>NC_080860.1:20968148-21321273 GCF_030435755.1 Ochotona princeps | reverse complement strand
CGGCGCCCATATGGGATCCCGGGGCTTTCAAGGTGAGGACTTTAGCCGCTAGGCGACACCGCCGGTCCCTGGAACATGACTTTTTGATTATATGCAGTTGCAAGATATGTATGATTTTGTATTTGCTTCCCCTGAAACATCCGTAAAAATGAAAATCAAGTTTCTGGTAGGCAGAACATCTCCTGTTGAATGGGCAGTGTTCTGATACATAGATGTAGTGATGATGTATCCATATATATGTATATGTGTGTAGCATATACATATATATGCATCGTATATACATGATGCATAATATCTTTATCTTTGGAATTTTTACATCTAATTATTTACTTCTATTTTTTTGAGAGGTTCATTTACATCGCAAAGATTTAATGTCTCCACTAAGCAAAAATGAAGTTTAAAAAAACATGCGATCATAATCCAGCAAGATGTGGAAACAGCAATCAAACGGAAGCTATTCAACTTTTAGAATAGACACAAAATCCCTAACACTATGGTAACATATGCTTTCTGTCAATTTCAATGTTTGACAGAGATCTAAAATGGTGTTTTAACAAAACTCGGTATTTGCAGTAAAACCAGATACACATGGCATCTCTTTGAATATCTCTTCTCTCTCTCTTTCATTTTAATTCACTTCATATAAAGGAGAAACTATGTCCTTTATCTCTCTGCGTTTGGTTTATTTCACTCAACATGATGTCCTTCAACTAAATGTCCAGCGTTGTTAGACATGAGTGAAGGGTGACTTGATGAGAAGTATGTTACAGTTGTCCAGGCAAGGGGACACACGGGGATGAAGAGAATGAGGAGGAAGTGAGAAAAGATTGGGAGAGGGGTCATGTTGTATTGCAGCAGGTGAAGCTGTGGAAACTGGGCAGCCCCTCGCTGAGTGCCCACTTGGGATCTGGTGCTGCTAATATGCCAGAGAACAAAGCTGAGGCTAGTGCATTTACTTGATCCCGTGCCATCCATGTGGGAAGCCCAGATGCAGTTCTGGTTGCCTAGCGTTGGCCCAGCCTTGACTTGGCATGCTGTGGCTGTTTGGTGAGCGGAGCAGTGAATACAAGATCTCTTTTGCTCCGTGTCTTTCTCTGACACTTTCAAATAAATAAATAAATCTTTGGAAGAAAAAGAGGAGAATTGGAAAAGAAAGGTCGCTGTGTCTTAAACTTTCGTTTCTGAAAACCCAGAGCTGCTCTCTGCACTTCTCAGGAGCATCCCTGGTGGCGGGGGATCCCGTAAACAATGACAGCAAGGCAGGCAGGTAAGGAGCATGGACTTTCTTTGTGTTCCTTCTGAAGTTAGGCTGAGGGGTTCGGACCCAGTTCCACATCTCTAAGATGAGCTTCTGGGCCAGGTGGGTGCGCAGCAGCGTGCTCATGTCGGATTCACTGTGAGTTTCAAATGGATGTTTCTCCCAAGTAGCTCACGAGATGCTGACAGGTGTATGTGAGCATCCCACCGACCCCTTGGCACGCTGCCCCTTGGAGGACACTAGCTCAGCTCTCCATCTGAGAGATGGTTCCTCAGCTGTCCCAAGTGGCGTCACACCTATGCCTGTCAGTTAGTTGCCTGCCACACTGTTCTGGGACAGCCACACCTGTGCATCTCAGTGACAAGCAGGCTGAACTTGAGGAGGCAAGATGCTGAGCCATGGCCCTTTACATGATGTAAAGTAGCGGCTCCCTTGTGAGAGGAAAACAGACCACTTTATGAGAGCAGTTAAGCTTATTGACAAAACAGAAGGTACACCACTGCAAACTTGATCATGCACACAGGAACTTCTCTGTCTCTCTCTCTCTCTCTCTCTCTCTCTCTCACACACACACACACTGTTCATTCTTTACGTTGCAGTTTTCTGAAGAATCCTAACATTCTGGGGTGTACTGATGCTGGGTGTTCACACCCCGCTGTTGTGACACTGATCACATTAATGGGTCTACTTTTATACACTTACTGAGTGAAGCGAAATGCAAATCTACCTCTGAGAAATAACTGCCAAAGTGAAGGTGCATTTCTATATATATATATTTTTTAATTTTCCCATTCTTCATGATTTCTCTTGGATTCGGACTCTGCCCTGTGAAATCAGTAACAGCAGGGAATCACCCTTAATGTTTAATGAAGTTAGACTTGAGTCACTCCCACCTGTGATTGCAGGTACAACCTAGATTCACCTCCTGCTCCCTGGCTTCATGACTGCCTGGCTGCCTGGCCTCTCCTCCTCCCATTAAAATGCGGAGGGGAGGAGAACAAAAGAAAACTTCAGAAATGTTGTGCAGCAATAAAACTGAAAGATATGCTTGTTTTACTGCCAATGTTTTTTCATGCTACATATCTTCTATATATTTTACGATACCATTATGCATGCATTTAAAAAAATGTGTTCGGCCTGGTGTGGTACCAAGGTAAGCGCTGCCTATGCTCCAGCATCCAATACGGGTGCCAGCATGCATGCTGGCTGTACCACTTCCAATCCAACTCCTTGCTTATAGCCTGCAAAAGCAGCGGAGGCTGGCCCAAGTCCTTGGAGCCATGCACCCACATGGTGAATGTGGAAAGAAATCCTAGCTCCTCACTTCAACTGGCCCACTTCCAGCCATTGCAGCCATCTGGGGCTAAACCAGTAGATAGAAATATCTCTCTGTCTCACGTTCTTTCTCTGTAATGTTCCCTTTCTAATAAAAATAAGTAAATCTTTTTATTAAAAATGAATGGTATAAAAAAACGGCATGGACTTGGAAAATGTAATTTTACACCAGATAATGCTGCTACTTGGCAAATCCACGTCTCTTATCTGAATGACTGGTTTGGGCTGAGATATTTTGTGTCCAATGTTGCGCTTGCTAATATACCATAAGAACAGTGTCTTAGTCTCTAAGTACGTAGTTCCCTTTTACTCAAGTGGATGTAAAGATGAAATCTCTGTTCCTGGTTCTGTATGTCCTAACGTTGGCTGTTAGGTAGCATTTCAAGAGGAAATAAACCAGTGAATGGAAATTCCGCCCACCTCTGCTAATCCCATCCCATTGCTTTTCAAATAAACCAATCAACCTTTAAAATAAAATTTTACACCCAAATAAACTCATATTAATTCTATTTCCCATAAACTTTTAAAGTCTCTCTCATAATCACCCTAGCCAAAAAAGACAACCACCTTCTATCATCAACGGTAAGGTTCTCCCCATTTCTATAGCTGCTGTGGGATTTCAGGCTCTGGGGGTCTGTAGGGTGCATTTCTCGGGAGAAACTTCTAACACACATAGAGAAGAATTAACTGGAAGAAGCTGCCTGACAAGATCTTCCTTAGAACTTGACATATACACCCATTCTCTTCGGTTTCCATTTCTAATATTAACGGGACACCTTGTCAACATGTAAAACTGTATTTCCCAGCTGCGCACTGATTACATATCGATATAAAAATATGGCTTATCTAGGAATACTAGCAAAACACATTTTTCCTAGCTGGAGGGACGCAATGCCAGTTTCACAGGCAGACCTATAAAATTGGCATTGGATCCCTCTAGCTTGAAAAATCACCTAGTATTGCAAAGAATTTGCAAGGAACATTTAACCAGATACCTAAGACAGAACGTGTGTTGTTCTTCTCAAACAGCTCATAATCCTTTTGCATGCCACCTTACTTATCACCCTAGCTGTTATGATGCTGTTGCTCACCCTAGGCTGATGTCTCTGTTTTCATTAAAGCCCGTCGAAGCATGCATAATGGAGGGGGTTGAGAAGCTGTAATTGAAGTCTGCCCCAAATTCCTGCACATAATTGTGCAGCATCATTGCAGGTAATAGATTATCTTCCCAGCTATTGACAGAAAGGAAGGAGAGTCCATGAGGTTCTCACATCTAGAGCAGTGGTGGCGGATTGCCTCTGGGGTACAGACACATCTTCCAGAGCAAGGCAGTGTGAGTCATTGAGGACACAGGACCGGGCCACTCAGTTGACCATTTATTTCTCCCGGACAGCTAATGTTTGGAGATTGTATCTTGTGGCAAAATAGGAAGAATGTACTACCTGTGTGTTGTGTTTATGTGATCAAAGTCCAGCCTGCTGTTTTCCTGTTCCGTAGCAATCCCATGTTTGGCACCTTCCTTCCCCACGCTACGGCTCACAGAAGAACAAGCTGTGCTCACATGCCCGCTTTTGTTGGTTATTGACATCTGAGTTGCCATCAGCTGTAGCAGTAACATGTTGAAAATGTGTCACATGATTACAGGCTGCGATAAAATCATGTTTCATTATCCACAGGATATCAAGCCAGTGCGACATGCTTCACTGTGAACTAGCTGAAATTACTGACGCATTAGAGAGGCTAATAAGTTATAGAAACAAGATAACAAATTATAGCCCTCCATGTCGAAGGCTCTGGTTTGTATACAGCGCCTCTTATCAGAGTGGTAAGGCAAACGTAGGGGCCAAGGACAGACCACTCCTTAGTATTTTCACTGATTTGCATCAACCATCCCTGTGACCAGGCAGTCATGAACCACTGAGAGTATTAAATGGTGCTGATACAATCTGTGCACTTTACAGACTTCCTAATTGTGTGCCTTTGCACCCCAGCTCATCATTCAGCCCACAGATACAGGGATCCTGTGCAACTATGGATCAGGTCACGCTTCCCCATCTCATCCACCCCCACCTGAATTCAGGCAAGTACTTCATCCTTGGATTCCAAGTTTTGAAGAGCATGGTGCAGACTGATGAGTTGATTTGAGTCAATTAAAATTCTTGGAGCAACACTGGGGCGTATCGCGGTCTCTGAATAGCATACTGTTTGTCATGGTGATTGTAGGGGGGCCATGGACAGGACTCTCAGTCTTCATCCCTTGGTGTTTGTCTCTGCCAATAGAGGGTGAGGATAATGGCTCTGGGGAGTTGTGTGTTCTCAGTGAGTCAGCACAAGTAGTGTATGGAGAGCAACTGCCACACAGCGGACAGAAAGGGACTGAGGTCCTTTCCTGAGGGTTCTTCCCCTCTGCTAGGACACCTGTCTCCTGTCACCAAGGAGAGCGGCTCAGCAACTGTGCCTCTTTCCCGGTGGAGACTCTTGCCTCGGTCATCTACACTGTGGCTCATGAGTGCTTGAAACCATTGCAGCAGTAACGTGTATTGTCCTTTGCACTGGAAGGGGATAGTTTGCTTTCTGTAAATAAACTCCATTCCTTGGGGATTGCAACAGCAATTGGATGCTTCAGAGAAAGATGGTTTTGGCTAAGTGCCTATCTCCATGTTTGATACGTTTTGCTATTGATCAAAGTGTGACAACCACAAAGGGGTTTTCTGAAAGCTTATCTCTTGGGGAGAAGTTTGGAGGAGGATGGGCTTATGATGAAGGCGTGAGCTTTAAGAATTCTCTCTGGGCAAGTAGCAGACAGCATGATCTGTTGCAATGGGCCATTAAGTGAAACTGCTAAGTCATAAAGCGACAGCATTACCCTGAAATTAAGGCATTGTCATGTGTGAATTGCCAAGAATTAACAACGGCCACTTAAAGAAATTCCTTTTACACACTCATTTAGTGGAGCCTGATAACACGAGGCTCCGGAGGTGGAAATGGGATTTTCATTCCCATAGCTTCCCTTGATTCATTCACTCACTGACTTCCTGAAGTCCTTATTCCTCTTTCTTCGCTTGTTACTTCTCTCATTACCTCACTCATTCATCCAATCAGCTGTTCAGAAAGTAAGCCATTGAGATGAGCTTTCTAGCAGTGGACTGGGTTAGACACAGAGGTTCCCCCTTAACCTCAAGCAACAGGGATTACAGGAGCACTCAGATGATGGTGTCCATGGTGTAGCAGAATGAGTTGAGAGATGGTGTGGGAACAGTACAGAGGGGTGCAGTTAAGGCACGTTTCAGAGCCTGGGAGATGGTTGGAGAAGCTGCCCTCCACGCTGAGTTTTGACATCAGTAACATTCATTTAGCAACGAGTAGTGTGAGGAAACAGGCATGATATCCTGCATTCGTGCCACTATGCAGTTTTACCAGAGGCCCTGGAGAGTGCTTTGCAAGACAAAGCACTGAATTCTTCTCTGGTTTTTCAAGATTCACCTAACTTATTGGAAAGGAATTGACAGATTGACAGAGATACAGAGAGAAAGCGCTCCCATCCACTGGTTCACTCTTCAAGTGGCTGCAATGGTCAGAACTGAGATAATCTGGCACCGGGAGCTTCTTCCAGGTCTCCCACGTGGCTATAAGAGCCCCAGGCTTTGAGCCATTCTCTATTACTTTCCCATATTTCCTCCCAATTTGGTAATAGTCCGAAAATTTGCACTATTTTGATATTTTTGGGTCTTATTTCTCCAGTTCTGCATTTTTCTACATTGTAGCTGCCATTTATCCTTCCCTACAGAAGAGTTCTTCTTTTTCACCCTGTCTTCACATTCCTTTCTGCCACCAGACTCAAAAAACATATACTGTTTTTTAAAAATTTATTTATTTTTATTGGAAAGGCAGATATACAGAGAGGAGGAGAAGCAGAGAGGAAGACCTTCCATCCAATGCTTCACTCCCCAAGTGACAGCAATGGCCGGAGTTGAGCCAGTCTGAAGCCAGAAGCCAAGAGCCAGGAACCTCCTCCAGGTCTCCCATGCGGGTGCAGGATCCCAAGGCTTTGGGTCATCCTCGACTGCTTTCCCAGGCCACAAGCAGGGAGCTGGATGGGAAGCAGCGCCACTCGGATTGGAACCAGCACCTAAATGGGATCCCAGTACGCTCAAGTCGAGGACTTCAGCCGTTAGGCCACAGTGCCGGGCCCAACACTTGATTTTCAAGTCTTAATGCTGTTGTAGCATTCTGGTTTTCTATTCAGGTAATCCCTCTACTAGCTTTTCATTGTCCATTTAATCCTGCTTCCCTCTGGTTGTCGTGGGATTCCATCAATCCTGCAGCATGCCACTGCGTTCTATCAACAGGTGTTTGTCAATGTCACCTGCAATTTTCCTGCACTAGTCTAGGCTGTTTTTTGTAAAGACACCTTGTTCCTTCCTGCAGCTTGGCTGTTTTCTATTTGTAAATCAAGGTCTAGGTTTAAGTTTTGGATAGAGGTGGCACTTGTGTGAGATAGCTAAATTATGAACTCATAGTGTCTTTCCTGCTAACTACATTGTTATCCAATATCACCCGATCATTCTCTCTGCTACATTCATCTTCTCTTATCACAAGAACTTGCCCTGGCAGTACCAAAATATTTATGAACGGAATGATTTTAGAACTACAATCACTAGTGGCAGTGCAAATAACAAATACAATTGAAGAATCCCCCAAGTTTTAAGTTTTGTTCATAGAAGATATTTGACTGGCGTGTACACTCAGCTGTAAAAAGAAATTTTGAAGTTATTGGAAATATTATTTCCCCCTTTTCTGGTTGTCTTACTAATTTAATGCATACTCAACCTTTTGTCTCTGTTTAGCATTTAACTTCATACTCTCCAATCATTATACTATTCTAATAATCATCATAAGTATTTTAATTACATCTTGACTGAAATATTTACACTTTACAAAAATTAGTTCAGCATACTATTATGTAACCACTAGTTGACCAGAAATGTTATTTATTTATTTGTTTATTGATTTATTTATTTTGCTTCTATTACTTCCTCCCACTGCACACACCTCCTCTGGATAACCAATCCACATTATTAGTACCTCTCTTTCCTGTTTTTATATTACATGGCATGTCACATACACTGGTGCATCAGCACCCTTATCTTGTCATCTTGCAACATAGTAAAAATCACCACCCATCAGTTTACGAACACCTTATATATTGTCTATTACAATTTCATTGCTCTTCAATATGTCAGTTAACTGCTGCTTGTACCATCACACATCTATTAATGGGTCTTGGTTTCCAATATTCTGTTTCGTGCAACAGATAACTATGGCAGCCCAAAGAATTGCAAGTACACAGTTTAACACCCTATCCTATCCTTTCTCACTTTCCTGATGATTTCACGAGCTTTCCCTGTGCAGGAGTAAAAGTCCTGGTGGTCTGTTGAGTGTTTAGCTGAGTACTAAGCGTGTATCTGCTGCTGCAGGTGTTAGGTACCCAGGGCATGCAAGAGACTGGCTCTTTGTTGTGCTTGCCTTATAGAAGGTGTCTCTGTAATGGGCTTGCTGGGCTAGCACTTGAGTGAAACAGTCACGGGACACTGGTAAGCTAGGAAGGCTGTCCCCTGATGGAACAGTAGTACTCTAGCAATGCCATCTGTAATACGAGGAGCTCCAGAGTGGAGATAGCAACAGAAATGAAGATGAGTAATTCCGCTCTTCTCTTGGAGTTTCTGGCCAACCTCCTCCAATAAAAGAATGTAAGCTCCCAGCAAATAGAGTAAAGAAACTGACCCAGTCACGCACAGGGAAGGCAGGAGGAACAAATGATACTAGTAACCATGTTGTCCGTGGTCTGGAACAAAGGCCCTTGGAGGTCATAGTCTTCCGAATTTTGCAGGGCTCCTTCAATGCTCTTAACAACATGATGTCAACTGTTACCCATGCACTTGCATCCCAGGTCCTGGGTGACACACTCCTGCAGCTTGTCCCCGTTAGTCTACACCCTAAGACACGGGACATTTACATTTGGAGATCACAGAGGAGGGAAAGCACGAATAGCCTGTTCCACACCATTCAGCAAGTAAAAAGCACTTCCAGCGGTTGACATTGGATCTGTTTCCATTCTCACCCCTAGCTTCAGGATGAACCAAACCCGGGGTGGACATTCTGGTGAGTAGGTCCCATATCAGCACTGAGCCAGTGCCACCAACATGGGAGACCAATATGGAGCTCCAAACTCCCAGCTTCTGACTGACTCAGTTACAACCCCACCCCAGCAGTTATAGCCATTTGGTCAGAGAACCATGTATTCCAATTCTGGGAATATAGCCAAAAGAAATGAAAGCTGCATATGAGAAATGGATGTGTAATCCTATATTTACAGCAGCACAATCTACAATAGCAAAGACACGGAAACAACTCAGATACATGTAAAAGAGAAGTGGATAAAAGAAACTGTGGTACATCTATTCTATGGAATACTACTCAGCCAGTAAAAAATAATGAAATTCTACTAATTGTAACTAAAGAGTCCCAAATAGAGACCTGTAGGCTCAATGAAATAGGCCAATCCCAAAAGAATAAATATATCCTTTCTTTGATATTAAGCAACCTTCATACAAAATACAAATACAATGGCCCTTTCAATATTGACTGTGAAGTATCTCAGGGAGTTGTATATTTTTGTTTTTATTTTTGTTCATTCAAAACACTTTTGTTTTATTAATTTCCTCACTGACTCGCAGCTCAGCTAATAGCATCATTTGCTTCAGGAAGGTGTTTAATTTTCGTTTTCATTTCTTCAGCGACACATTGCTGAAGCACAGCATGTTATTTAACTTCATTTTGTTGCACATTTTCTGTTCCTCTCTGTTTTTGATTTTGTTTTATGGCTTTTCATTAAGACAATATATAGTAACTGTGTGGTAGAGACTGTCATATCCAGATGTGAGGATACAATGCAGTATGCATCTCTACTTCCAAACCAAAGATGGACTTTCAGTGGAACTATTTAATGTGTCTTGATGATAGGATGTTGGACTCTGCCATTCATTGTCCATGCCTACTGTGTCAGGCACACTTAAGTAGCAGAATGATGGACTTATGACTGATTGTCAAGGTTACCCTATTGCAATGACTAGGGGACCATCATTTGGTGGGGTGTGATTTGGGGAGAAGAGAAGAAAAATCCCAGAGCCTGTGGGAACTGTGTCATAGAATAATAAAATAAATACGTTTTTTAATAGAAGATTGGAAGATTCTCTCTCTCTCTCTCTCTCTCTCTCTCTCTCTCTCTCTCTCTCTCTTTCTCTCTTTCTTCTTCTTCTTCTTCTTCAGTTAGTTAAAGGGATCCCAAATGCATAGGATCATGTGCAAAGTACCACGCTTCCCTCCCAAACGATAGAACATTCGGCAGGGAACTAATCCTGTCATCAATTTGGAAGCAAAGCAATAATGAGAAAGAGAAATACCCATCTGAAATGGCATACAAGCCAGTAAGGGCTGTAGGGAGGGGTCAGCGTAAATCAGGGTCACGTGCAATGCCTGGAAGCCGGCGGGCTGTGGGCGGTAATGGCTGCCCCGAGCGTAGGGTGGGCAAGTACTTGTGTGCACTGGACGCTCCCTAAGAGCCTTGCACGGACTGCCTGCCTGGGATGTGTGGTCAGGACAATGGCCCCCACGGGGACTCTAAGCCTTTTATAGGTGTTGGAAATAGCTTTACACTAGTTGTCTCCCGTCCTTTTCAAGGTGTGGGGAAGGAGGAGGAGGAAGTGGGATGGACCTCCACCCTCCCCGGCACAGGTTCCCAGAAGCGTGTCTATTCCTGAAATGGTGTCTTCAGAAGCTCCCTGGATGAATACAACTGGAGGACATGGGGCGGCTATATGGACCAAACGTTGCCCAGAGCTGGCCTCTCAGCCCCGTGTTTGCTTTATTTACTTCCATTTATCTGAAAGACAGAGACCCAGGGACATCTTTCACCTACTGATTCTCTACCCCTAATGTCTGCAGTAGCTAAAGCTAGGCTGAGTCAGGTGCCAGGAACACAGTCTGAGTCTTTTGCCCAAGCATAGTAAGAGAAAATCACAACTTTTTTTTTTTTTTTTTTTTTTTGCCTCTGCCATATCCTGTAGCAGAGATTCTTCTGTGGCCCGTTTTCTACTCTCTTTTGTTTGTTCTTTCTTCTGAGAGGTGATCCCCATGGCAACCGATGAAAGAATTTGCAGCATCTGTAATTATAATTAATAAAAATAATGATCATGATAATAACACCAATCAAATGTAATGAGGGAAGGAAAATTGAGTTGTGGGTCTGTGTGTAAACAGATTCCACCTTTGGAAATAGGAACTGGAGGATCTGCGTGGGTCACCTGGAGACCCAGGACCAAGAATGGTAGATGTACCTCTCCTGGGATGACAACCGGGGTGGGTTCTACTTGGGGGAGGGGGATACAGAATACTCCAGAATTCACTGAGCCAGCTAGTCTGCTTTTATTTTATAATGCTATTGTTGCTGTGTGCTTGAGCTTTGATCTTAACTTTTGGGATTTCTTCATTGAATTTTGGATCATGACATAACCCATACATAGAGGATATGTTTTGGAAATACCAAAACTAAAAATCTTGTAAGAATACAAAAGGTGGATGAGTGAATCATGTATCCTGATGAGGTATTCTGGATACTCTAAGGTGCTCAATGCCCGGCTAGGGTCTGGGACTTGCAGGGTAATCAGTTCTGTATGTGTCATGTGAAACTGTGCCTGCCTTTGGTATGCCTGACCCCAGTAGGCTCTGGTAGCTCCTCCTTCCTTGTCTGGAATTCCCACAGCATGTATAAGACACTTGCCACTCTTGGGTACACAGCTTTCTCTACAAAACCATGGCAAGCTTTTGCAGCGGTTGGGCAGTGTCTTTTTCTCCTAAGTGTGTATAGAGTTCATGGTCACATGTTTAAGCACACTTTTTTTTTATCCTTAAAGATCTCATAGCTTTGGAGAAATAGGCTTGAAATCAAAACATCATCATGCAATCTGGGGAAGAAATATTGATATACGTGACAGCAGGTGGTTATATGTGTGAAACAATGCTTTAGATCTTCATCATGTCTGTACTCTGATGACCCACAGCTTCTGTCTCCTTGCTGAGCGATGGACTGGATCTGAATTGTAAGAGCATTCAGCCTCATACTAACTCACTGAACTGAATTCAACGCTTTAAAGCAAATATTTAAGCATAGAACTGTAACCTCAACTAACCAGGAGATTTAGTGAAGTGGCCCTATTTCCCCCGCTAAATTAACAATGAGCAGGTCACAACCTAATCAAAATTCTCCAAAGGCGGTCCTCTCTTAAGTACAGAGATTTGGTCATGGGTTAATCCATAGCTTTGAGCAGGTAGAGAAATGAGATTTTTTTCTCATCAAGGAAATAAAAGATGGGGTACAGCAGAAAAAAAATAATAAATAGGATGACCTGCCTGAATAAAAAAAAAGGCAGTTTTAAATGGTGACTTTTTATTCCAAATTTCAGGGTCCACAGGTATTAAGAGAAAAATCTGTTGAAAAAAAATTTCAGGAAATTCCCATATACCTAGGAGGTTTTCCAAACTGAGAACTGAGCAAGATGCTAATGGTTTACTGTTTACTGCAGCAGGTGTATTAGGAGAAATTGCCATGCACCATGTATTCTTTAAAGGTTGCATTTAGGGAACATTACACAGGAGCAGGGAGAGACACAGAGATCTTGCATCCGCTGGTTCACTCCTGAAATGGCTGTATCAATTGGAGCCAGGCTGGTCTGAAACCAGCAGCTTCCTCCACATTTCCCTCATGGATCCAGGGCGCCAAAAGCTTGAAGCATCTTCTGCTACATTTCCAGGCACATTAGCCAGGAGCAGGATTAGAAGTAGAGCAGCCAGGAATCAAACTGGTGTCCACATGGGAAGCCAGCATCGCAGTTGGCGACTTTACCCATTACATGACAGCACCTGTCCACTGTATGTTTTAACTTTTCAAAACGTACTCCCTCATTACTCCAAAGTCTCCAAAGAATGATGTTCTCAGGTTGTCATTTGTTTTTAAGCTGCATTTTTTTGAAATGCAGATTTTTCAGAGAGAAAAAGAGCATGAATGAGAAAGAGAGAGAGCCTTCATCTGCCAATTCACTCCCCAGATGGCTGCCACATCTGCACTGAATAAAGACAGAGTCAGGTGCCAGCATTCTTAGATGACAAAAGCTTTTCCAGTCTTCACATGGCCTCTTCGCTTGAAGTTTAGAATTAAACCGCATGTCCAATTTCAATAAAAACCTTATCACAGATTATTTTTAGAGATGTCTTGCCTTGTGTCTTCATCGTCTTCATTTTCTGCATTAGCAGCCCTGCCATGATGCTGGTGGTAGGACTACCATCCTGCTTTTGTTGTCATTGCTGTTGTATTGTTAACTGAGCTTTAAAAGGTGAAGTGACTCCAACGAGTTTATTGTTGGCTGGAATAGGTTTCAAGAATGGACTCTCCAGCTTTAAACACATGTTCTTCTCTCTTCTTGCCTTTCAAGGGTAAATCATGTCCTTCCATCTAACTTAGAGGTCTCCTTGCTTTCAGGAGTCTCACATAATACTTAATGCATTTGCTTTCCCGATGGGAAACGATCATTGGGAGAAGAAATCATTTTCACAGCTGCTGTTAACTGCATTACCAATACAGCATGGATTGCACAATGATAACCTTGGCAATGATTCAACTTGTGCAGATGCATTCTGTGTGCTGTGCGTTGTATCCAACATGATACCTATGGATCTCTGAGAAAACCAATCGTATTGACGAGAAATTGTGCCAGTGGCTAGAAGCAACCAACTGCCTTGGTTAACATCCTGCTTGGGTTCCTCAGTGACTGCCTGACCTTGGATGAGATGCGTCTTGCTCATGCATATTTCCCTCATTTTGATGTGACAATGTTGATGCCCTATATCGTCCATAGCTCTACACCGAAGGATTCAACCAAGCTAGGATTGAAAGTATTTCAGAAAACAAACACAAACAAACAAGAACAAACCTTGTGGCTGTGCTGAGCACGTGAGGACAGTTTTTAGTTATTCCCTGCAACAATACAATAGGTTTCCTAGCACTTACATGGTACCAAGTATCATATGCAATCTAATGATGACTTGAAGTATGTAAGAAGATGTATACAAGCACTGTATCATTACATGTAAGGGACATGAACTTTTGCAGATTGGGACACCCACTGTGGTCCTGGAAGGAAGCCCGCGCCCTTAAAGATACCTGGGGAGAACTGTGTTGTCTGTTTTGAATGAGACAATGATTACATTTTCAGTGCAATCATGGACATCGCGTGCCTAGCATAAAATTGTGGAATAAGAATTCCCAAGATTGTTACTAACTCTCATACTAATTCCAGGAGGAACAGAATTTCTGGAGTCCTCTTCTTTGCATAAATGAAGCGCTGGAGAAGTGACTAGCAGTCCTCCTGCTGAGTGACCCATCACACTGCTGGCATGCCCCTCTTCCTGCCTCCCGATTAAACTCTCTTGCTTGGTCTTGTGTTGTCTGTGCAGAGGACAAGATCTGGACGTCCGTGCAACACAACCATACGGAGCTGACACGTGTGGAGAGGACAAGTCCTGAGAAGTCCCACACCATAGCCTTGGACTATGGCGGCAGCATGGAGCAGCTGGAGGCCCTGATCGACGGCTCAGAGCACTGCGAGCAGGAGGTGTCTTATCACTGCAGGAGGTCTCGCCTGGTCAACACAGCAGGTAAGGCTTGGCCTGGCCGTGATGTTCCGTAAAGATCCTGCGGTCTGAACTTTCACAGTCAGGTGCTTGGCAGGAAGGGGAGCTCGTGACAGTTGCTCACTGTGCAGTGCAAACATAGGCAGCAGGAAGCCGAGTGTGTTCAGTGCTGGCTCTTCAGTTTAATTCTGCATCCCCTGAAGACAGAATCATGACAGTGGTCATTCTTGCCCTTCTTTTTTTTTTTTTTCTTTTTTTTTTCATTATTTATTATTTTTACTTCATTAATTACATTGTATTATGTGACACAGTTACATAGGTACTTGGGTTCTCCCCACCCCTCCCCAAACCCTCCCACCATGGTGGATTCCTCCACCTTGTTGCATAACCACAGCTCAAGTTCAGTTGAGATTCCCCCATTGCAAGCGTATACCAAACACAGAGTCCAGCATCTTATTGTCCAGTCAAGTTCAACGGCTTCTTAGGTATACCCTCTCTGGTCTGAAGACAGAGCCAGCAGAGTATCATCCCAGTCGATTGAAAGCTCCAACATACCATCAGCAAAAATTTACATCATTATGGAATTAATTGACATAGTAATGAGTAACCAATATGTTAAAAGTAAATGCGAGTTCCCAGTCACCTTCTGTGACCACCTCACCTACACTTCAATTTTAGTTTATACACAACATATAACATTCATAACATAACATGTTATACATAACATCATATCATCTTAAATTAAGGTAAACATGTGGTATTTAACCTTTTGGGATTGGCTTATTTCCCTTAGCATTATGGTTTCCAGTTTGGCCCATTTAGCCACAAAGAACTGCATTTTGTTTTTTTTAATAGCTGAGTAGTATTCCATGGAGTAGATGAACCATAGCTTTCTTATCCAATCCTCTGTTGATGGGCATTTTGGTTGCTTCCATGTTTTTGCAATTACTGATTGTGCTGCTATGAGCATAGGAGTGCGTGTTGGTTTCTCATAAAACAATTGTTCTGGATATATTCCTAGGAGTGCTATTGCCGGATCATACGGTATGTTGAATTTGAGTTGTTTGAATGTTCTCCATACTGATTTCCATAGAGGCTGTACCAGCCTGCAGCCCCACCAGCAGTAGAGTAGGGTTCCCTTTTCCCCTGCAACCTCGCCAACAAGTGTTGTTGGTGCTTTTATTCATGTGGGCCAGTCTTACTGGCGTTAGGTGGTACCTCACTGATGTTTTAATTTGGATTTCCCTTATTGCCAGGGAACTTGAGCATTTTTTCATATGTTTATTTGCCATTTGGGTGGTCATTTTTGCCCTTCTTAAACAGGGAGCTCTGAACCAAAAATATAGCATCTTCTTGATGATTCAAGATCATCCTTGTGGAAAACAGCCAACATCCTCTCCTTGGATTCATTTTTTTCTTAAGATTTATTTATTTAATTATTTTTATTGGAAAGTCAGAAATACAGAGTAGAGGCGAGACAGCGAGGAAGATCTTCTGTCCAATGATTCACTCCCCAAGCAGCCGCAATGGCCAGAGCTGAGTCGATCTGAAGCCAAAAGCCAGTAGCCTCCTCTGGCTCTCTCACTCGGGTGCAGCGTCCCAAGGCTTTGGGCCGTCGTTGACTGCTTTTCCAAGCTTTCAGCAGGGAGTTGGATGGGAAGCAGGGCCATCAGAATTAGAGCCAGTGCCCATATGGGATCCCGGTACTGGAAAGGCAAGGACTTTAGCCACTAGGCGACCGTGCCGGGCCCTCTTCTTGGATTCAGCAATGCTCAAAGGACTGGTTAGATCAGAGGGAATTATCAATGTTTTTTTTTCCCCCCAAAATTCCCTGCATTATTCAATGTGTGAGTTACTCAGCTCTCCCTGCTCCGAGGCTGTCAAGCTTCTTCATGCTGCTCTCGGCACACCTCTCAGGGTATCCGTCTCCAGCAGCTGCCCTTGCACTCTTCATTAAATGACTTCTAACTTTCTTTTTTCCCCTAAAATTCTAGCTTTCTTTTTTTCCCCCCTCCAAAGATCTGCTGTTTAGCAAGGAAAATTGGGGGTGAGGGAAAGAGAGAGAGAAAGCTCTTCGATCCAGTGGTTTATTTTCCAAATGGCCCCACAGTTGATGCTAGTCCAGCTCCAAAGCAACAGCCAGGATCTCTTTGGATCTCTCACATTAGTGGTAGCGATCCAAGAATTCCAGCTACTTCTTTCCCAGGCCCCTTAGCTGGAAGCTGGGTTGGAAGTGGAGCAGCCAGGACATGAAGTGATATTCTGATATCGGATGCTGGCATTGGAAATGGCTGCTTAGCTCACCGAGTTACAACTCTGGCTTCATTGATTATTATATATACATATATATAATTGATTATATATATAAAATACATATATATACATATATATAATTGATTATATATATATAAAATCTATGCACTGAGTTTGGTGTCAAATGGAATATGTTAACTCCATGAGATTTACTTTAGAATATGTATCCTGTGATATTAATTTCATTACTTTTTTTCTCTCTACATGCATTTTTTTCCACAGCAGGTGTCCTAAATTCCCTGAGCAAGCATTTTACAGATTTATATATTTATTTTGAAAATATTATGGAGACAGAGGGGGAGAAGGGAGATTTTCAATTCACTGGTTCACTCCTCAGATGGTTGCAATAGGAAGCCTTGGGCCAGGCTCAAGCTAGGAGCCAGGAGTGTCGTCTGTTGGTCTCACATGTTGGTGACAGGGACCAAAAAGCTTGGGCCATTTTCCATTACTTTTTCCTAGGCCATCTGTTGGGAAGTTGAGCTGTGGGGACACAAACTAGAGCCCCTATGAAATGCACGGCAGGCAAATATTTAAGAGAAGGAGAAGCCAAAGAGAGAGAAATGAGAAAAGAGAAGAAGAGAATGAGGGAGCACCTGCTTAATGATTCATTCCCTCAATGCTGGCAATGGATGAGTTTTGGGGAAAAGCCAAGCCAGGTCTCCTGTGTGAATGGCAGGGCCTCAGGTACCTGCTTGTCATCAACAGAAGGAAGAGGAAGGGAAGGAAGGAAGGGAACTGGAGGGGAGGAGAAGGAAACAAGGAGGGAAATAATACAGGCAGGTTCAGGTACTCAACGATTCTTCTGTCCCGGAAATCAAGTGGTGTGTAACACACTCCTATCAAGCATGGCAGCTTAACATGACAATATTGTTTAATTTACATATCAATCTGCAGTTGGGGGATTATCAGCCATTCTCCTCCTTGCCAGCTGGGAGGGACACCTTGAGGATGATAACAGGGGTCCTTGGAAGTCTCCTTCACTCAGAGTTTAGGAATTGTTGTTCATTGGCAGAAGCCTCTGTTGGCTGCTGGTTGGAATTTATTTATGTGGAAGAACCACAGAGAGGGTAGGAGGGGACAGAAATCTTTCATGCACAAGCTCACTCCCCAAATACCTTCAATAGTTAGGAACGAGTGAGGCTAAAGTCAGGAGCCAGCCAGAAACCATCCCAGTTGCTTTATAGGCATCTGGAGCCCAACTACATGGAGCATCATCCTCTGCCTTCCAGATCCATTGGGAGGAAGCATTACAGCTGGGACTTGAACCAGACACTCAGATGTCTGATGACAATGTCCCATGAAACAGCTTCATATACTCTGCTTCCTGTAAGAAGTAAGTTTAATGTGTATGTGAAACATAGAGAGGAGGGAGTCGGCAAGAAAGAGACGTCCCGTCTGCTGGTTAACCTCCCAGATAGCCTTCAATAACCAAAGAAGAAACCAGTTCAAAGCCAGGTTTCAGACATTCAGTTCAGGTTGCCCATACAGGTAGCAGGGACTGATGTACCAGAATCATCACTACAGCTTCCCAGGGTGTGCAAGACCAGGAAGTTGGAATCAGGCAGAGCTGCAACTCAAACCAAGGCAGGTTTACATGCAATTCAGGTCTCTTGAGCAAGATCTGACCACAGCACCAACCCCACAATCATCCAGCTGGCTTGGGGGACACTGACTTCTCACACTCAGGGTACCTTTATATAGATGTGGTGTTTACCTCACACCTCGTATTATGGAGAGTGTGAATGTCAGATCTGCATTTCTTCCCACTTTAGCAAAACACCCAGATCTGTTCCTTCTTGTAACCTTTTCTGCCAGCTCCAGCTGAGTTCGTAGCTCGAGAAGGGTGCATGAAATAGTCGTAGAGAGAAGAGACAGACCACTGCAATTCCAAGATCATTGTGGACCATGTGAGAAAGCTGTCTGCCTTACTTGTACAGAAGCAGTACAAGGTTTTCTTTAAGGGGCAATTTGACATAGCCTCAAGGGGGCACAGTTTACAACAGCTTGAGAAGTGAATGAGGAAGGATTCTACATTCCTTGTTTATCTCAGCTTGCCAGTCCCCTCCTGCTCTGCTCAAGTCTGGGTTCTATCCTTGGCACCGCCTGCGACAACCAGACCCCTACCTTGAATTATGTATGGGTTAGTAAGTCTGGGGCCTTGGTTTATAGGGATTGGGAGCCGTTGGCACTAAAGGTCACGCTGGCCATTAGGCCTGCAAGCTCACACAGTTTGTTAGCTAAACAGGTAAAGCAAGAGTTAAAATGGCGAAAAGAATTGCAGTTAGCAATGAGTCATGTTTACTCCATTTTGGTTTCAACTTTACAATGGACAAGTGAATGTTTCCAAAGATAATTCTGCAAATTGACACTGCAGCCAAGAGTTTCTCAGTAGACAACACATCTTAATCAGTAATACGCTCTTACTACAATTCTTATTCTACAACTTATCCATCACTTAATGGGAGAAATACATCAAAAGAGAAAAATCATAAAGATCTAAGACAAAAAGTTACAAGCACTAAATCCCTCTACAATTGCAGGCTCTACACCCTCATAAACAATCAAACAATAATCAAAAGTATATCTTTATGATGTTAGTAAAATTGCCCTATATTTCCTCTAGTTAAAAAATTGTGAAAGCAACTAAAACAACTACATTTTCTATGTTCTAAAGAGTTGCAAGGACAGGCCAACCTTTAAGGTCACAGTAACTATATTTTTTGCCATAGCAGGATAGCCTTTAGGGTCACAGTAACTATATTTTTCGTCATAGCAGTTTCAGCCCATACTCCCATCACTTCCATTAGTTTGTAAAATATTCTCAAGCCATTTCCCAGAAGACATGCTATGTGTCTGGGCCAGATTTCAGGGCAATGGGTAGGCACACAATACGGTGTCCAGAAACACGGCATGGGTTTAATTGCACTCCTGTGCACAGTTAAAGGCCCATTCACCAAGACATTATCAATAACATTAACTCTCCAGCTCTCGTTGGTTGCAAAAGCCATCTCACAGGAGCAAACAACGCCTCAATGGATTACAAAATTCTTAGTGGGGTGGTTGAGCGTCCATGCGAAAAGAGGGTGAAACTGTGTCAATGTGGTCAGATAGAAATCCGCTGGGCCCTGCCAAATAGCTGGAAGCTCCCCCGGGCCCTGCCAAGCAGGGGAGCTGTTCTCTTCACACCTTCGTGTTATTCACACCCACTGCACGGACCCTAGCACTTTTCATTTCAGTACAAGGTATGCTCATCGACTGCTTTTCATTCTTTCTATTTTTTTTGACCATTTATTTCTTTGTTTATTTAAAAGGCAGATATACAGAAAGGAGGAGAGGCAGAGAGGAAGATCTTCCTTCTGCTGATTCACTACCCAAGTGACCACAATGGTCAGAGCTGAGCCAATCTGACGCCAGGAGGCAGGAGCCTCCTCCAGGTCTCCCACGGGGGTGCAAGGTCCCAAGGCTTTGGGCCGTCCTCGACTGCCTTCCCAGGCCACAAGCAGGGAGCTGGATGGGAAGCAGGGCCACTGGGTCACGAACCTGTACCCATATGGGATAGAAGCTGTCCTCATCCTGTCTTCATCATATCAGGCTATTCTATGATCCAATGCCCTGCTACTGTGCTTAAGCACCAATGGTGGATGACTCAGTTTCTTGAGTTCCTGACACCCAAATGAGATCCAGATGGAGCTCCGGACTCCTGGCTTGGGAACCGAACCAGCAAATTGGGGTACACCCTCTTTCCTCCTTTTCTCTGTGTTTGTTGGTCCCTGGATCATTCTGCTTTTCAAAGAAATATTAGGGGATGTGTTTTTAATCTTTATGCTACCATTATTTTTTGCTTTAACTACTTCTGTGAACTTTTGAAGTAGTTTGGTATATATATACTCCTGTCTTTTTCTTAGATATACTTGAGGGGGTACATCAGCAGAGAGAGAAGCATGCTAAAATATCCTCCATCCATCAGTTCACTCTCCAGATGGCTGCAGCAGCTAGAGTTAGATCAAGCGAAAGCCAGAAACATGAAGTTCCGTTCTGGTCTCCCTGTGGGTGACAGGGGAACAGACACTTGTGACCTTGTCCGTGGCTTTTCCAGATCCATCAGAAGCTTCCATCAGAAGCTGAGCAGCCAGAGCTTACCAGCAGTTTGATGTAGAACTCTGTTTCAAGTGTCCACTGTGCCAGCATGCCAGCCCATCACACTCCCATCGAGAGCTAGCAGAACTTGGCCAACTGCAGTCAGCAAGGGCATGTTCTTCCACTGACCCACTACACACGTCCCCAGTTTTCTCTTTCTGATCCTTGCCAAGTCTGTCCCACCTCACACGATTGAGGCTTTGCATGTTCTGTTGGCTCAGCATCCTCACTCCTCTTAGGTGCTTCTCTCTCTGCTTCTAGATAGTTCTCGTACTCCGCACACAGTTCAAGGCAACCTGCCATCGCTCTTTCTCCATCCTAATTGAATACTCCAGATCAAGGTTATTACCACCCAGTGTGTGCTTCCTGTTTCCTGTCTGCACCATGGATACAGCATGAGTTTGTTAAAAGGCAGATATACAGAAAGGAGGAGAGACATTCTTGATCCTCAGAATACTCAGATTAGCACCCGGTACCCAGAAAACAATACAGAACGTCTTTGTTGGATGAACAATAGCTCTGTTCTGCAAAGCACAGTCAGTGTCACTCATTGCATATCACGTGTTGAGGCTGATGGTGCAAGACATGTATTCGAGAGCACCTTCTGCAGTGACTTCCAGAACAAGAGCAGCCTCAGAGGGGCGCGGGGATGTCAGAGCCTTTGCCCTACTCCCGGCATTGCCAGAGACTCCGTGGCCCTGAGAAGTTGTGTGGCCCTCGAGTTTCTCCTCTTGGGTAATAGAGCGCTACGCTTGATTTTCTTGAGGCATCCTGTCTTCCCTGACATCCCATGTGTTTACACTGACCGATGCAAAGTGAATGAAAATCTGCATCAAAGTTTATTGCATTCTTGTCACAGCAAGAAACTAGAGGAATTGATAAAGAAAAAAATATAAAGAAAGAAAAGGATTTTTGTGAGATGCCACATCCTATTAAATAGAGTAATGTGTTTGCTGTCCCACAGCAAGGGACTAGGTGCCTGGAGCCAATAATCACACAGACTACTGACTTATGGTCAATAGCAGATGACTTTTAAAGACTAAGGGTCATGTAGGCATAGGGAGGAGGGTCCAATACACAATGTAATTTAAGTGCTAGCATGTAAGAGGGTCAATCAGTAGATAATGTGTTCTAACATGCTACTAATAATTAACAGCATATGCTAGAAGAAGCACCTCTCTTTGAACTGTTTTTAAAGCTTGAAGATTAGGGATTTTATGTTATTTAGAAAGAAGCTCCCAGGCTTCTCCGTTCCAACTGCTTCAGGACCTTTGCTCTGAATTCACAGAGTTTTCTCACAAGGTTACAGTTGGTTATGGCTTTATGCTGGTGAGGTTTCCTGACCTCAAATTCCTGTCTTCGCACAAGCATGTACTTGTATAGTAGGTGATATTTGGGGCTGCAATTTCATATGCCTGATCTCTTTGGAATATATTTCCCTATATTAGTATTGATGGTGCTAAGAAGCAGTTAAATTTCACCAGGGTTGCACACTTCATGAATGTATTTGGTGGGGAATGGAGTGCGTATTGGAATATAATAGGCATGGTACAGGTGAAGTTCAGTGGCCCACTCAGAGCATGCTCTTGCTGGCCAAGGACTGGCCAGGGAGATCCTTCCCACCTGAATCCTCACTGGCTCCCAAGGGAATCATCTGGAGAAGAAGGAAGGCATCTATTGGAAGAGCCACCTCTGGTTCCAATCATGCAGCCTACTGTTACCAGCCATGTGACTTTCAAAAAGGTACTCACCATCTCTATGGTTGAGAATGACAAAAATAACAGAGATGAGCCCTGCCTCTTTGGAAGGACAAAGACATGCCAGGAGTTGCGTTCTTTTTTTTAAAGATTTTTATTTATTTTTATTGGAAAGGCACATATACAGAGAGGAGGAGAGACAGAGAGGAAGATCTTCCGTCCGATGATTCACTCCCCAAGTGAGCCGCAACGGGCCGATGCGCGCTGATCCGAAGCTGGGAACCTGGAACCTCTTCCCGGTCTCCCATGCGGGTGCAGGGTCCCAATGCATTGGGCCGTCCTCGACTGCTTTCCCAGCCCACAAGCAGGGAGCTGGATGGGAAGTGGAGCTGCCGGGATTAGAACCGGCGCCCATAAGGGATGCCGGGGCGTTCAAGGCGAGGACTTTAGCCGCTAGGCCACGCCGCCGGGCCCATAGTTCATAATTTTCAAAGCGTAGACTTACACGATTTCCTCATCTGTGTGTGTGTGTGTGTGTGTGTGTGTGTGTAGTGTGGGGCGTGTGTGTGTTTTCCAGACATTGATGCTGATTTTGCCATTGAAGTGTCCACGTTCCTGAGATGGGTAATTCCCAGTGTCAGAGCAGCATGGTGGGGACATCTGAGGCTCCAAAGTAGACCGATAATTCCATTGGTCCATTCTGGTTCTCCTTTGCTGAGTAACCATGAACCAGGCACATAGCCTGACCTTCTGACCTTCACATGCTCAGCTACAAAAGCACTCACATCTGAACCTGACTCATGGTTTCTTTGGAAGAGTTTGAATGGATGTGTCAAGTGCACAGGCAGGTATGTCTATCGCACAAGGGATTCTTGATCCTGTAGGCGGAAGGCAAAGGCTGCATTAGTTACAGATGTGGTATCCTCAGGAAAGGACTAGCTGTTATTATAGTAAAGAAGTATAAAGTCCCTGGGGGAAAAAAAATGACTTCTAGGTAGGTATCTCCCAGAGTTCTTCTCTGAATAGATTGCATTTCATTTTACTTAGAGCATGAGTGGGAATCCGTTGGAGGTTGCAGGAAGTGAAGAGTAAATTCCTAGAAGAGAGACAGTGGGGTTCATCCATGGGGAATGGAGAGGAGAGTGCAGGAGCAAGCAGGGTCAGAGGATGGAGAGCAGGCAAGTCAGGAAGGAGAGGATAAAGTGCCTTCTCTGTCTCAGACACTCTGCAGCATCTCCTGTAGATCGAGGTCCCTCCTCTCACTGAAGGCTCATGGCGCTTGGATTGTAAACTGGCTGCCTAAGATGAGCCATGCCTAAGAGGTGCCGATCGGGACGAGAAGGAGGCCACAGGCAGGGAAACCAGCAGAGGTTTAGGAAAGAGTTAACAAGCATGGTGGGTGGTCATAGATACAGAAAGCAAAGTAAGGACAGCATTTGCAGTGCAGGCAAAGCAGCAGGATGCCCTCGGCGAGTGATCACTTCAATGAATTCTAAAGCAATGCCATCTAATGGAAATAAAGCACAAAGCATGTGAGCAACTAAAAGACGCTCTATTGGCTGCATGGGAAATTAATTCTAATAATATGTTGCATTTATTTCAACATGCCAAAATAATGTTCTCTCAACATATAATTAGGAAAAGCAGAAATGAACTATTTTATGTTATATTTGCCATATCTAATTGTAAACATCAGGTGTGTATTATGCATGTATACCATGTTTAAATACGTAATGACTGGGTTTGAGGGGGGGTGAATATTCGCATGCAGCTGCTCGTTGCCATGGACCTGACAGTGCACCTGCCAAATGGACATGTGACAGTTCACGGACTATTAACAGACTAACTAATGAGAGTTAAGGAGCTGGAGGAAGGCTCATTCCAGATGGGAAGTAGTTAGCCCATTTTGTACAAAGTCTGCTGATTTTGAGATATCTGAGAAAGACATCACGTTGACAGGCTGTGTTCAGAATTCAGATGATAATTACTGAGCAATCCGAGTTAGGGAACCCAGGCAAGCCAGCAGCTGTCCATCAAATGGTCCACTGGGCAGAGTGAGAAGTAAGGAATGAGCAGAGGGACTGCAGGGCTGGAGTGTGGCACGCAGCCCGCAGAACACGAGGGGTGCCTGAATCACCAAGGCTCCTTGTGGGCAGCAGCCTCAGAAATGTGGCTGGGAGATTGCCAGGGCTCTCAGGATGGCTGGTGATTGAAACCACTAAAAGAGGGAGCAAAGAACCCTAGCTGCCAGCATGAAAAACCAAGACAGATCATGGCCAAGGACTACTAGAATTCATCTTTTTTTTTTTAATTTTTAAATTTGTTTTTTATTGGAAAGTCAGATATACAAAGAGGAGGAGAGACACAGAGAGGAGGAGAGACAGTGAGGAAGATTTTTCATCTGATGATTCACTCCCCAAATGGACGCAACAGCCAGAGCTGTGCCAATCTGAAGCCTGGAGCTCCTTCTGGGTCTCTTACATGGGTGCAGGGTCCTGGGCCATCCTCGACTGCTGTCCCAGGCCACAAGCAGGGAGCTGAAAGAGAAAAGGGGCCACCAGGATATGAACTGGTGCCCGTATGGAATCCAGGAGTGTGCAAAGCAAGAACTTTAGCTGTTAGGCTACTGCGCTGGGTCCTAGAATTAGTCTTTCCTTATCTGCAGCTCAAGATATCCGTGGTTGACACTGGCTGCATCTATTGAATGTAAATTTCCACAGGTGAACAATTCGGCATTTGTAAACTGCTCGGGACTCCGGGTCACACAGTGCAGTCTCTTGCAGTTCTGCCGCATCCTGTCCACAATGTGGACCATTGCTTGCCAGGATATCTGTGTTATGCACACCACCTGCCTGTTCGTCCCTGGGAAAATGTGCTGTTATCACATCATACAGTGCCTGTGTTCAAGGAGCCTTTGTTGCACGTCACCACCATCCTCAACCACCAGCCACGTGATACTGACAATTCGGACCCACCAAGCAGAAGGTGTGAATTGCTTTCTCTTTTTTTGTGAAAAGGTGGAAGTTCTCAACTTCAGAAGAGAAGGAAAAAAAAAAAAAAACCCACAGAGATGTCTGAGACTCATTGTAAATCTTTTGTTGTAGGCTTATGAACAAGGAGAAAGGGATTCCTATTTGTTTTGCTCTTACGCTGCAGTTACAGCCCCGGTATGTCCTGTGCGTTCAACAAAAATGAAAAGCATACATGAATTGATAAGTTTTGGCATTACTCACGACGTCAGCATCTGATAGGAGTCTTGGAAGTGTTAGATTTGCTGACCACCCATAAAAAAAAAAAAATCGGCCGGTTTGTAGAAAAGAAGTACAGAGACTTTGATTCGAGATTTGCTCTCGGGCCCTCTCTCTGCGCCAGAGAAAGGAGAGCAAGATGCAGAGAAAAGGCAGACAAATTGGTGTGGGTAAGGGTTTCATACCCCTTCTGATGTGGGTGCTAGCATAGACTCTGCTTGAGTCCCAACAAAATAAGGAATGCTCGCCCCAGTCCATCTTTGGTCCATTTGTGGTCTGGCTGCCTCCTGGTGTGCCATATTCTTGACTGAGGTCAGTGTGATTGACAGTCCTGAAGCAAACTCCACCCACCTCCAGTAACCATGGTAACCATCAGGAAGGTAGCACTCCTTAGAGATGGAAAAGTACAGTGTAGCCACAAACACAGCATGTCCTTCCTCATAGATGGAGAACTACAGTGTAACTACCATCGTAAGGTGTCCCTCCTCACAGACAGAAAACTACATGGAAACTAAAATCACCTTCATAGTGATGGCGACACAGCCATTTGCTAATAGCTTGACACTGGCCAAGCACCCCTGTCTGAGACATGCACACAAATTGTGTGTGTGTGTGTGTGTGTGTGTGTGTGTGTGTGTTACTTGCATGCAACATGACATGTTTACAGCCACTATCAACTGTGTTGTTACCAAACAAGCTCTGTAGATGAGGAAATGGAGACTTGTATATAAAACAACTTGTAGGTAAAAATAACAATGCCCCATGTCTTACCAGAAAGTCAATGTCACGATAGGCCTCAACCCTTTAAAGTGAGGCATCTGTCAGGAGAGGATTCAAGGAAGGTGGGCCAGAACGGAGCCTCTTGAGTCCAGAAACCCTTGCACTGCAGAAACGGGAGGGTATGGCAAACGCACTTGGTTATGTTGATGGTCTTCAGAATTTTCACGGCCAATTCCATTATTGCACAACAGCACCCTCCTATGTTACATCCGTGCACATGTGAAAATAAGCTTTCATGTGGGGCCAGCATTGTCGTTGAGTGACTTAAGCCACTACCTACAATGCTGGAATCCCGACCGAGTGCCAGTTGAAGTCCTAGTTGCTCCATTTCCAGTCCAACTTTTTCATAGCGAACCCGAGGACAGCAGTAGAAGATAGCTCAACTGCTTGGGCCTCTGCCATTCATGTCAGAGATCAGCATGCAGTTCTGTGTTCCTGGCGTTAACCTAGATCAGCCCACGGTTGTTAAGACCGTTTCTGCAATGCTGTCAGCAGCGTCTCAGAACTGCCAATAACACATGAACAGAACCCTCAGAAACTGCTCCATAATGGGGACCCTGGGATGGCGTTGGATGGCAGCTCCCCATCCCCTGGGTAATGCAGCAGCTAGGAGGGCTGGGCATGGATTGCCCTCTTGTGTCCTCCTCTCCCCCGTATACAGAAAGAAGAAAATGCGTAAGTGGTGGTCTCACCCCCCATCCCCTGATCCTTGACCCTTCCCACCCCGATCAACTATGTAAACATCATCGCTAATAAGATGTTTTTAAAAAGTAAATTTTAAAAAGACCACTTATGCAGTGAACCAGAGGAAGGGAAGCATTCTCTTTCTCTCTCTCTTTAACTGTGTCATTCAAGTAAATAAAATAAACCCTAAAAAAACAAGCTCTCAGTTATGTCTAGAAGGATGTGTTTTAAAACTTGTTGTAAGTGGTGGGTTTTCCATCGCAACTTCCTAAATAACACCTAATCAGGAAGCACTTAGAATAAGAGAAAAGGAAAAGAAAAGCTTTTACTAGTTGCTAAGGCTTTCTGGTAAATATTTTCAGTTCCTAGTGCAGACAAGATAGGAAACCATCTCAACTAATTCCAGCAGTCCAAGTGTTAAAGATTCTTTTTTATCAATAATCTGAGATTCAAAGAAGTTAGATCAAGTTACAGCCATGGACCTTCTCCATTCTATCAAATTACTGCCAGGAACAAACATTCCTCACTTGACACTGCTAGATTTTTCCACTACCCAGCAGCCAGTTACACATGTTATATTGAACGGAGTCAAGAGTAGACTGGCTTTTTATCAAATAAATCAGTCTAAATAAATTCAGAATGCACTAAAAATCTATATGGGTAAGCATTGCATAGAGTGCCCCCAATAATAGAAAACTAGTTCTCTCTAAGACTATGTCATTGTTGGGGGCAGAGCGGAAGATACAGAGAAAAGCAAAAATGAAGCTGTTGATACAGTCACAGTGCAAATGTATGCTCAGCAGAATTTGGGGATTAGACTTGAGAAAGGGTCAGATATGAAAAAATTGTAGTTGTTGCAGAGATCACTTGGGGAAACATGAGAGAGAGAGAAAGAGCAAAGGGGAGAAGATGGAGAGGTGGGGAGAGTGTTGGACAGAGTGGGAGGGAGCAGAGAGGGCAGAGAAAGCAGGCGAGGGGGCAAAGCCCCTTTGGTGGGCTGTCTCTGAGCATCCCCAGCCTTGCCAGCCTTGTTATTTTTCTGTCTGGAGTACAGCTGAACAGGTTGTCAACAAGGAGACATCCTCATGAGCATTGGTTGCCCTGTGACATTTTGCACAAGGGACTCTAGTCTTGGAAAACAAGAGTCAGATGGCAGTGAATTCAGTTCTTCCAGAAGATACTACCCAGCAATGAGCTTCTTAGAGAAAGGCCTCCAGCAGCCACACAGGCTCAGGGTGGGGACAGGTGTTCCCTGGGAAGAGACACTGAGGCACCGACTTTGCACTGAAACTGAAATAACAATTCCCTTTGCAACTCAAGCTTTCCCAGCTTTACACACTCTTCAACAGCAGCAACTGGGAAATACAAAGGGCTTACAAAAACCCGTATAGGGCCCGGCGGCGTGGCCTAGCGGCTGAAGTCCTCACCTTGAATGCCCCGGGATCCCATATGGGTGCCAGTTCTAATCCCGGCAGCTCCACTTCCCATCCAGCTCCCTGCTTGTGGCCTGGGAAGGCAGTCGAGGACGGTCCAATGCTTTGGGACCCTGCACCCGCATGGGAGACCTGGAAGAGGTTCCAGGTTCCCGGCTTCGGATCGGCGTGCATCAGTCCGTTGCGGCTCACTTGGGGAGTGAATCATCGAACGGAAGATCTTCCTCTCTGTCTCTCCTCTCTGTATATCTGACTTCGTAATAAAATAAATAAAATCTTTTAAAAAAACCGTATAAAATTCCTAAGATCGACAAATCATCCCTGAATTTCAGAAGCGTTTTATTTTTTTTTTCACCAGAAAAACCTAATAATTGTATGTTCTACACAAATTTGGAAGCTTTTCCAAGTCCGCTGTATTGTTTCCTGAACATCTTTAGGGTTATATTAGCACTGACATAAAGCACATGTTCACCAAAGGATATGTTATATATGAAAAACCCTGAGTGGGAATCCAGTTTGCTCAGCTGCTACTGGGAACACTAGACTCCCATACCAGAGTGCCTGGTTCGAGTCCCAGGTACCACTGTACTTGCAATTCAGCTCCCTGCTACTGTCCCTAAGAGACAGCAGATGACGGTCCAAATATCTGGGCTCTTGCCACCCGTGTGGGAGAGCCAGAGTTAGTTCTTGGCTCCTGACTTTGCCCTGTCCCAACCCAGGCTGTTAGGGCTACTTGGAACATATGCAATAGATAAAAATAGCCATTTCTGCTTTTAAAGTAAATGTCTGTTAAAAAAAATGAATCAAGGTTCTATGAAATACCATAAAAGAGTACAAAAAATTGTAACAGCATTCCCGGCACAGACAAGATAAACTAAATTATGCAAGAGATGAAAGGAGAGTAAAATATTAAAACCAAAGCAAATAAAAAGGGAGTAACTATTTCTAAGTTTCACTGCTGGAAAAGCTCTGGTCACTGCGCTGGACTGTCTAGTGGCTCTCTTCCATGTCTTCATCTGTCATGCAGAATTCTTCCTTCAGGCATTACTGATGCCAGGTAAGAGGAGCAGAGGGCCCAGCACCTGCTCTACATCATAGACCTGCTTTCTGCTCGCAACTAACTCTGGTTTGGGATGAACTGTGAGAAGACTGGGGAATACCTGACCTTGAGCCGGAACGTGAAAAGACAGAAATAACTGGTGAATAGTCTGTAGACCCAGCAGCTCAATGAGAGAGGAAAAAAAAAACACAAACGATAAACTGATAAATAATAAGAATAGACATAAAAGAACAGTGATGACTAACATCCCCTGCTCGCTCTGAGTGTAGGGCAAAGCAAAGACAAATGCATCAGATCTCTCACGCATTAACAGCAATGGTTAAGCTTTGCAGTCTATTCTGAGAACCTCAAGTAGGCATGCGTATGTACAGCCTGAATTTTAGTTTTAACTGCACTCAAACATTTGGCTAATTGCAAAATTAGCGTGACTATTAGGTGATGTTATAAATTCAGTGTTAGTTCATACAAATGTCAATATGAACTGGAGAGCTAATATTTGTGAAGTGTTCTTTTACTCATCAGGATGGTTGAAAAAGCACATACATTTGTAACGCATCGCAAAACCCCAACATGTATTTGGATAATCTTGCCTGCATATGCATGTGTTTATTTGTTGCCTGGCTGCTCAAGAATACACGCTTTGAAATTCAAATATTTGATGGCATTTCTGTAAGTCTGTCCCTGAGCAGTGCACATTTGCACATATGCTTGTTTATATGCACAAAGCAACATGCCACAGTGTACAGTTGACATATTTTTGTTCTTGCTCCAAATGCTGTCAATACGGCAAGATACCCGACAAGGTGCCTAGGCTCTTGGTCTCCATCAGCTACCCGGCACTAAATGCACTAAAGGCTTTAAATGCAGATGCTTTTCTGCGCCTTGGGACATTGCCACAGCTGCCTAGTTTATTTTCTTATTTAAATAAGATTTATTCATTTAAAAATCAAAACAACAGTGAGTAGGGTCAAGGGTTAGGGAGAGGGTTGGAGGGAGAGAGAGGGCGGCGGGGAGTAGAGATGGGGTAAAGAGATCTTTAATCTTTAGATTCATAGCCCAAATGTCTGTAATGGCTATGACTACCAGGTCTGGCTAGGCAGATACCAGGAGCCAAGAACTTTATCCTGGTCTCCAACATAGGTGGCCGGGACCCAAGCAATTTGGGTCTGCTGCCTTGCCAGGTGCATTAGCAGGGAGCTGAATTAGACAGATAGATAGGTAGATGGGTAGATAGATAGATAGACAGATAGACAGATAAAGCGAATCTAAAAAGGAAGCAGTGGAGCCTGGACTTGAACCAGTCACTCTTGACATGAGATGCAGGAATTGCAAGTGCTGGTTTTACCTATGGGCTTAAAACAATGTCAACCCGCCATCAGGATCTTTTACCGCAGCATATCTTATGTCTGGAGACAATCTTGGCTGCTCAAGATTTCCAGAGGAATCACAAGTTTTGTGGATGTTGGGATACAAATCATTTCAAGACCCAGTGGGTACCTGAAATTACATAAAGGACTGAACCCTATATATACTATGCTTTATTTTTGATTCACACATACCTACCATAAAACTCAACCTAATTAGGCACGGTGTTAGAATTTGCAGTATTTTTCTTTTAAAGAACGATTAGGGCCCAGCCTGCGGCTAAAGTCCTCACCTTGCACACACTGGGATCCCCTAAGAGCACCAGTTCTAATCCCAGCAGCCCCGCTTCCCATCCAGCTCCCTGCTCGTGACCTGGAAAACCACTCCAGGATCGCCCAAAGTTTTGGGACCCTGCAGCTGTGTGGAAGACCTGGAAGAAGCTCCTGGCTCCTGGATTAGGATAAGGTCAACTCCGGCCATTGTGGTCACTTGGGGAGCGAATCATCGGATGGAAAATCTTTATCTCTGTCTCTCCTCCTCTCTGTGTATCTGACTTTCCAACAGAAATAAATATTTAGAAAAAAAACATAAACAAAGAACAACTATGCCAAGATACACATAGCATACCCATGGGTCTGGAAACTCAAGTGGCTAATATTTGTGAAGGGTGGCCCAGGTCTTTGAAGGAGCCCCCTAGGCTCATGTGTATAAACTCTCTGGCTCCTCCTAGAGGTGGGGCAATCTCCTGAACCATCAAGAACATGCTCAATGAGGAAATAAGCCATTGCAAGCAGGCTTCTTGGACTGGCACACATACTACAATCCCTCAGTCGCAGGCATAACACATCACTGACCCTCACCAAGGAAGAACCGCATCCACCGGTATGTCTTTCAAACTGGAGTCCATGTCACAACAGGAGACGGCCCCCACCTGTCCACACTTCCTTGCAGTGTCTTTTATAGTTCTAGCTCTGCTCATTCCATCTGTTTTTTTACACCACCTGCAGTGCCAACCTCAATTGGATGTATAGAGGCGATTCGTGGACATGTATCCTAGGGATGTTTTTATCTATGTATATCTCATGGATATGGTATGAGCTGTTTATTTCCGGAATTTCCCTTCAGCATTTGCAGATGACAGTTCATTGTGGGTAAGCAGAACTGGGTCCAAGAGTCAGGGAGGAATGTTGTCTGCTATAAGATGAAGGACACGTGGCGGATGAGGTTGGGACGAGTCTTTTGATACAAGGAAGAGCTTTAACCTTTTTGGCACCTGGAGATGAACTCAAGAGTGAAAGCAAAGAAGGAGACGAGATGGCCTGGGTGCTTCCTGACTGCAAGGGATCCGAAGGCAGCTGGGTAGGACCTGCTAACACTCCAGTCTGATGGAGGAGCACCAGAAAAGTAGTCCTTCCTCCTGTTGAGTGGAGGGTGCCTGCTGCATGCTGTCTTTAAGGATGCTTTGCTACACGTATGCGTGCTTGAGAGCCCAGCCTTGACTTGACCACCCAGACGCCTGGTGTCTTAGGCAAACTGCACATGCCACAGTTGAAGCATAAAAGTGTATTTGGCACAGAGTAGCAGTATTCATCTGTGGAATCCCGCCGAGTCCCACCCGCTCTGTGATGCTGTTTTGGTCAAGCTAAGCACAATGACTCCCGTGGCCCTTGCTCAGAAACGTTGGCTCTTCGGAGAGAAGGTCCTGCCATGTCTTAGGGAGATACTAACTTTATTTCTCATCCTCTACTGAGTCTGAATACATAGTTTACCTAAAGGTGAATAATTATTCTAATTAAGAGGCTAGAGCAGCTCCACTACATGAATATTAATAGCGCGTGGAAAGCACTCCCCATGGCTTCGTTTTAGAAACTGTGGTCATTTCCATGTCCATTCTCCTTCCTGCAACCCTTAATGAAAATCAGATGGTAGCAGCGGTCTCTGTGATGATGGAAGAGGGCAAGGGCTCATCATTCCTGCTGCTTTTTCACTCCTTTTCCCACTGAGCATCTCTAAAGGCAGGAGCATTCTTGAGAAGGTTCATTTTGCTGGTCAGTATCATTGCTTGGGAGAAGAGGCCCAATGGATGCAAAGTTCTCTGGAAGGCTCAGCCACAGACACATCTGATGGAAGTCATTCATCAAACGATCAAACGTGCACTTTTCTTTCTTCCTGGCATTGAAAGGCCATTACAGCACAGAGTAGATATTGGAAAGGTTAAACACAAGTGAATGATGGTGATGCTAAGTGAATTCCCCGGTCCTGTAACTCCGCTGTGAGGCTCTTGCATCCTGCTTCCATTTATACAGCACAGTTAGGGCCTCCTGTCTCTCCCTGAAGGCATGTTTTCCTCATCTTAGACTCCCACCATGAGCCACAGCTTTCACTTCTGACTTTGCTCAGGCAGGGGCAAGGGTGCCGGTGCTTAAGCACTTCAGCGCCAAGAGATCTCCAGCAGCTAATTGAAAGGCTGGGAGCAGCTGCTTAGCGTGATACCCGTTCAGCAGGGATTGAGGGCCAAGGAGCAAATGGAGCATATGTTGACTCATTACAAGGATGAAAGAAATTACTCAGGGCACTGAGTGTTGTGGAGTGAGGCCTTCATAAATACTTTATTTACCAAGACTTATAAACTCCAGCTGGTCTTTCATCTCGCTTCCTCCGTTGGTTCCGTCCAATGTTCTCTGCATGAACTCGGTGATTTTCAAGGCGTGGAAACAGAGGAAGCATCTGTGTGATGCATGGATGGGCATCTAGAGCGTAGTTCAAGAACTCAGATTGTTGAAGGTATAATGACGTCAATTTGAGAGTAACAGTGCGTTTTGAGGTCAGCATACGTGCCGTAGTAAACTAGGGGTGCACGCAAAAGGATTAAGGCAAAGAGAAGTTTTAAATCCAAGAAATGAGGGGCCAGCCTTTGGTACAGTGGTTACCATTCTGCTTCTGCATTTCACATTACATGTCTGAGTGTCTTTGTTTTTAGTCCTGGCTCCATTTTTTTATTTCTAGCTTTCTATTTTTGCACACCCTAGAAAACAGCATGAGGTGGCTACTGAAGTCACTGGGTCTCTGACACCCATATCTGGTTTTGAGTACCTTTATGTACAAGTCATTGTGTGTATCCTTCTCCACCTCCCTTGATTTCAGTCATCATTGGTATGATTATTGATATAATGATCAGAATATCATCAAGACATATTTAGAAACATACTACTCTTTGATGGTGATGAGCTTATTTCTCCAAGAAAACATGTGGGATGTTCCAGGATCATCTTAATTTGAAAATAAGTCTATTAGATCATACAATCAGACCAAACTTTGGTCTCCGTACACATAGACATGGTAAATAACAACTGGTTCTTATTGCTTATCAGCTGAGTGACCTTGCCTTAGTGTCTTGGTCTATAAAATAAGGTTGTGAGAATTCAAGAAGATAACTTTTCCAGGAGCACCTTCGCCATGTAAACCAATTGTTTAATTTCATCTGCTCTTAGTATACACCTGACACAATATGTTGAAATTTAAAAGAGCAGAGCCAATGTTATGGTGTAGCAGGTTAAGTTGACATATGCAATTCCAGCGTTCCGTATCAAGAGTGCTGAAGTCCTGGCTGTTTCGCTGACTATGCAGTTTCTTGCTAATGAACTTGGAAAGGCATTCTGCCCGGGAAGGCAATGAAAGATGGCCTGACTCGACCACTGCCACTCAGGTGGTGATTGGAGTCCCTGGCTTCTGGCTTAGCCTTCACCCAACCCTAGTCCCTGTGAGCATTTGCGAAGTGAATTCATGGAGGGGAAAATTCCTGCCTCCCTCTCCTTCTATCCCTTTAGCCTTCAAAGAAGAAGACAATCAGTCTTTCTGTCGAGATTGCTATTTTTAGCATTTGTGAGCTGATTAAGAACAAGTGTTGATTTCATGTCAGAGTTGCAATATTCTCATAACGTCAAAAATTAGCACATACTGAAGAAAATTGGTATGTTCTCAGAAAGTGTCTTCCTAATGCTTTCAACTTTATGTTGATGGCATTCATGATGATGATTAAGATTTAAAAAAAATACCAAGTTAAAAAGCTACAGGTGCTGGTAGGGCAGAAGCAGTATAACAACATAAACAATGTCTGGGTATTCGTGGATTAGCTTTCTTGGCTCTCAGTATGAATTCCTAAATATTTTAGCCATTTGTGTTTCTTGAAGTCATCAGCCATGAAAATGCACATTAGCATTATTCTTGATTCATTGGACTCAACTCATGTGCCCCATAAACAAGCTACAAGACGATTAAAAGGGATACCCATGAACTGAACCTCTCTTTTGTGGCAGCAAAGCAGAACAACACAATCTTCAAATGTACTTCCCCCCACCCCCCGATTTTCACAGAGAAGCACCTGGGATACCTGAAGAACTGGTTATTTTTTTTTTTTTTACCCATGCAGCTGGAAAGGAAAAAAGGGGGGAGGGAGGGGATAATTAAACTAATGTCTTTAAATTTTAAAATAGGATCACAGCAGAGTGCTGATTTCTAATAGTTTTATGAAGATCCATTTACTACTCTGTAAAATGTATTCTCTGAAGCGTTGGATTCGGTGGTATTTGGCGCACCTGAAGAGTTGCGAAGATCACCGAGATCTAACTGTAGAGCATCTGTAACAACCCCGCATCACTTTAGTCATCCCCCATTCCCCGGCCCGCTGTCCCTTCCCCACAGGGGCCCTACCCTGGTATTCTCATCTTTCATGTCCAATTATGGCATATTTTGTAACCTTCTCTTGTTTCTTGCTCAGTTCAGTGAAACTTCGTCAAACGTATTCACCTTTTCAAGTCATCAGCTTATAATTGTATTGATTTTCCTCTGTTATTTTGCTATTATCGATTTCATGTATTTACTCTGACTTCTCGTTTCCTTCCTTTGACATAACTTTGGTTTAGTCTCTTCTTTATGCTAATTTCTTAGGTGGAAGGTAAGACTTTTGCTCATAGAGGCTGTCTCTCTCTCTCTCTCTCTTCTCCTTTCTTTCTCTCTTCTGTTTTCTCTCTCTCTCCCTCTCCTCCCTTCCTCTCCCCTCTCTCTTCTACTTTCTCTCTCTCTCCCTTCTCTCTCTCTCTCTCTCTCTGTTTTTAAATGCAGACATGAACAGTTATACATGTCCCTCTGGGCCTGATTCTAATTCAGACGTTATAACATTTCTCAAAGTTCTTCAAATTCAGATATTTTTAACGAATTCATTACTTAGGCACATATGCAGGTTCATTTCTATTTATTTGTGACTTTCTGAAGTTGTGCTATTGACTTTTAAATTCAGGGATTTGGAAGACACATTTTTTTATGATTTCAGACAATTCAGATGTATTGAGACTTGCTTCATCTCCTATCCTATGGTCAATTCTGGATGATGTCCTGTTTGCTATGATGAGAATACTCTTCGGTTGCATGTTCTATGAACATCTGTGGGTTCTTGTTGACGGACATAGTAACGCAATCAAGCCTGCTGTTTCCTTCATCTTCTGTCTCATTCTTCTTAGGACGATGGTGATGATGATGATGAACAGCAGGCTATTTGGTTTCTCTGCCTGTTTGAAAAAGCCACTTCCTTGAAAGTCAGAGTTATAGAGGGAGACAGACATATGATGAGAGGGACAGAGAGAGAGGTGGAAGGAGATTCTTTAACAGCTGATTGATTCCTTCAATGTCCACAGTAGCCGAATCTGGGCCAATTTGAAACTAACAGCCAGGTTTTCCATCCAGGGCTCCTGAATAAGCTTCAGAGCTCCAAGACCTTGAGCTGTCTTCCGTTCTCTGAGCGTTAAAAGGAAATTGGATTGGAAACAGAAGGCTAGCGAATGAATTAGCCTTTTCCATGGGATACTACCATCCCATGCAGCAGTCCAAAAGTGCTTCCATGTTGATGCCAATTCTTGTTCTTTTTGCTTTGTTTTGCTTTTCGAACCTGCTATCCTGTCTGCATCAGTGTAATTGAAATGAGCACTTGATCAGAAGATTGTTTTGTATCTCTTACCCTTTGGCAGAGAGTCTCAGTAAAACGGTCCAGGTTTTAACTCGAGGCATCTGAGAAGTCGACATGCGCTTCCCCTTCCCACTTGTGCGGTCCTCAAGGGCACCCTGTTGGGAGTGACAGGTGCATTCTCCTTTCCAAACTCCAATCTGTGATGCACACATTCTGCCGTGTGAGTGTGGTCTTTGAGACCACCAGGACCGTGCAGGAGGAGTTCAAAGCCTCTATGATCTTCTGTTCTGCTTCTTCCAAATACCCCATCACATTGCATAGCAAGCTTTTATTATGCTTCAACTAAAAGCACAAGCTGGGGAACTTGAGCGTTTGTCCATAGATGCTATCGTTTCGTCTTTGCCCTTCCTGTTTCTCTACCCAATAGAGCTCAGAGTTACATTGAAGAGCTGTGACACTGTGAATAGCTACTTGCCAGGACATCATAGTTTGGACAACATGTTGACTGTGTTTGGATGACGCCTCTTTTCACCAACATTTTTTTTTTTTGTCTTGAGAGATGGAGTGACGGTGGGGAGGACATAGAGAGAGAATGCACTGAGCAGTCTGCAGTTTTGGAGGAGATATTCCTTTTATCATGCTCCATTTGAAAATGTTGATAAAGCTTGGGATGAACTACAGGTTCTTGCGAGCCACAGAAAAGCATGCTGACTAATGCAAACAACCATAAAGATCATCATGAACATTTCTATCCAGTTAGGCTTATCCTTTAAGCCTTTGTTATTTTAGGTGGGTATTGGCTGTGTGTGTGTGTGTGTGTGTGTGTGTGTGTGTGTGTGTTATCTCACTTAAACTGGAGAACACTTAATCACAGTACAACCAACTACTTTCCAAACCTGAGAAAAGCTACTCTGGCTGTTTCCTCTGGTTCATCTTGATTATTGTGGGTCCACGTAAAAATCTGGTATTGAACTACTATTCTTTTCCTTACCCCTTGTAGGTCTATCCTTTAGACAGCTTGGTGGATTCACTGCTGTTTTAGTTAAGACTTGTTTATCTGAAAGGTCGAGAGACAAAAAGGCCTTCTGTTGGATGGTTCACTACCCACACAGCCCCATAAAGCCAGGAGTCTGGAACCACATCCTAGTCTAGGGACCATTTTCCACTGCTTTCCAGGGATCTGGATTAGAAGCAGAGCCACTGAGAATTGAAACAGTGCCCTGGAATGGGGTTCTAGCACCATCACACGGGGTAACTTAACTCTGAGTCACAATGCTAGTCACACAGAAATCCATAACGCATCTCCCATTAATGCCATTGACATTTGTTATCTGAATACCATTCAACATCAAGAGCCAGGGGGTATTTGTGGCTTGCTTATGTCAAATGCTGCCTGTTGCTGACATGTGGACACACTAGAATACATAGGTGCTGCACTAATTTTTTTTTATCACTTTCATAACAGAAAAGGGAAAAAAAGAAGTCTTCCTGTCTACTTGCAAAATGTTATGCAACTAACACTTACTAACTGCCTAATCATCTTACCTTATTGAGTGAGTAATTGCTTGATCTATGTGAAGACACTGTGGAAATAACTGCTGGGAAACGCTACGTTGAACCATTCATTTTCTTTCTGTGCACAAGACCCGAAGTACCTTTGAGCCAGGTTGTACGGAAGAATGTCATAAAACTTAAAGATAATGTTTATCTTTCCATGAAACAGACCACTTGCAAAATGAATTATCAGCGTGTAACAGCCCATTAGGCCCACTGTCATGGCTCTGAATCCGGCTTAGGGGAAGGAAGCCAACACTAAATGTGTCCACCGAAGTTCCCTGAAATGGCCGGAACTATCAGTCTGCATTGGAGAGTTGTGGCCACTCAGAGGAAACCAGTAAAGTGCTTTTCACCTGTGGTGCTGCAGTGTGGAAAACACACTCAACCGAGCAATTCATGGACTCTGAGACCAGAGCTAGCAGTCTCAGCCACATGTGTAGTATTGCTGCAAAAAATGCCGGAGTCAATAGCTGCTAACCATTTCCTCACTTACGCAGAGACATTTATAGTGTGTACTCATTGTGCTGAAAATTTAATCCCTTTTACTCTCTGCCAAGGCTCTGGGTGTGACCGTTATTGTGACTTTGCAAAGCTAGTTCCCTGGGTGCACTGGAAACAGCTGCCTTCCTAGCCTGAAGGTTGATGGCCTTACCAATCAACTAGACTCCAGGAGTGTCAGGTTTCCTTTCCCTGGAAGTGATGGGAGTGGTCCCAGCATTGTAATTCTGCAGGTGATCTGCAGCTTGCAGAATAGTCTTCCTAAACTAAGAGTGCTGCTTCCAGGCCAGGCTGCTGTGCTTCCAATCCAGCGTCTCACTAACACGTCTAGGAACTTAACAAAAGACAACTCAAGTACTTGGGTCCTTGTCACCTGTGTGAGAGACAAGGATGCTGCCCCTGGCTCATTTGTAACCCGGTCCAGACCCTGCCATTATGGCCATTTGGAGAGTGAAGAGATCTCTCTCTCTCTCTCTCTCACTCTCATTTTCTCTCTCGCTTGCTCTCTCACTATTCCTCTGTCTCTACAGTAAATGACTCTGTCTTTACTTACTTATTTATTTAATTTACGATACAGTTCCATAGGCTCTGGGATTTCTCCTCCCTGCCTCCACAAGCCCCCGCTCCTATTTCCCCTATATTATTAACACAGAATCCTTCAAAAACAGGCTCAGGTCCATAATTCTGCGATTGAAGTGCGTCCTGACATTGTAAGTTTGGATAATGACAGAGAATTATACTGTTGCTCTAGGTGACTCTATGTGCATACGTGTTTACGTGTGGTTCCGAACCCCGGTGAGTTGATTTTAATGGCAAAAATGATATAAGAAAAGCTTTGGAATAGCGTTGAATCCTTAACGTTCTGCCACGTGCCGAGAGGTTGCTTTGCAGAACGTCAATTCATTCTCAAAATGAACCTGTCGAATAGAAAATTGATCTACATTTTGCATTTACAGAAAGCGATGTTTCAAAGTTCAAGCGTGGAGTCAGAGGCATTCAACTCGGGCATGCTAGATGATTCCCCTCTCAGGCGTCTGCCCCAATGCCTTGACCAAGTCCATGGCCAACCCGTACTACCTTTGCTGACAGTGACCCCTCCGTTGCCAGGGGACTTCCTAGACTGTTATCACCATTTTACACCCCCTCACCCCATATTTGCTCTGGGGAACCAAACGCTATTTGAGTACTTTTCTAGCTCATCTCTGAGGCACACACTCTTCAGGTTGGTTAATAAAGCCTCTTGATTTTTCAAAACTTAAATGACTTGAGGGCCAAGGTTCTCCCTGGGTGAAAAGCCCATGCGATACCTCATTTAATTCTAACCGCCAACGTGGAGAGGGTTCATCTCCCTTTTGCCTCTCACATAAATTAAAAATGACACAGCATTTCCATCCTCCTGTCTTCGGGCTGGCCTTCTAGACTCCATCGGAGGATGTGCAGAATAAATATTGTAAAATGGCTCCTTTCTGCTTACGTGTTATTTCTTGCTGCCCCCATTGGTCATCTCAATCACCTATAGAAAGATGTGTCAAAGGCTAAGGCAGCTGATAAAATTTTTCCAGGTAGGTTATGCAGCTGAGTATCCCAGCCTCTCTGCTCTGGAAGAAAAATAGTTACACTCGGGTGTGTGTGATGACTTGCAGTGGCAGAAATATTTTTCCTGCCAACAAAAGCAGTGTTATGACATTCATATATACTATATCTATTGGAGAGTCAGACACGCAGAGAGGAGAAGACAGAGAGAAAGATCTTGTATCCGCTTATTTCATTCCCTAAGTGGCCACAACAGCTGATGCTGAGCTCTGTCTGAAGCCGTGTGGGTGGCAGGGACAGGTGTGTGGCAGGGACTCGAGTATTTAGGCAATTATTTGCTGATCCCCAAGGTATATATCAGAGGTATATATCAGAGAGAGAGAGAGAGAGAGATCTTCCATCAGCTGCTTTATTCCCCCAGTGGCCACAATGGCTGGATCTGGGCCACTCCGTAGCAGGGGGCCAGGAGGTTCTTTTAGATCTCCCACATGGGTGCAGGGGCCAAAGGATTCCTTCACTGATTTCTCAAGCACTCAGCAGGGATCTGGATGTGAAGTGGAGCATCCGGGGTAGGATCTGATACCCGTATAGGATGTCAATGGTGTGGAAAATGGAGGTGTAGCCTGAAATATCACCATGCTGACCCCCAGCTTTCCAGGTTTTGGGGGTGCCAAGCATGCTCGTATGTGTCAGATCCTGGCTGATAAGGCTGCAGGTGCAATTCATGCAGAGATCTCTGCTTTCACCCACTTTGTCCTCCTCGTATAGGTAGTGCTAAGACCTGGGCATTATTGAACAGCTGTTAGACATTTCCTTGGAGGCATTTAAGGCTCCTTGGCACTGCTCTGGGAGTTTCACTATGGCTCTTGGATTTCCTGTTCACCCAGAATCGTATTTCTCTCTAAGTCCCTCTCTTGAGTGCTTAGAATATATTGACACGAAAGGTGTTTGGTAATCCTAGGAAGTTAAACTCAGATAAACAATAGTGAAGCCTGTACCCAACAGGCAGCACAATGTGGTGGAGCTACAGCCTGTCATGGAAAGAAGTTGTTTTTCCATACAGCAAACATCTCCTCTGCAAATCTCTTGACTCTGATACAGAGGAATCATTTGTAATTGTCATGAACTGTGCACACACAATTAGCAGACGACAATGCTGGAAAACGCTGTGTTGTCCTGATAGATAAGTGTTGCCGGATTTTGTTTTACGGAAACAGACATTCACTTACGGAAACTTTAACTTTAAAATTGAAGAGTTTGTCCAAATACATGTTCATTGACATTCATTCTGAACTGATGTCATCCCAATTTCTGGAATTGCTCTGTTCATGAGAAGCATGGGTGGATGCCTGGCATCACCACTTTCTAGAAGTTTCTTTTTTTTTTCCTCACAGATACTGGAGGGCATATTGCTGTTTGAAAAATATTCTTCATTGATATGATCCCATAAATCTCAACCTATCCTATAACTAAGCTACCCGTTGCCAAAAAACAGGGCAACGAGATTCTCAAATCAATTTCTTTTTCACTGAAATGAGACCACAACGGAATTGTGTGTCCATCATGTTTATGGAGCTGCTGGTGCCATTTGCTTTTGTGCAGGTGAAATCATTGGAGAGGCGTTTGGAATGCCTCAAACAGCACAATATGAGGGGGGTGTTGTGTGTCTGAAAGCTGTTACTTCACTGGCAGCAGTTGGCAGGGTGGATAAGAGAAGTTTATGTCCTGGTGCCTCAATCAGAGACAGAAATACTGAGTCTGACCCAGGACTTGTCAATAACTGAGGTGGAGGAGATGGAGATTTCCAAGGCGGCGGCGGGGGGGGGGGGGGGAATTCAGTGAGCACTGGAGAAGAAGAGTTTATGAAATGAAGAATTTGGCGGCTGCCATTGTAGCATAGCAGCTTAAGTCTCCAACCACGACACTGACTACCACTTCAGAACTTCGCTGCTCCACTTCCAACCTAGATACCTGCTAATGTGCCTTGGAGGGCAGCAGCCGATGGGCCAGGCACGTTGGGTCTTACCACCAATGTGAAAGATCAGAATGGAGCTCCAGGGTTGTAGATTCAGCATGGGGGATAAACTCACAGATGGAAAACCCATCTCCGCATTCCACCACATCCAATTCAGCAGCTAGCTGTCAAGCACTGGCTTTTGACCGAGTCTGTGCCAATTCCTGGGGATAGATTGGCGCATGAGATCACAGCTCTGTTCCTCCAGAGCTCAGTCTAAGCTAGGAGCTAATCAGGATACAAGTGATTGTAAATAGAGCAGAGTTGTTCGGACAGAATTCTAGTGGCCCTCAAAGTAGCTTCTTGATGGCTGAGTGGGAACTAGCCAGACTGAAATGAACACAGAAGCATATTGCTGGGGCAAGCCTGGACCTTCACACAACATTACACACACGTGTGTTTGTATGTGTGTACCCTGTGTGTAGATGAATTTGCATCATTTCATGTAGAAGTACGTTGTATGGGTGTGTCCATGTGCTTTGCATCTGTTGATGTATGTGTACAAATGTTCATATGTAGGTGCCCTATATACATTGTATTTCCGTGGTTCTGTATACATGTATTTCTGTGTGATTTTGATTATATGCATGCATGTATTGAAGTGTTTGAATGTGCGTGTGTGTGTGTTGCAGGGGGTAGGGGAAGCGGGCATGGAACCAGATGCCCAGTGTGCCCAGAATGTGGCCAAAAGCAATGTGACTTCCAGTTCACAATCACCGTTGCTTCTCTCTTCTTCATTCACCTGACTTCTTTCTCTGGTGACTTCGACGGAGACTCCTTATAGAAGCAAACTTGGCATTCTTGTCCATTCCATTTTGTCTGCTGGCGCCCAAGGAAGGACAATGCATCTCCACACTGGTGTGAAATGAAACGAAGGGGCTATGGAACTGGAAAACACCAGAGAGGCTGACAGAGAAACTCTGATTTTTGGCCCTGTACCCTCACTCATTACACCTCCGTTTCATCTTCACTGTCTGCAAGAATCGCCTATGAGGAGTACACACGGCTTGTAAAATCTGAGATGAAATAAGAGATGCTTTAAAAAACACCTCTACAAACCTTACATGAGCACCAGTATGAGCTTTTGTTCGGGTAGAAAAGCAAAGACAAAAAGCATCTGTACTGGTTAAACATCAAGTGTCAGAGCAAGGTCTAGTTTAGAAATTTAAAACTATTCGACTCATGAAGGTCAAGTTAATGCTTCAGGTTGGCTCCAGTGTTGTCTGGGTCAAGTGTTCCGACAGCAAGCCAACATGGCTTTGTATTAGTTATTTCTTCGAGAACTTCTCCACAGGCATTGTTCTTACTCTGAAGCAAAGACTCCCAAAGCACCTTACTCCCTCTCTAGGTAGCATAAATAAACACAAAACGTTGAAATGTGTGTTTTCCCCAAGTTGCTGTAAATTCTTCCTTATAGTGCTGCAACAGCTTGCTTACAAATATCTTTTTCTCTGCTTTCTTGATTCATAATCGCTATTCTGCAAAGTAGCATGAATTCTTGCCTTTCTGGACCCCTGAATAAGATTACTTCTCAGTGCCAATTAAACGTTCTTCACTGGTCATTCCAATTCCTCTGCGACCCAGTGGACACTGGATTCTCCATGCTCACTCCTGCCATTTGTCCAAGGCTGCCCTCACCAGCCTAGCTGTTTGTAGCATCCTCAAGTTTCCACACATTCTCTCTGCCTAAGTGTCTGCCTGATCCATCCTAACCCCTCTTTATTCCTTAATGCTTTGTTATGATGTGATCTGTGTATCAAATCCTTTCTCAGCATCTTCAGGCTGAACCCCTTCAAGGTACTCCTGCCATTCTTTGTTATTCAATTTCTGGTCTAGAATTTACAATGTTGCTGAAATGATTTTCATCCAGGCAGACCTACTCCATAACATTTTGTGTGCGCTGTAAGGGAGCCTTGTCCGTTTATATTTATAGCCCTGACATTCAAGCACAGTTGCTGGTCCCTGTTTAAAACTCAATCCATGTTAGGGGGCTGCATTATACCTCCCATGCTCTCAGGGATCCCACTCGTGTTCCTTAGACTATGAAATCCTGTGATCACAGACCTGGAACTCCACCACACTGATGTGCAGTATTTGCCCACTTTGTCCTCAGGACTTTCTTTGACCCTGTAATCTTGACATTTTTTTCCATCTTATTGATTATTATGCCTATGCTGTTAAGACTTAAACAGCCATAGGCTAAAACACAACTAAACTCATGTGTGCTAAGAGGCCACGTGGATTTAGTAAGGACCAGGAAGCCTCAAGTCTTCCAACCGTCCCTTTTGAGAATGAAATCATTGGGTTCTTTCATTGATCCCAGATGAATGTGGTAACACCAATATTGCATGCAGCAAAGGTTAGGCAGAACCAGTGCCTGGCAAACGAGAGTCCATGAGTTTCACAATTTATGTTTGTAAATAAAAGCCTATTGAACTTTTCACTGTTTACTCATTAAAACCCAGTGCAAGCTTCTTAGTGAATTTCTTTGCTGCTCCCAAGCTCCAGGAATAATTCTACTCAGCATTGTCTATTTTGTTAACCAAATACGTTTAATTTCAAGTTATTTGTTTTTAATTCCTGTAATCTTTGATTCCTTGAAGAAATGATAAGTGAGTAAATCACCTGTCTACTACCATGGCTTGCAAGTAGCAAGGTTGAGACGACACCCCATGGGTCTGCCTAGGTTTGACACTCTGCTGTCACCTCTGGTCACCTGCTTGTCCTCAAACACTGGACACTCAGTTCTGCAGGTCAAGGGACATTGACAGACTGAAATGACCTTCCTAATTTTGTGGTTTGTCAGGAAAATTGCTAAAAAACTGGAGTGATAAGAAAAATAAAAATCATTCATTATACTGCATGTTAGAAACATAGTTACAGTTCTTGGTTGTCTTTGATAGTGTAGTGATAAATGACTAACTGCTGGCTATTCCAAACATATAAATGTGTCTAAATAAAACTTTATTATCAGTTTACTCTTTTTTTTAATTATTTATTATTTAACTTCAGTAATTACATTGTATTATGTGACACAGTTACATAGGTACTTGGGTTCTCCCCACCCCTCCCCAAACCCTCCCACCATGGTGGATTCCTCCACCTTGTTGCATAACCACAGCTCAAGTTCAGTTGAGATTTCCCCATTGCAAGCGTATACCAAACATAGAGTCCAGTATCTTGTTGTCCCGTCAAGTTCAACGGCTTCTTATACAAGATGTACAGTGCAGTCCACATTCTGCATGTTACTCATTGTGAATTCCACATAGCCATTTTTGATTATTTTTTAAAAGTTTAATTCATTCATCTATTTTTATTTGCAGTAAATAGACAAAGAGGCAAAGACAGAGTTTGAGATCTTCAATCTGGTGCTTTACTCCCCCAAAATGTCTGTAACAGATAAGATCCGGCCGTGCTTAAGCCCAGACCCTGAAATCTAGTCTTTCCTGTGGGCGGCAGATGTCACATTGCTTGAGCAGCGTGTCACCTGCCACCTCCCAGGATGTACATCGAGAGGGAGATGGAATCAGGGGAAAAGCTAGAATTTGAACCCAGGCATTGTGAAATGGGTCATGGTCATCCTCAAATGGCGTATTGAACAAGTGGAAAATGCCCCACTCCCAGCCACCTTTCAAAAGCCACTTTTGCTCTCTCATGGTCATTCTTTATTTTGACGAATTCTTAATTTCCCTGTGAACCGGCATTTTATTGCTTTAACTAACTGCCCCAGAGAAACGACTGGGAAAAGCAAAGGTTTATCTCGGTTTGCCGTTTGCAGATCCTGGTTCAGAATGAGGCAGCTCTGTTTGTAGCATCCTCCCGTTTCCACTGGGGGCCGGCAGAGGGCGCGCATGGGAACGTTGTGAGACTAATGACTTGGCACGCTTGGAAGCAGAGGGAACAGCTGGGCAAACTGAACTCAAACAGCCCTCTTGGGAGGCCAACCTCCAAGGGCGTGAAGCCGCTTACCTGACAACCTTCCCCTAGACCCATCTCTCAGGTGCTACCATGAGATCAATACAATTCTAATAAAATACAGGTTGATATTTTCATTTACATTGATGGATCAAAGTAAAATAGTGAAAGGTATATGGAAAGCCCACTTGCTTAAGCAACTACTTTGGGTAATTCGATAATAGTGTGAAGACCAGTAGTGTATACTTCGAATGTTTTCTGTGTGTTACTTGCAATTTAATGGATGCAACGTGCTATAACTCTTGATTTAATATGCATAGGTAGAGATCTTTCATCATCTTCTGAAGCTTAGAAAAAATTTTTTTAAAATTGTCTCATTTGATTTATTGGAAAGGAAGATATACAGAGGAAGAGAGACAGAGAGGAAGATCTTCCGTCCAATGGTTCACTCCTCAAGCGGCCGCAATGGACGGTGCAGAGCCAATCTGAAGCCAGGATCCAGGAGCTTCTTCCAGGTCTCCTATGCGGGTGCAGGGTCCCAACGTTTTGGGCCGTCCTCAACTGCTCTCCCAGGCCACAAGCAGAGAGCTGGATGGAAAGTGGGGTCACCGGGATTAGAACTGGCGCTCATATGGGATGCTGGCATGTTCAAGGCAAGGTCTTCAACCACTATGCTATCGCGCCAGGCCCAAAGCTTAGAAAATTAATGCAACACCAACTCAATTGCTGTTTTGCGGTGCTTTCTGGCTTCTGTAATGTGAGTGCTCTGAGCCCAGTGTGTCTTCTCAGAGTCCGTTGTGGGGAGGAGTTTGTAGAAGTACAGCATGCTGTAATATTTTTCCTCTGCCACACACTGGAAGTCATGACAGAGTAGTAACCTCAGGAGTGCAGGCAGAAAAATCCACGAAAGGGAAGAATTTTGTGTCTTATTTTCATTTTGAGCTATGAATCCTAATTTGAATTTTTAATTATGATGCAGTTTGAAAACCAGCTTACAACATCACTGAATACAACTGCTTGGCTTCTGTGAGTTGACGGCCGAATACCATTGGGCAGACCTAAAGTAGTTGTGTGGGAAAAATGCGATCATTCATGCTAAACTTTAATGCTTCATCATCATCATCATTCTCAAATCTTCCACAGGAGATCAAGCAATCCATAGCCCAAAGTCAGACGCAAATGATACATGCATGTATCGGGAGGAAAATTACATGACTCCAAAGTATGCTGACCAGTCTTCGAAGAATCCAGGAGGTCTGGGTAGACAGAATCTAAATGTCCCTACTTCCCAATGCCTAGATAACAGTGTTGTTCCCGTTTTTTAAAACAGTGAAGAAAGTAAAGACAGGTGAAGGGATGTGCTCTAAACCATGTGACGTCACAGGTGTGACGTCATAAGGTCAAACCCCTGCTTGCGATCCTTCTACCCCATATCAGAATGCCTGGCCTAGTCCCAGCCACGCCGCATCCGATTTGATTTCCTGCGCATGCTCATGAGAGGTAGTGGGTGATGATGTCTCAAGTACATGTATTCCTACTACCCACTTGGGAGACCCAGGTGGCAATCCAGGCTCCTGGCTTCGGCCTGGCCAGCCCCAGCGTTCAGACGTGGAAGTAACACTTATAAAAGCCGTTTGTTGGGCCCGGTGGCGTGGCCTAGCAGCTAAAGTCCTCGCCTTGAACGCCCCGGGATCCCATATGGGCGCCGGTTCTAGTCCCGGCAGCTCCACTTCCCATCCAGCTCCCTGCTTGTGGCCTGGGAAAGCAGTCGAGGACGGCCCAAAGCTTTGGGACCCTGCACCCGTGTGGGAGACCGGGAAGAGGTTCCAGGTTCCCGGCTTCGGATCGGCGCGTACTGGCCCGTTGCGGCTCACTTGGGGAGTGAATCATCGGATGGAAGATCTTCCTCTCTGTCTCTCCTTCTCTCTGTATATGTGGCTTTCCAATAATAATAAATCTTTTTTAAAAAGCCGTTTGTTATAAGAGGGCAAACTAGAAAGTAAATATGGAGAAAACTGCAAAAAAAAAATTCTTTCATTGTGAAAGTTAAGGTAAATTAAAAGAAAAATTTATGCATTTTGCAAGTGATCCAGAGCGAGGTGGCTGGGAAAAACTGATCTTAAAAGCGAGCAGAAGTCATCTGTGAAACCTTGGTGTGTTGGGAAGCATCTGGGTGTTTGGTCTGAGAAATAAAGCCTTGCGGGGTTCCCAGGATCCGTTTTCTGATAATAATTGCTTTGCTACTAAGTCAATGAGGCATGAAATGATGGATTCAGAGCCCTGATTTCACCATTTTGCCGCACTTTTATTCTAGCTGGCATTGCGGCTGCTGTCAGATAAAAAGCCCCTGGAAGTTGCAATATCACGGCGAAACATCCCCTTAGCCTCATTTCAGGCTCACTTGCTGCTTTTATCAGTCCTGCCTCGCTCCGAAAAGCAGTCTTAAAAGCTCATTGCGAAGTGGCAACTTTGTCCTCCCCATCTCAAGTTTCTCAACAGAAGTTCCTGGAGCAGTTAGAATTTCACTGAGAGATGGATATTTCATTTATTCAGATTCATGGAATTTCAGGTTGTCGCCCCAAAAAAGCACCATTTGAGTCTTTCTGATTGTTTGGGGCATGATCAAATGGTTCCTCTGCAATGTTAGTGAAGTTAGGCTGAGTCACACCTCCGTGGGACCACTCCACAGTGACTCCTTGCACAGCTCAGGGGCCCTGCTGCCTCATGCTGTTGATAGCTTTGGGAATGACTTAGAAGGTCTTTACTGCAACACTGAGACAGTAACACAGAGTTCCCCAAGTCCGATCTCCTCTCATTAACACCCATGACACACCTGCTGCAGTCACTGTAGTGAAGGGACTCCATGGGTTCTCTATCATGAATTTGGTCCTCATGGTGTTTGATTTCTTTTCCCCTTCCTGGACTCAGTCCAGGAGAGGACACTGTGCTTACTTGTCCTGTCTCCCCAGGCTCTTGCTGACCATGACAATTTCTTACCTTCCTTGATCTCGATGACCTTGGCAGTTTTGAAGCGTACTAGTCAGGTGTTTTTCTAAAAGAAGAATCCTTGATTTTTCATCTAATGTTATCTTTCCCATTATTCACTATGAAGATCCTTCCACCTTGGCAAAATCAACATGGCCTGTTTCATGGGAGCTAGGTTATTGAGTAAATGAATGGATACCTTTAAAAGACCACCCTTTAATTAAAAATAAATCATGAAGAAGTCATGCTGTCCCAGAGAAGGAGTAGGACCTGCACCTGCCAATACCTCTTACCTAATCTGGGAGCACAAAACAGGGTGGTCCTGTCTCATGCGTAACCTGTCACCATTACTTTCTAAGTATGTTACTGCGTTGACTGGGTCCGCCAAGTCTTGCATTCTGTTCCATACAGTTGTGTTCATAAGCTATTGCAACAACTTGCTGAGAAAGGCTATTTCCAATGACGAAGGCCAAAGCCTCAGCCTCTGTGGAAGTAAGGAGGAGAGGGGGTGTGGCCATCTTTGGCCCACCAGGCGCAATTCCTTCATCAGGAAGCCTGAAGGAAAGACCCACTCTGTCCCTTCCCCTCGCAGAACCCCTCTGTTGCCCTCACCTTTTCTTTCTCTGTCACTCCTAAGTGTGTGTCCAAAGAAGTTTCGAAGAAGATGGACCTACTCCAACCTATGCTGCCTGGTATTACAGCGGCCTACCTCAAGTTGCCACTGATCACTTGAAACACGGTCAGTGAACACTTGATCGTGTTTAGTTTCTGAAATAGAAGTTTAGTCTCAATATTATCTTCAGTAGAGTGAAAGAGAGCGGGAAGTCAGGAAGAAAATGGTTTAATATAGGGTATACTTTCTGTCTTGAAGTGCAAATCACCACTAAAACTGGCAGCACACAGTCCAGGTTATTGTTTCAACCTGAGAAGGTAAGATGCAAGAGTGTTTACATCAATACATCCTCTAGACACACAGGTGTTATCACCATGCTTGTGCGAGTTGGGCACAATCTCTGTTTCTAGATAGGACGGAGAGGAGCAGATGAATTACTGATGCAGGGGTGGAAGGCTTTCTGTAGGATGTGAGCTACCCTCCTCACCCATCCCGCAGATCATTCGAGGGCATCCTAGCTGGAGTGGCAGAAGTTCAGGACACACAGAGCTGAGCTGGCTCAGTGTCAGCCTCATGTTTGTTGGTACTGTTCTGGAAAATGAGATTCCTGCTGCGCCAGGAAAATGTGGGGTGCTTCCCCTGTGCCAGCCACTCACAGGAGAGTGCTCACTGCTTCAACATGTCCTTACAAAGCAGGGTCACCGGGCATGGCCTGCGCGGAGGCAGCAGGTGAGTCAGTTGCGTTGGCCAAGGTCAAGATTTACTCGGCCATGCCTGTACAGCCACTCTCATACTCTGTCCCCAGGTCTGTTCAAGATTCCTGGACTTTTCTCCCTCCGTCTCTTTCTCTCTTTGGTCCTTTCATTCATTGCAAGCTCATTTATATGCCAGAAAATCCATCACTATATATTTGCTGTTTTTTGTTTATTTATTTTTGGTTTACACCTAGAAGTAGAATGGCTGGGTCATAGGCTCATTTCACTCACATAGTTTAAAGGAGTTGACAAACTGTTTTTCAATAAAGGATGTGCCAATGTAGCATTTTTATCAGAAGTTTTTGAGAAATTGATTTCCCACTTCCTTGCCAATGTTTTTTACTTTTTAAATGATTAGTACATTCTTACTAGTAGTTGTGACATGTTCTATCCTATATTGTTGTTAATAATTTTTCTAATAGCCAATGACATTAAGCATCTTTTTATGATAACTTACCATTTTTTAAATAAAGCAAACATTTATTAAACTATAATAAAAACATTCAATCAAATTACAAAACCTGAGCAAGAAAAACAAACGGCACATGCTTAACTGTAGTTGACATTCAAATAAAATTTACATTCCCAAAATATTATACAGTAATTAGAAAATACCAGCCAAAGTAATATTAGGATACTTTTACGTGCAATCTCAACAAATTTGAACAGAAGCAAATTTTAACAAAGGTAAATTTTACAGTGAAACATAGCAGTAGATTAAGGATCTTGACATGTTTATTTTACTGCTCTTTGACACTATGATACAAAAATAAAAGGATTTACTTGACATTTTTAATAAATATCTCATGGGCTGTTGAGTGCCTTACTGGTGAAAAGATTTAACTGGCTAATCTCATCAATCAATTTTGTACATTTAGTAGGCATCATCTCTGCCCTACCTAACTCTTCATGCAATTCACAGCACACAAATTATTATCATATTAAATACATAATCAACTCGGACTTTTCAACAACAAGGAAATTAGTAAACCATCAAATGGACTGCTTACCATACACTTTCCTCATAACTAAATAACACACAAAAAAATCAAAATAATATTTGTCATCACTCTAAACTATTGCCAGCAACTGACGAAAACTGCCAATTTGCCATATTCATGTTCACAACATGCTAAATATACTCTGCTGTTACTTCATCCATGAAATGCCAACATGCCTAGAACAGAGAATTTTCACCATCTCTTGACGTGGGACCTGACTTGCAGCAATCTATATTTAGATCTGAACTCCATGGGCACTTGATGAACTCTACCTTTCCATGTTGGCTTTCTTATATGAGAGAGAATATATGGTATTTATTCTTTTGTGATTGACTCATTTCGCTGAGCATAATAGTTTCTAGTTGGGACCACCTGGTTTTGAATAGAATAATATCGTTCTTCTTGACAGCTGAATAATATTCCATTGAATAGATGTACCACAGTTTTTTTAACCATTCTTCCTTAGACGCACATCTGGTTTGTTTCCATGACATTGCTATTGTGGATTGTGCTGCTGTGAATATAGGATTACAAATCCCCTTCTCGTATGCAGATTTCACTCCTGTTGGGTATATTCCTAAGAGCGGGATTGCTGGGTCATATGGCAGGTTTTTTTGCAATTTTCCAAGCACTCTCCATATGGATTTCCACAATGATTGTACTAGCCTACACTCCCACCAGCAGTGAAGGAGGGTACCTTTTTCCCCACATCCACGCCAGCATGTGTTGTTTTTCGAATTCTGAATGTAGGCCAGTCTCACAGGAGTTAGGTGGTACCTCAAGGTGGTTTTCATTTGTATCTCTCTGATGGCTAGAGAGCCTGAGCATCTTTTCATATATTTATTAGCTATTTGTATCTGTTCTTTTGAGAAACGTCTGTTCATTTCCTTTGCCCATTTTGCTGCAGGGTTTATTTTTTCACTATCCTTGGGTTTCTGAAGCTAAGTTACTTTTTTTTATATTGTTGAGTGATAAGTATTCTTCCTATATTTTTGACACTAGGTTCTTGCCTACCATTTGAAAAAGATTTTTTTTCTCCAAGTTTTTCTTATTTTATTTTGTAAGTATCTTTCAGAGTATTCAATCTTGGGAGAATGACACTCCACGTGCAGACTGCTATAGGGTTAGAATTGTGGCATAGTGGGTTAAGCTGACGATGGTGATGCTGGCATCTAAGACCATAGTAGTGGTTTGGATCCCAACCACTCTGTGTATGATCTAACTTCCTGCTCATGTGTCTGGGAAGGCAATGGGGAAAGGCCCAAGCATTTAGATTCCTGCAACCCATGCAGTAAACAAAGATTGTGTTCATAGCTTCAGCCAGACCCAGATAGAGATGGTGAGATTGTTTGGGGAGTAACATAATAGCTCTCTCTTTCTATCATTCCAGAAGTGAAATGGTCACTGAGATGTGTCTCTCCCTTTCAAAGAAATACATAAAACTTGGGAAAAACACGAACTACAATGAGGCAAATGAACATAGTGTGTGTGTGATAAAAAAAAAAAAAACTTGTACATAACTCATTTAATATGCAGCATTCAGTAGGGTTACCCATAGAAGCCCTACAGGATGTGAGCTCTCTACACCAACTGAACACATCCAAGGGGTCTCTGCTGGTTTCTGATCTCCATCTCCCCTGCTCTTGGATATGATGACCAATATTCTCTACTTTTGATTGTTTTAAATTGCACAAGTCAGTGTGGCCTTGCGATATCTTTCTTTCCTTTTCCATCATACTTAACTTAGCAAATTCTTCTGGCTCAGCCATGCTGTGATACATGGAAACATCTCATTCCTTTTTAAGGGGTAGCTATTACTTCATTTTAACTCTCTACCACACTTCATTCATCTGCTCGTCTGTCAGTAGGCATGTCTTAGCTATGGTGAATAGGCCTCCGATGCTCAGGAGAGTCCAGATATCCTTAGGAGAAACTGAATTCCTGCCCTTGGAGAATATATCTGGGAGAGAGATGGCGGCGGGGGGAATCATGTGTTTGCTCTATTCCTAATTTCTTCAGAAACTTCCATACAGTTTCCCATTGGTCTGTACCAATCTACATACTCACTTACTATATGTAAAACTTTCCTTTTCTCCACACTTTGGCCAATTGTGACTTTTTTTGTTTTGTGATAGCTCTTCTCATCATTGGATATGATCTATTATTGTGCCTTAATTTGCAAGGCCCCGAGTAAGTACATTTTTTATGCAGTTCTGGGCCCTTCTCATATTTCCTGTAGAGAAATCTCCATTCAGGTTGTCCATTCAAAGCTAGGGTCATTTTCATTCCTTTGTCACTTTCTGGTATGATTGATTCAAGCGCAAAGTATGGGTCCTATTTTTCCCCTAACACTGCATGGTAGAATTATCAGGTAGATCCGTGTGTTATTTCTGAGGGATGAGGATACATGCGGAGACGTGCGCTGCTGGAGGGTGTATTTCTGTGCAGACATCAAAGAATATTCTTAAACAAACCAGGATTGTGAGCAACCACTTAAACATCAGCCCTGAAGATTGAGAAGAACCCTTGTGGACTCTGCACCATTTACCTACCAACCCTCTCCACCACCAGTCTGCTCTAAGCGCATAACCCTGTTCCGACCAATCCACTGTAACCTCGTGGCCCTGTACCTGTACCTGACAGTCCTATCCACCAATCCCTTCCAGCCCCTCCCCCTAGAACCCGCCTACCACTGCATCTAGCGATCCCTCATGGCTGGTGATGGCTGCCTCTAGCTCTAAACACTCCCGCATGCTTGCCTGCCAACCCTTCTTCTTGCTCTCTTCTCCTTTTTGCTCTCTGTCTGCTTTTCTGTCCCCACCTGTCCCCCCAGTCCCCTGTCATGCACTCTGTTTCACTGCTCCCACTTGCCCTCTATCCAGTGGCTGTCTCCCCTGCCTGAATAAAGGACCACGCGTGTGGCTCGCTGTGGTGGCACCTGTCTTTGATTTGTAGAGAAAATAGCTAACAATTACACAGCCTCTTTACGCTACTTGTACACTTGAAGACATTCATTACTTTAAATTTTGCTTCCAAGTCAATCATCTAGTGTGATTTCTTGTTGGCAACACTGGCAGAATGCGCTGTACATTTAGGGGCCACGAGGAACATAGCAAGATGAGTCTAAATCAACAAACACAGGAGTAGATAATCAAGAAATGCAGTAAGCACAGATGTCTGGGGCTGTTCAAGGCACATCCTCTATTGTTTTACAATAAAGCTTATTTTTGTGCGCCAAAGGAATATGATGGAAAAAAAATAGAAAGTCCAGTATAACAAAGACCTAAGTCAGTAACACGGTTGTTTATTATGGTTATCGAAGATCACCCACTGGACTTATGAGCAGAATTATGTGAAGTTTGTACCAGCATCTCCAGAAACATGCTTCGCACCAGGATACTTAGATGGCCACAAGGCCACTGGCAGGCAGGTCTGTTTCAACTCCATAACCATGTTTTTGGGTTTCCATCCTATCTAGAGTCTAGCCTTTGCTAAAAGAGACAAATGTGTATATAACAATTTTGAACTGTACACTGAACTCCTATATCCTAATTATATTGACTATATAATCAATACTTATCATATCCAGATCTACCTATTTTGATTTTCCCTCAGTCTTTCTGAACACTCCCCACCCATCATTCCTCCTCCTTTGTGCTAACCCTGCGTATCTTTTTTTATTTTTCTCAACATCTGGCAAGATGCTATGCCATTCGCAGCTAGGGAGACTATAGGAATAACAACAATCCTAAATTGCTCTTTTCCAAATGGAACATCAAGCCATTACGTTGAACAGGAGTGTTAAGTCATGCACATAGTTTGGGATTCAGAATCACCATGGCCTTCGTTCAGCGTATTAGCTCTCCCCCTTTTATCCTGGGGACCTGCAGAAGCAACATAAATCTAGTGCCAGCCTCCACTGGAGGTATGCCAACACTAAAGTCGAAAATACAGGCTTTATTTAAGAAATTTTGGGGCATGAAAAGGCACCCTCTCCAGCACCTTATTTTATGTCCTTCAATTTAATAACGCCAGCAGGGTGGTTCTTGCATCCACCTGCCTTATTTGTGCGGAATTCCATAGGGTCCAGAGAATTGCATATTAAACAACGCCTGTCCACTCTTGCTTTCAGCCCTGGGAGAAGATCATTGAAACAGAATTTACCATTACGTAAAAGCCGCAATTAGAAAGATGCGTCTGAATTTAAGAACTGGCAAAGGAATGGAATACAATATTAAGGGCGTTCGGAGCATGGCTAAAGGATTTAGTGTATCTATTTCCCATTCTGTCTCACTGGTTTTACCCTTGGCTTCCGTGCTTTGAGAAAGCAGAGGGAATTTGGGGACATTACCATTCATGTTGCTTGCTTTCCACCCATGAACCCGAACAGCTGTTTGCATTGTAATGTTAAATGTGCCGGCTGCTCTTATGGCAGCATAAGCATCTATGCATTTTATTTAAAAGTAAAACCAGGCTTTTGCACCTCTTTGTCAACAAGCGTCCATATGAATGAAGTTTACCTCTTTCTTTTCCCACTTATCCCTCTGTTCCTGTCTCTTTCATGTCTGCCTTTTGGAAGGATGAAGGGGAGATGTCATTGCTATTTGTGGATGCATTGTAACAGGGTGAGTGACCCTTAGCACCAGCCAAGTGAGCGAATGAGGTGTTCTCAACCGTGAACATTAGACAAAATGGAGTTTTAAACTCCATTCTTTAAGAGCATTTTTCAGAGTTAGGTTTGTGTGTTAAACTTTAAATCCACAGCTGTGAATGGCTGCTGGCCTTCCTGCAGGCATTTTCCATAAATGGTCGTGACTGTGACCGTAAGAACAGCACTGTCTATTAGACATCTTCTCCTGATTGCTGGACAAAACAAACAGAACATGAAAAGATTCTCAGATTATACAGATTTAGCTCTGTATTTCTTAAGATACCATTGAAAGGATGTAGGGCCTGGCTTGCCTGGATTGCATCGCAAACCACTGACCTGTGAAGTGGGACCGTTGCCCTGGGACTTGGTCAGGTAAGCAGGTGTTCCCTGGGGCGTCCCTGAGGACTCTTCCACTTGCACAGGTTGATGAGCTTAAGGGAGGTCACTAATGCCTCAATGAAGTTTTTCCTCTATCTTGATGGCCTCCGAATGATTATCCAAACACAGTAACAGAACATGCAAACCTGCAGTGTCTAATCCGTTGTGTTACTTTTCCAGACACATGCCCGAGGCTCTGTTTTCTTCAACCTGTGCAAGGGAAGCAGAATGTTTTGCAGACCTGGGATGTGTTGATGCAGAACCAGTTAAGAGAAGCAGGAAGTGGTTTTAAAATAGCATTTACTTAGAGGACAGGAGCTTCTTATGCGCTTAATATTCTATCCACACATTTAAATGTTTCCCGAGTGCAAATGTAGAACACAAATAAGGCAGAAAGCAAAGGTCCGGTGTTCACAGTCAGCTCCTGCTTGCTGTCCTTTGCAGTGGACTACGAATCCCAGCTGCCTCTCTCCCTGACCCCAGGCCAACAACTACCAGCTCCATTTCCCATCCCATCCCCAACCAAACCTGCAGGCTTTCTATCCCCAAGGACCTCAGGGTAGCATCTTTACCACCTCAGCCACTCTGCCTACATGCAGCTGCCTGGTGGACTGCCTAATACTCCACTTCAGCTTCACATCAGTATCACTTTTTCAAAAACGTCTGTTCTCAGAGGGATCGTTAAAGCCCTGCTACTAGTGTCTTCTACTTTTGCTTTTTTTTATTTCTTTTTGGTTTTCAGTATTTTCTTTTTAATATATTATGTAAAAATGCTATGTCATACTGTTATATAGATGCATTTGTACAAATAGATGTCTTCCAGTATAACTGTGAATAGTACCAGGGAACTTGCAAGAGATTGTGGATGATAGAATTAAAACTGAAATTTATTCTTGTAGAAAACTTGGAAATCTGTGCCTGCTCAGATTTGTCGCTGTCCCGCAGTGACGGACTTGGTGCACAGAGCAGATCATAACACGTGTGGACCCTGACTGATGGTCAAAGCCGAAGTTTATCAGTGGCATCAGACTTTATACACTGAAGAACCTTTGTGGATGCATGTTTGTATCTTACAGAGTGGTGTGTGTGTGTGTGTGTGTGTGTGTGTGTGTGTGTGTGCTTTCTTCTGCAAGCACAAGCTGTGCTAGTCATTTTGCAGCCTAGTGTTCCTGGCAAACACTTGGTGCTGTCTGCATGGTGATTGAACAAAGGTTGGAATCGAGTCATACAGTTTGCTAAGGTCCTTTTTTGAAAAATATTTTATCTATTTTCATTGGAAAGGCAGAGTTACAGAGAGAGAGAAGGAGAAACAGAGACTTTTTTCTACGCTTTCATTCACTGTCCCAATGTCTGAAAGTAGCCAAATCTGGGCTGATGGAAAGTCCGGAGCCAGGAACCAGGTCATAAAAGCAGGGGGCTGGACAGAATTGGAAAAGCGGGCACTTAAACTGCACCCAGATGGCATTCTGGCACTGGAGGTTTACCTTCAATTTATAAACATATGCTGACTGGCTCCTGAAACACCTGTAGCAGCTATAGCTGGACCTGGCAAAGTCCAGGAGCTTTTAACTCAATACATGAGGGTATCCAAAACCCAAGTCATTGAGTCGTCATCACTGCCTCTCAAATTACCTTCCCAGGCATGCAATGCACCAGGCACCAACCCCCCACCACCTCCGACTAAAACAAACAAAAAAAAAAGCCCGCATTTCTTTAAAAGTGGGAAAGAGACTGGGATGAGAGATCTTTCCCAATGATCTTATCAAACAAAGTGGAATTTTAGCAGGTCATTCTGCCCAGGTCTCCCCCCTCTTACCTGCCTCACACCTGCAAGCCCAGAAGTCAAAATTGGGTCTTTGTAGGCTTTGCCTTGAACTAAGAGAATTAGCAAGTGGTGACCCTCATTCTAGGTTGCTGTTCCACATAGTTTGCACAGGAAGCTATCAACAAAACAGATGTTCCCTTCCCACATGTTAGAATTAATAGGCTTCGTGTGGCTTGGAAAGAGAAGAAAAGACAGAGTTGAAAGCTTTCTGTAGAGTGAACCTTTTCTTCTCTCTGGGTCACAGTTAACAACACAGTCCAATGACTAATTTTAGGATGATTTTATTTCGGGAGAACTTACCATTTTGTGAAAATGAGATAATACGCATATTTTCTACAAAGGCATCATCTGTGAGTTCTTTTCATGTTGTCATGATTTCTTTGGCCTTCTAAAGAGGACAAGAACTCAGAATCACTCACTGATGTGGAGAAAGGAGAGTGATACCCAGGCAGGACAGGAACATAAAGCTTGGGGAAAAGGCTTGGTTGTCTCAAAAACTTGCCATCCGCATTTTCAATTTGAGATGAGCATCCGCCATTTTGTAAAGCGAGTGGAAATAAAAACACTAATGTAAAGGTTGGCACGTTTGTTCAGCTGCACCATATTAGCTGTTCTCTGAATGAATGCAGATTATCATCATGTGAAGAACATTTGGGGGAAAAAAATCCCAGCTCCCTCCATCTACCCCAATGATGTTATGGACAATAATATTACAGATAAAAGAAGCACATTTCTGCCATGTCTAAGAATTGCTCACATAATCGGTCACCCAAGAGGACCACAAGAAGGGTCATGGGATTCCAGGGCTCAATCAAACACCGCGTTAACGCTCTGTTTGTTTCTTTAAGCTGGCAAGCTCCTTGTTGAAAAACAACCACTCCCCCAAACTGCTTGGAGGAGTTACCATGGAACCCCCAAATCTATATTACATCCCTGGGACTGGGGAGTTTGAAGAAAGCAAGTATTTATTTCTAAAATGCAGAAAAAGACACTGGGCAGCTATCATTTATTTCCTGAGATCCCTGAAGAGTTAGAGGTCAGGGTTCTTGTGGATGGAAATAGGGGGGAGAGATGCATGCTCACCTTGAGTCCAAGGCCCTGGTTGATCAGGAGTCCCCATGACCTTCTTCCGATTAGTCAGCAATACTGTACTACTTGGAGAGTGTTGACAGTGGCCAAGTGTGTGCTCCTGGTGTTGCACGTAGGTGATAGCTACTTTTTGCTCTAGCATGGGGATTCTCCTAAACAAATCGGTAAGGACCATACTGGCCAGTTGAATTTTATCTAATGGAGAAGCCAATGGCTTCTTGAGTCCAATGATTGGAACATGTTATGACCAGTTTTGCCATGTCCTCAGTTGAGTGAATTTGTTTCGATCAATGATGAATTCTTGATTAATCATGAATTCTTGATTAATCATTGATCCTTGATCAAAAGACAAGCTCAGACATCTTAGGCTAAGGGGAATAAATGAGATTCCGATGCCTTGTCTATCCGATGCATTTGTCTAAACATTGTGTCTCATCTTCTCTGATCTGTGTGCAGTTACCCTAATGAATTGTCTGTTGAGTAGGATGCCTGTTGGGATACCTGTGTCCCATATCAGAGAACCTGGCTCTGATTTCTGGCTCTAATTCGTGATGCCGGCTTCCTGGTGGAAGCTGGCTCCCACAGTAATGGCTCAAATAAGTGAGGGACCCATGGCTCACGCCATGGGGGACCTGGAATATCTTTCTGGCTTCTAGCTTCATGTCTTTTTCTACCATTTCAGAACTAAAACAGTGATTGCAAGTCTCTCTTTCAATCTGTCTATGTCTTTCTCCCACTCCAATAAATAAAATGAATTTAAAATACTGTTGATCTTATACCGGTTTAGAGGAAGGGCTGGGCAGACAAGTGGGTAGGGGGAGATGGCAGAAGGTTGATTAATTATTATTTTTTTATATAAAAATTTAAAGATTTACCTATTTATTTATTTATTTATTTGGAAAGTCAGAGATACAGAAGGGAGGAGACACAGAGAGGAAGATCTTTTATCCGTTGATTCACTCCCCAAGTGACAACAGCCGAAGCTGAGCTGATCCGAAGCCAGCAGCCAGGAACCTCCTTCAGGTCTCCCATGCAGGTGCAGGGTCCCAAGGCTTTGGGCCATCCTCGACTGCTTTCCCAGGCCATAGGCAGGGAGCTGGATGGGTAGCGAGGCCACTGGGATTAGAACCAGCGACCATCTGGGATGCTGGCGGAGAATGCCAGGTGATGACTTCAACAACTAGGCTACTGTGCCAGGCCCGATTAATAATTATTAACAAGAATAAGGAAAGAGTAAGAATGCCTGGGATTCTAATTTATACTAACATCGTTCTAGATAATGATGTCATACTGTACTTTCTTTTCAAAAAATGAAGGAAGAAATGAGTTTGATTTTTTTCACCAAATAGGAATAATAAATGTTTGAGCCATTGTTTACTCAATTTTGGATATAAAAAAATATATGCATGATTTAAGACACCTTATGGTGTCCCGTATATGTGCCTCGTTTTTGTGTTAGTTAACCTTCTATGTTACAAATTTCTACAAATGAATTTTCTCATCAACCTCAAATCTCATTACTTTTCTTTTAATGCAATAAAATTGAAATAACATGATCAGATGCTGGACTCTATGTTTGGTATACGCTTGCAATGGGGGAATCTCAACTGAACTTGAGCTGTGGTTATGCAACAAGGTGGAGGAATCCACCATGGGGGGAGGGTTTGGGGAGGGGTGGGGAGAACCCAAGTACCTATGTAATTGTGTCACATAATACAATGTAATTACTGAAGTTAAATAATAAATAATTAAAAAAAATGATCATCATTCCAACTGGACATTTTCAGGTATAGACGACAATAGACTTTCATGTACTGTGATGATAAAACTGCATCAATGGTGTAATAGAAAATGCTTCAATGACTGAAGGGAATTAATTTGTCAGATAAATAGTAGGGCCCAAGTGATGTTTTAATTGTTGTTTATGTTTTTAGAATAACTGGAGTATTTACAACTGCACTTCATATGTTGTGTGAATTTATAATTACTCAGTTAAAAAATTAGATGAGCTCTTTATTACACATACATTATTATTCTATGAACTAGATTTTTAACTCAGTCAAACTGAGGTGGATTTACTGAAGAAACTGCAAGGGAGTATATAGATAGCAGCATTGAATGAAGGCAGCTGGGCACTGGCCAAAGTGAGCGGTCAACCCTCAGCCTGGCACTGCTGGAAAGAAAACCAGATTGGGGCTACAAATGATCCTGTTAGAGGCAACTGGAGGCAGTGAGTGCCTGGGAGAAAGCCGGAGGGAAATGTCTCAGTGTTTCTCCCTGCTGCGCTTCCTGCTGGCCCCTCCATGGGTCAGAGGACGCAAGAAGGAGCGAAGAAGGAGTATGCCCAGCATTATGGTGGGCCAGGTTAAGCAGCCGGCTGCAATGCTGGCATCCCATATTGCCCCCCCCCGTCCCAGACCCAGTTGTTCTGCCTCTGGTACAGTCCTTTGCTAATGTGTCTGGAAAAACAGCAGGTCAGGACTGACCCAAGTGCTTGTGCCCCAGAGAGAGTTCTATACTCCTGGTTTCAGCCTGGCTCAACCCCAGCTGTTGCAGCCAATTTTGGAGTGAACCAACAGCTGTAGGAGCTCTTTTTTTTTTCTTTTTTCCTGTCTCTACCTTTCCATCACTTTCGCTATCAAACAGGTAAAATGATTTTTAAGTAGTAGTAATAAAAATAACAGTTACAGTGACAGCAAATATGAGCATGCCAGATGCTGTTCTAAGCATTTACTCGCTTTATCACACTTAATCCTCACAGCTATATCAACACTTCATTATACAGGTGAAAAATAAAGCCTTTGAGGCTAAAATATTTTGACCAAGATAACAACTACCAGAGTTTATACCAAGCTGAAGGGTTCCAGGAGTATAGACTTTCGTGTACATTCTACCCGGAAGTGGACTTCTTAGTGTAGAAGAAGTGTGGGGAAATGTCTTAGTTTATTTGAATGGTTAAAGTAAGATATCACATACAGCAGCCATTGATTTCTTACCGTCCTGGAGGTTGGAGAATCCGGGACAAAGCAGACTTCATGTCCGGTGAGGATCTGGTTTCTGGATCACGCCAGACACGTTGTCACAGTGCTTGAACGTGGAGGAAGGACTGAGGCGCGCTCTCGCTCTCTCTCTCTCTCTCTCTCTCGCTTCTTAAACGGATATCAATCTGAGAGCTGTGCTCTCAAAGGCTCCACTTCCCTGTGCCATCACATTGGGGATGAAATGTCAGCCTCTGAGAAGAGTGACAGAGGACACACGTGTTCAGACCATGACAGTTAGCTACCATGTGTCTGCCTTATTGTCTGCTGTTGTGACACCAACAACCTGCCTCTGTTTACAGGCTTTGTGACTCGTCCCTTCCTCTCCATTCATACTGTCCCTGAAGGAAGAGCCTTCTGTAAGACACAGATATGATCAGTCACTGCTTTGATGTAGCCCTGTCGGCATGTTACCATCCCCTTGTTGGGAGCTCATCTTCTGTGTCAGGGCACATCAAACTCATTGCACTCAAATGCCTCCTTCATCCAGCCCAAAACATCATCCATTGCAGTTAACAAATGACAGCTCTCAGACTATAGCCCATGGTCTCACTCCCCTAATTATCTTTTATTTTACCATTATTTTGCCAGATACATCTTTGGATGCTTCCAAGCTTAACTGCCCACTTGTGCCAGGGTTGTTTTTCCCACTGTCCTTCTGAGTTTGAAGAGTTTCATGTCTGCTCCTGAGTCTTCACAGACCATGTGGCATCTTTTTCATCTTTGTCTTGTCGTGGTAGTGTAAGCTCCCGGAGGGTGGTGATTGTTGCTTGTCCACTGTCCACAGTACATCTTAGCGTAGAGTAAACCCTACTCAATTTGTACTTCCACTGACCAGTTGCACAGGATGACCCATCCCCAAGAGCTCAGAGACATGAGTAGGGTGACTCAGGCTTTTGAAATCGGATGTTTATGTCGTGCAGGAATTGCTGTGGCCGCCCCTTGGCTTAAAAAAGAGACTGCACCACAGCTGAATCCAGTCATATCCTTTAACTTGCCTCTGATAATCTAGATCCATTTGGCTTGACGAGGTGTCACGTGCAACTATGTGAAATGTACATGTTGCTCCAAGAACGAGAGATGGGAGAGAAGATTCATTTCTCAGTTCATTTAAAGAACCTCGGTTAATCAAAGCCGTGTTCTTACCACGGTGTCTCCCTTCATCTAGGACCATGGAGGAAGAAGAAGATGGAAACAGTCCTGGGGTGTATCAGCAGCAGCTGCATAGGGCAACAGTCTCCAGTGGATCTGGGGAATATGAAGGGGAGGGCATTGAATGATGCTTCCCAGAGAAGCTGTGCTTAATGATGGCAAATGGTTATGGATTCCCAATCAGGACAGGTGACCTGGGAAGAGGACAGAGGTGTGGGTCAACCTGCTCCCTGTTACTCCACCATTTCCCTTTCCTGTACGCCATGGGTGATCACAGGCCCACACGAAGAGTGCAGCTCAGCAGCTCTCAGCATTTTTAGCTATTGTCAACCTCGGAAGTTAATCTGCCTTTTGGGTTCTGAATTTAAGTCCATGGGCTCCGCCGAGGAGTCTTAGTCTGTTCCAAACGTGTGCATGTGCAATGGTGCAGAGAAGAACATGCTCAATGTACATAAGTTGCTTTGTCCTGTTCCCCCACCTCCTTTAATGGACACCGAGAGTGAAGGATGCTTCCCCATGACATGAATGGTGGTGATGCTATGGCTTCTCTTTTTCACTTTAGAACTTTGAGAAATCTATTCAAACTTACCACTGGTTTGAATAACCGTGCTGAAACTATTAGCGTTATAGATTTTTAAAACAATTTTTATGCCTGAAGAGTTTGATTCATCACATTCCATTTATAAGCTTCAAAAGCATGGGCCGTGAGAGAATCGTTGAATGAAATGTGAACTCTATCTCCTTATAAACTTAGTTAAATAGCTTTAAATAATTCAATATTCATTTAATGATCTGGTAGACCACATTTGCTTAAGGAGAGTGAAACTCTTCAAGAATGAATTTGATGGAACACCCACGGTGATTGACACCTGTCCTCAGCCCAGCCCCCCCACCCCAAACGCTGGGCAGAGGGAGGTAGCACATGTAGTCCACCACTCGGATCCCTTCTCTCACCATCAACCTGAAGTGTTTCTTCTCTCCAGCATGTGCTTGAGCACTTCCGACTCTCTTCTTCATCTCAGGCCAAGTTAAGGGCTGGTATGACTGTAGATTAGGGACTGTACTCTGCTAGCAGACACGGCCTATATTAGGCACTGTAATGCGCTTCAGATGAGAACCTATGTCGGAACTGACCATCTTTCAAGGTCAAAGAAATAACCTTCAAGTACTTGTCCCAAATCTTCCAACCCCTGATGTTTAGGGATAGCTCTTGCCTCTTCAAAGAAAGCTAGGAAGAGCTGCTGAGTTAGGGAATATCAAAGGCAGCCCTACACCACCTGATGGAGAGATACGCTCTGAGATATGTCTGTTGGGTGATTATCTTGCAAATACCATTGAGTGTATTGAACAAGCTCAGATGGCTTGATGTCACTAGGCGACGTAACCTTAGGTGTCCACTTTGTGTGGTTGATCGTTGGCTCTAATATAATCATACAGCAAGCAAAACATGTTTGTGAAAAGTTTTGTTTGTGAAGGTGAGAAAGATGCTTGTGTCTGTCTTCCGTTGTTCTAGCAGAGTAACCAAGACTGGATTTTCAAGTGAAGACACTTAATTAGTATCTTTATTTTTTCTGTTCTATCAGCTTAGATAATGGTATCATTTGCTCTGCAGAGCATTGTTCTGTTTCTATATCTGTCTTTTCACAACGTTAGTATACCCTTTGCTGGATGGGAAGGACTAGTGGTGTTACGAGGAGGAAGACAGTACACCGTCACACTCATCCCTGCTTGTATCCACCCTCCCATCCATGGCTGGTGATGGGAAGAGTTCACAGCACTCAGAACTGTCAGACGGATTTCCACTTGATTCACCCAAAAGAAATAACTGAGGTATTGGAAGCAGACCTATCCGACGGTCAAATTAAAAACAAACAAACAAATAAGTTTCCTTCTTAGTGCTAATAATCTTAAAATTAGGAAATTCTAAAGACTAAAGGGGAATCTTGATGGCACTGCTTTAGTTTTCTAGAGCTGCCATGGGAGGGTAAGCAGGTGATTGAGATGGATTTTCCATCGGTTCTTGAGGACAGAAGTCCATGAACAAAATAGTGGCAGAATCATGTTCCTTCTGCTGTCCTTCTCTTTAGTGATATGTGAATACCCTGGTGTCGCTTCTGAGGAAGCAGCTGCATGAGACACCCGTCAAACTGGATTAGAGCCTCACGCCAACAGCCCTTGTTAACTTGGTTTTTTCCTTTATATCCCTTGTCTCCAAACACAGATAGCCCTTAACTTACAATATGCTGATGTAGTAGGAGCATGAAAGCAAAGCCCATTCTGAAGCCATGCTTGGAATGCTGATCGTCTGCTGTGCTAGCGATGTGCAGGCTGAGTCTTTCTTGCAACACTGGGCAGTTCCAGATCATTCTATAATGGATTTGACTGTTAAGCTATGGTCCTTAAGAGGTTTTGTGTATTCAATGTTGTTGTGCTAGCAATGTGCAGTATGCGGTTTTTTGCAACACTGGGCAGTTCCAGATCATTCTACAAAGGATCCCACTGCTAAGCTAGGATCTTTAGGAAGTTTTGTGTATTCAATAGATTTCCTATTTATGACCAAAATCAAATGGAATGAGTCTATTGGGATGTGTGTAACTCCACTGTAATTTGAAGAGTGCCTTGCAGAAATGCTGTAGAGTTCTTGAATTTAGACATAGATTTGGGAAGGACACAGCTCAGGCCACTGTAATTCTCCAAAAGTTTAACCTATTATAATATCAGTTCTATGTACTAAACCTGATTTCAATATAATTTCTACATAAGTAAAGCATGGATGAGATTCTAGGTGTAATTCATCTTACCACAGAATTCTTATGCAGGTGTGAGTGTGGGAAACAAGTTAGTTAAAGTCTTCTAAAACATGGTATAAACACAGAATAAACATTCAGATTTCAAAAGAAAGAAATTATAAGGCCAGTAGAGATCATGGGCTCCGAGCAAGTATAAACCTAGTTTGGCAAATTCCTTTAGGTGTTAAGGCGGCAGAGAAATTCTTTTTGGCTTCATGTTGTTGACCCACCAGGGTGGTAGCTCAGTGTTGGGGCATCAAGTCATGACATTATTCCTGATGCCCTTGGTGGCAGCCCCATCTCAGAGTCCCTGGGTAGTGACAACCAAAGCAGCTGACTGTAAAGTGGTGATGCCTACCAGTGAAAACGAATCGGAGATAGTCTTGATCCCGGGACCTGTGACCCGCGGTAGCAATAGCAGCTTTAACAAACTTTAAGCCAACTGTGGGACCCTTCTTACCTCTTCTTGAAGGATAAGAGGTGTTTCTAGCCAGCGTACTCTGTTTTCCGACTTCTGAACTGCAAGACACTTAAACCTGATGGAATTCCTTTATTTTCCTTTTCCTGTGTCCCCTTTGTCCCATGTGCAACTATTTCTTCCAGACATGGATTTCCATTCTTCAGGATGTAAATCCAGAGATGAGACTGCTGGATCATAGGATATTTTGTCCAGGAAATCTCGTGTCCACAGTGTGAATGAGTTCTGGTATATCCACCTCCTCACCAGCACAGGTTGATTTTGAGTTTTTTAATAGTAGCCGTGCAAACAGGTTTTGAAGGGACATGGCATTGTGGGTTTTGGTACATCCTCTTGATGATTGCTGGTGTTTTTCATATACTTATTAGCCAGCTGTGTGTATCCTTCCTTAAAAATGTACTCAGGTCCTTTGTCTCCACTTAATCTGGATTATTTGTGTCTTTGCTCTTGGAATGTTTGAGGCCCGTGTCTGTTTTGGATATTAATCTATTATCAGAAGTATGGTTTGCCAATATTGTTTTCTTTCCATAAGATTTTCCTATACTCATGATTCATTCTCTCTCTCTCTCTCTCTCTCTCTCTCTCTCTCTCTCTCTCTTTTCTGAAAAACAGACAGACAGAGAGACTGTCCATGTGTTATTCACTTGTCCAAAACACTACAATATGCAAGACTGGGGATGGCCAGAACAATGATAATAGAAACCCAGTCCAGGTGTCCCACATGAGTGGAGGGGATTCAACTATGTGTGTTGTAGAACACAGGCCCCAAGAATGGCTTATTCCAGGTTCTTCTCTGGGATAAAAAAGTGTCTATGCAGTTAGGTAGGATTTATTTAAAGGCACAGGCAAAGCATATTCTCAATAAGTAAACATGGGCAAGGTCCAAAGAAAGAAGAAACAAAAAAAGACACCAGTAAGGTTCTGGCTGTTCTTCACATCATCAGGAAACATGGAGGGTGATGTCTGGAAATGTCTGACGATTCAGAGATGGGCACGCCTTGCAATGGGACTTGAGCATCACCAATTGCTGTGCCCCACCCTGTTTTAGAAACATCCAGAAATGGGATGGTATCAGACGTCTGATAAGAACAGAAGTGCATCCCATTATGATTATGTCATAGTGACATTAGAAAGACCTTAAATGTCATAGTAGGTAGACATTCTTCAGGCATTTTGGAAGTTTCCAGCACCCGCTGGTGCTGGCTTGGTGCTTGATGCACTGCAGAACTCATGGTTTCTACTAGAGGGAAGGCAGAGAGTGTGTTGGTGTACAAAGGAGGCACTGAATGTTAACAGAAAGAGGGTGTGAGTGAGAGTGTCCTTCAAGCCAGGTCACGCTGTCTGTTGCCATGCTGTGGGAGTTCTTGCTGTGTGTGTTGGCTGGAGCTCTCCAATCTCATCCGACGTCCATTAAGCCAGTTCTTGCTGCCTCTTAGGGTCTACATTAACAAGAAGCAGAGTCTACATTCCAGCCCCAGCACTCTGATATGGAAGCAGGCTTCCGGAACAGAGCCCTAGTCACTTGTGCCACTGATTTCCTCTTCTGCTATGCCCAAGTTTCGATATACTCTCATTTGTAGTTTTGGTACCTCTGCTTTTGGGTCAATATCTAAAAAATATGGCCCAGATCATGCCAAGAAACCTACATCCAATCTTTTCTTCTGGTAGTTTTATGAATACAAGACCTACGTGTAGGTGTGGAACCCACTTTGAATGAATTTCTCTGTGTGGTGTCCAGTAATAATCTACGGTCATTCTCCTATATATACACATCCAGTTTTATAGCATCTTTTATTTCACTGCAATGTCAGCCCTTCCTCACCAAGCTGCTAGCATTCCTTCTGAAAACCATTTGACAGTATGCATTCATTTCCGCACTCAGTAGTCTGTGTCTTTCCTCTGTGCGTCTGCGTTTGAATTAATATTGTAGTACTTTGTTTACAATAGCTTTGTATTTCAAAGCAGGAATTGTGACATATCCAGTTTTGTTTTTCTTATTGAAGCTTGATTTGGCAATTTGTGCTCTTTTATGATTCCCTATGAATTTTAAATCACTTTCTCTGTTTGTGAAAAATGTCACAAGTTGTTGACAGTAATGGCATTGGATCTGTAGACAAACTTGGGTAGGGGGGCTATTTCAACAACAAGAATTTTTCCATCCCATAAACACAGGACTGCCTCCTATTTATGTTTGGCATTGAAAATGTTTGTTATTGGGGAAATCAATGTGGGGGGACACTGGGGGAGGACACAGGCAACCCCAGAACCTTTGGAACTATATCATAAAACAAAATAAAATACATGCTTTTAAAAAATCTGTCATTGACATTTTGCATAGAGATATTTCATTTACTTAGTTACATTCATTCCCTAAGCATTTGCTTACGCTACTGTAATTGGGGCTTTCTTATTTTTTTTTTTTTCAGGCAGATATTATCTAGAAAAACTATGACTCTTTGCATGTTAATTTGGTATCCTGTATTCTTTTTTTTTTTAAATTCTGACAGGATTTTCAGTTCATCTTTAGAATTTTCTATATATAAAATGATGTCTTTAGCAAATATAATTTTATTCATTTCTAAGCTGGATACTTTTTATGTCCTTATTTTTCTTCCAATCATTCCACGTCAGACATCCAGTGGTAAACTGAATAGAGGTGAGCAGGTGCGCAGTTAGTCTTTGTGCAGAGAGAAAGCTTTAAACTTCTCACAGTTGAGCACAATATTAGTGACAGGTTTGTCATTTATGACCTTCATTGAGCTGAGGCACATTCCTTCCATGTTTTTCAGCATAAAAGTTTGCTTGGTTTTGTCAGATGTTTTTTGTGTATCTGTTGAGATGATTGTGTTTTGTGATTCTTCATTCTGTTACTGTGGTGTGTCATGTTTATTGCTTTATATATGTTGAACCATCCTCACAAACAGGGAATGAATCTCACTCAACCATGTTGCATGATTTCATAAATGGGCTACAGAATTCACGCTGTCAGTAGTTTTGTTGAAGGTTTTTTTCATCTCTCTCCATGCAGGGTGTTAGCCTATATACCTTGTTTGGTCTTTTTCTTTGGTTTCAGATTTACCTCATGGGATATGTTAGTAAATACTGTATTATCCATAAATTTTTGGAAGGGTTTGAGAAGAATTGGTATTAATCCTTTTAAAAATATTTTATGCAGTCCAAGACTTCTTTGTCGGTAGATTTGATTACTAAATCAGTTCTCTTATTCATTTGTGGTATATTCACACTCTTATAGAAAATCATAATAATTCAAACAAATGAGTAGATATCAGTAAAATTGTTCCTTTTTAAAAGGGATGTATCTCATAACACATATTTGTATTATATACACATTTTTGAAATTAAATCCCAAACAAGTGATAGCTGATGGTAAGCCAGTAAAAGGAAGACTTATTAAAGAGGCAACATTTAAAATTGAAGTACTGACATATTGGATTAAAAACTCTAAGATGGTTCCAAGTCCCTTCATCTTTTTTGAATGATCACATTTCATATCCTCATACCAGAAAAATGATCTTAATGGATTTTCATGAACCAAAATGAGGTTCAAGAACAATTTGGAACCAATATGCGAGTTAAATATTGTATGTCGGCTAGTGTTGAAATCTAAGTATCCTTAGAGTCCTGAGATGGCGTCCTCATTTGATTAGCTCATATGCAAGAGGAGAACTTTTGAAACTCCTAGGAAACATTAAAATTGTCATAAATTCACAATCCATGAACAACAGGACTTGAGCAGTCTTTTTCTGTACCTCCATGAGAAGCCATCTTCATCCCTTCAGCTACAGCATCATTAGCCCCTCTGTATCTACTTTGAAGAGCTTCAGATAATTTCAAGGCCCTTCAAAATCAGTGCACAGGTACATGTTTTTGTTGAGAACTCTATCTAGTCTTCCTTTTTTTATTTTTGTGAAATGCTTATTTAAGTCTTTGACTTACAAAAATAAGAGTGCTCAAATAGGCAACTAACAGAATCCTGATGTCTCTACTGTGATCCCTTCCTCTCGTATACATTGTTAGAGAAGGAGAGGCAGAAAATGAGAACAAGAGAAAGGGCAGGAGTCAAAAACAAGAACTAACAACCAGGAGTCTCACGGAGGTCATTCATGGGAGTACAGGGATTCAAGTTCTCAGACCATCTTCCACTGCATTTCACAGCCATTAAGCCAGGAGCTGGATCAGAATTGGAAAAGCCAGGGCATAAATCAGTGCCTATAGGGATTTCCATGATGCAGGTGGCAGCTTAACATGTTGAGCCACATACCAGCCACAGCATTATCCTTCATTATTGTTACAAGCACAGCAAAGAGCCAACCAATGTTAGACCATTTCCTGGCTTGTCCGTATATTCTGTTCTCCATTTTCTGCTATGGCTTCAAATGTCCTTCGCAGGCCCCAATGGGTTACCATGTCCTCTATGTACATCATGGTCTGCTGTCCAGCACTCCATCCTTTACACTGAGGAAGACTAGTTCTCATGGGTTGGCTCATGGACCCCAACCAGGCAACTTGAGCCCCTCCAGACTCCCACCCCTGGGGCTGTCAGACCCAGTACCCACCATGCAGGCAGGCAGGCACAGGGACCTGGACCAGGAGACCTAGGCCTTTCCATACCCCCCAACCCTGGGTCTCACAGATCTAGCACCCACTGCACAGGTGGGCTGAAGGACCTGGACCAGGTGACCCAGGACCCACCTGGCTTGATAGATAAACAGAGAACAACAAGGAAAGCTTAGAACCAGACAGGAAACGGTCAGAGGGGATGCACTTATACCTCACTGGGTGGGACACAAAGATTAGTTACTCCTCACTGGGGCATGGAAGATTTCTCTGCACACCCCTCCTAAACATGCTCACCTAAACTGTTGACATATATCCTGTTAGAATTATAGAGTTAGGCCACCCGAAAAACAGCCAGGTTCAGCGAAATCATGCTTCAATGCTATAAACTGCTAAAGACTAAAATTAAAATAGGCATGAGACAGCTGAATAGCAATCTAAGCCATTTTAAGGTGTATAGAATACTGTTGAATGTAAACCAAAATTGAAATGTCTATGAAGAAGTCACAGGTTGTGGTTGAGAACCTGCATTTTCCTATTAATATATTGGTTAATCAATACCATGTCAATTAACGCCATAATGTTGTAAATGGTTGGAAATATTATGTTGGGACTTTTAATTGATTGGAATGATACTCTGCCGGCTCTACCTTCAGACCAGAGATGGTCTCACCAAGAAACTATTGAACTTACCAGGACAATAAGATGCTGGACTTTATGCTTGGTAAATACCTCCAATGAAAGAATGTCAACTGAATTTGAACTATAGAAATGCAACAAAGTGGAGCAATCCATCGTGGGGGGAAGGTTTTGGGAGGGGCGGGGGGAATCCCAGTGCATAAAAAAATGTACCACATAATGCAATGTAATTAGTTTTTTTTAAAAAAGGAAATGCAATAAAAATATATGTTTAAAAAAATTAAAAAGGCATTCATGAAAGTAAAATGAATGGTGAGCTTTTTAACTACATATCAGTATGTCAAAAGAGTTAGAACGAATTTCATTTCGCATTTTAATATCACTGAAATTGCATTGAATATTCCAACCAATAGCATATCCTTGTGGGGCTGATCAGTTTATCTTCCATAGTCAGGCCAAAAATAATGATAGACCTTGCTAAAAATGTCAGCCATTATATTGGGTGGAGTATAAACATTATTCACCATTTCTGAAACAAAAATGTAGCTAGGATAAAATAGTCCCTTCCCTCTTGAGACATTTTCCACAGAGCTGGAAATGAATCCCATTATTTGATCACACTGTCCTAGAAACCTGGGAACACACAGAGGTGTTACGTGTTCATGTGGTGTTTCTATTGTACAGTGTGCTCATTTCTCTAATTTGATTCTGGAGCATCCAAGAGTGCATTAGCTGTCTATGTCCATTGGAGGACTTTTTAATTGACTTGTTCCTGTTGACTGGGATCCCACACAGCAGCCTTGGTTAATGGTTCACTCTGCTGGGAGGAAAGAAATAGGTTTGCCAGCCTCCGAGTGGAGTGATAATGCAATATACTATAGTTCAGTCAATCACTTAGGTTTTTTTCCGGGGATTGCAGTAAAGTAACTCCTTGAAGACTGGAGGTCTACACCATGCTTATCTAAAAAGGAGAAGGACCGTGCTATAACTGCACATGTTCCATGAAATCCTCATTGAGAGTATTTATATCCTTGCAACATTGAAAGAGGACAGTGCTTTTGTGCAGGAACATTTGTACAAGTGTGCAAATACACGCTTAATAGGTACAACCCACCATGCAAGTAATTACTGCGATTTTAATATGGGTTGAATGTACACTGTCTGCTGATCGTCTTCAAGTGGATCACTTTCAGATACTCACTTGATTTCTCTCTGCCTCTTTGTGTCTAGGGTTTCTCATTGCATTTCCTTCTGTCTGCCACCTGTGATACGTAAACATCAACCAGTACTTGTAACCCTAAGTAAATACTAGCTAATATTTTGTGATTTTTTTTTTTTTAGAAATGACTCCCTGCTACACATGAAATTAATCAGTTACATCAATTGGTCATCTGACCTGCTTTTTACTATGTAAACTGTTCTTTTAAATGGAGAAGTTTGGCTCAAAAACACCAAAACAACAGCTTTCGTGTGTTTTCTGATTATAGACTATCTTTCAGAATAATTAAATGACCTTTGTGGGTTATCAGGGAACAGAAAATCCTGGAAGGCAGGAAGTCTAGCCTTGCCTGATTTTTTACTTACATAGCCTAGATATAAGCATAACGAGGAGGGAGGGTCATACCCGCTATTCAGATTGGGAATGTGAGATAGGAGATACAGCACAAAATCCTGTTTTTATTGCTATCATGATGCTGATGATACTCTGGCCACTTCTCTCTGGTTGGATAATTGCGAAGTCCTTCATATTTTATTCATCAGAAAAGCTGCTCTAGCCCATACTTGTGTGGCTGCCTTGCCCCATTTCCAGCCTTCCCTAATGGGTGCTGTGGGCGGCACCACCTTTCTGTCTGCAGCTCGCCTGAGCCTCTAACACATATCAGGCTTGCTATCATCGTTTCTGCTTCAAGAACAGCACTGAATGAGCAGAGCATTTTTGTTTGTCTGCTGGGCACTGTGAAAGCCAGACTCACTTTATTTTCTTTATTGTTTCTTTAATGTACTTGCCCGTCTCTTATAATTGATTTCGAGTGAATCTTGATTCATGCAGTATTGTAGAAAGGGTTTTTGCTGCCTTCTTTGGTTCCTTCCTTCCTTCCTTCCCATTCTCCCTCTTCTTTGTCGCTCCTTTCTTTCTCCCGGGATAATGGCTATTAAGTGTCAGCGGAAGACTGTGTATAGAACTGGGATGTGTCTTGTATTTGCGACTGCCTTTACCTGCTTCACAGAAGGCACGGACATCGTTGGAAGAAGGTGCGAGGAAGGCATGTTAGCGGGAAACGGGGGACAAGAAAGGCAAACAGCATTTGGGGACATGGAGCGAAGGAATCTCAGGAAGGAAGAGGAAGAATCAGAGATGAAACCACAGAGGAAAGGGTGACCCAGAAAAAGGGAGAACAAAGTGTGTGTGTGTGTGTGTGTGTGTGCGTGTGTGTGTGTGTGTGTGCGTGTGTGTGTGTGCGTGTGTGTGACTATCACCTTGGAAGCAGATGAAAACAAATAAATACACAATCAGATCAATAAATTAAAAGGAATACGACTCTGAGATAAACTCACGTAAGAAACGTGTGTGTGTGTGTGTGCACGCGTGTGTGTGACTATCACCTTGGAAGTAAATGAAAACAAATAGATAATCAGATCAATAAATTAAAAGGAATACGACTCTGAGATAACCTCAAATAAGAAACGTGTGTGTGTGTGTGTGTGTGTGCGTGTGAAAGTAATGACACAGGAAAACATCCAAGTATAAAACCCAGAATGTGTACACACATCTTCCCTAAATCTAAGTTTCTCTGTTCAACATTTGGGTGGAAACCTATGTTGCTGTTCTGGACAAGTTTAGTATGACATCTGAAAACAAAGCAACGTACAATAAACAAAACACAAAAGAATGCAAGAAACAGCCTCTGGAAGATTATTGACTGGAAATATGACTTTTAGGAAATGAATCAGCTTTAGGAAAACATGTTGATAAAGACTGGCTAACATCTAAGTGGAAACTCTATCTTAGTTGCTCAACCTACTTCCTACTTCGTGTCTCACTTGCGCATGTGTCAGGTAAATAATGTTTTATCTAATTGTTGTTGAATCCGTATCGTTTTGTTCCCATGAAATCCATGTTGCTGAACCTCGTCACTGATGTGATGGGATCAGGAGAAGGAACTGTGGGTGCGTGGGGTGGGGGCAGACACATCACGAGGCTGGCGCCTTCATGAATGAATATGCTTATGAAGGATATTCCAGCAAGTTCTTCACCTCTTCTCCCCGCAGCCACAGCGAGAAAGATACAGCGTTCATCCCTCACCAGATGTGGAATTTGCTTTGATAATTGGACTTTCCAGTTTCTGTAACTGTGAAGAGAATCTTTTTTGTAAGCTACTAGGCTTCAATAGGCTGTTTTAAAAGCACAAAATTATCTGTTATAAGAATGTGCTAAGTTTAGTATTATCGGCTTAAATCATTCATTTAAAACATTCTACAAGGTACTAGGTGGCTATATACTAGCTGATCAAAATATAAGGAATATTGAATACCTGGCGTAAATATCCTCACCTTGCGTGTTTTAAAACAATTTTCTTTTCTTGAAGGACAGAGGGGCACACACGTACAGAAAGTAAGCTCCAAGTTGTGGTTTTATTCCCCAAATGCCTACAATAGCTATGTCTGGGCCAGGCCAAAGGGACTCAGAACCCAAGCCAGCTGTCCCTTGTGCCTTTGGTAGCTGTAGCAAGCTGGGATGAGGAGCAGAGCCTGGACTTGAACCAAGTACTCCAGTACTGGATGCAGAGTCTCTTGTGGTGTCCTAGACACTAAGCCGCAACACTTGGCTCTCTCGCCTATTTTCACAGCAAGAAATGTATAATCTGGCTGAAAGATTCATCATACCCACCATATTGATTATTAATTCCCATCTTTGATAGATGATGATACTGATCCCTTGGGAGTGGGCCTATGGCACAAGACGACAGAGGCATTCTGATTAGTGATGCGACATTTAGTCACTTTAAATGCAACATCTGATCACTTTATTCAAGACACAAGTATGGAGTTTGTGAGTCCTTTGATTATAAAAAGATCACATGTTCTAGGAATGTGAGTTAACATGTGTGTACACACATGGGGGACTTCAACAAGTTCATGGAAAATGCATCACAATATGTGTAGTTTGGTACAAAACATTTAGAAATAAGACTTTGAAATGAAATGAACTTTAAAGTGGATCATGTACTTTAAAATAGTATTCTACGCTAGTAAAAATTTTTTTTAAATGATCCATATACTTTTGGGGGATTTTTCATAGTGCAATGGGTAATAAATATTCTTTAGATTCATGATAAATTAATAGGAAGATGAAATTTATACACAAAGTTAGCTCTTCAGACTTTATTAAGAAATTAGAATTTCTGTCTGGAAGATAGATCTTATACTGTAGTGTTTCAACGGGAGGCTTCCGTTAAACCCCTGTACTTCACCATGGGACATGAGGGTCTTCGCTGAGAGCTCCACTGGCGTGCCCAATTTCCATCCCTCTTTTTTTATCTCTACAACATCTTTTCAGATCATCTTAAGTCACTTCCTGCTACTGCAGCCTCTGGAAGCAGCAGGGATGTCTCAAGCCCTGGGTTCCCTGCTTTCTACGGTCTGACTCATCAGCTCTTGGCTTTGATTTGGCACAGTCATGATCACCGTCAACATCTGGGGAGTAAAATAGCACGTGGAAGCTTTCTCTCTCTCTTTCCATCTCTGTACCTCTCAATTGAAGGGCCCCGAAGGAGAGGATCTGTAGACTAAGCCATGTCAGAATACACAAGGCGGAAGCCAAGCATTTCTGGAGGAGGGAATTAGGTCGGCAGGGAACCAACCACACATCACAAAACACGTCATTTTCCTTGCAATTGAAGAAAAACTCAGCATGACTGCAGAAGAACGTGTGTCTGGGAGGATCAGCAACTCGAAACAGTAACTTGGGCCTGAGGAGTGGAGGCTCTTTCTCTCACAATCTGAAGGTTCATTTTTTTAAAAATCCATTGGAAATTGAGGTGCTCTAGACAGTTCGGCTAGTAGACAACATCGAGCAAAAGTGTTAATTGAGGAAGACAAGCTGAGCGTCTACAGTCAGGGTGGGCTGGTGCGGTGTGCAAGGGTGACATGATGATTGTGAACAGAAGTTTCAAGAAGAAAGGGCTTGCTGGTGAGACGTTGCTAACCAGAACCCTGGCTGGCTTTGCTCTCCTGATGGTCAGGATGCTTGTACTCGCTGACCATGACACTACTCAGCTTAGAAACTTAGAAAAAAAATGAAAAGACCAGAAGACGTTGTGGAACAGCGGAAGCAGGAGATAGGATGCACTACATTGTTTTGGGGCACAAGCGGGATTGTAGAGCTTAAAAGTCTCTCAAACAATTCATGGAGGAATGTTGCAGAATTCGGATCCTGCACTATTTGGGTGTGAGAATTTGATTAAATGTCTGCTAAATACATGTCTGTTTCTTTACAATAGCCTACTCCAGGGCTGATGTTATAGCAATGACACTAGATCAATACATCAACAGAGCTTGCACATTTGCCGTGCAAGACTCACCACTGAAGAGTTGCAGTGTAAGAGGAAGTCTGTTAGGTACCTGGACTATTTTAGGTACCTGGACCACGTTCTGCTGCCTTTCTAGGCTCATCAGCAGGAAGCTGGTTGGAAAGCAGAATAGCTGAGATCTAAATAGATCTTAAACTATGGAATATCACCATTGCAGCTTCATTAGCTGCAGCACAAAGCTGATCCATTGGGCGCCAGTTGTTGAGGTTTAAAGAATCCATGCGAGACTCCAAGGCAAGCAAAATGATTTTAATGCCTAGTCCAGGTGCAACCTCTTGCCATAAGCAAGAAGCGCCCTGAATGAAATAAGGAAATAAGTGTGGGTTTTTGTAGTGACTATCTATTGGAGAATCAAAAGCTACAGGACAGTGAGCAAGTACATGATTAGGGGCTAAGAGTGACACAAAACAGAAAGCTTGCAATAGGAATTTACAGTGTATAGGTTGGGGGTCCTGATCATATCACTTCAATGCAGACAGTAATAAAACTGCATGCCTCAAAGGTAGCTGTCTTTCCCATAAATCTAAGAACTCCAAGATTTTCCCTATTTCCTGTCTGCCTGCTGTTGTTTCAGGAGGCAGGAGCTTTTTCCCGCTAACAAGATGCAGGTGTCTCTTTGGAGATGCCAAACTTCCAGGAGTAAGGTCACCTTTACAATTAACCCTTTCTACATGTTACCCAGTGACAAGTTCAGTTTCAGTCTGTGCTTCATCTCCTCCTATCATAACTGTTCTAAATTGGAACAAATATAACCTTATACACCTATTAACATAACAGAATTAAGCCTAGAACTAAATAGCTTTCTAGTGCTTAGAAGTCTATTGTTGGGCCCAGAGCGACCGCCTAGTAGCTGGAGTCCTCACATAGCATGCACTGGGATCCCACAGGGGTGCCAGTTCATGTCCTGGCTACTCCACTTCCCATCCTGCTCCTTGCTTGTGGCCTGGGATGATAGTCAAAGATGGCCCCAAAACCTTGGGACCCTGTACCCACGTGGGAGACCCAGAAACTCCTGGTTCCTGGCTTTGGATCGGCTCAGCTGCAGCCATTGCAGCCACATGGGAAGTGACGCAGCAGACAGAAAATCTTTTTCTATGTCTCTCCTTCTTTCTGTAAATTCGATGTTCCAATAAAAGAAATAAATGATTCTTTTAAAAGAGAAGAAGTCTAAATTAAAACTGATGTGAAGGGGCAACACAGTTGCTCAGATGACTAATCCTCCAACTGCAAGCCTTGGGATCCCATATAGCTATTGGTTCATGACCCTGTTGCTCCATTTACCATCCAACTCCTTGCTTATGGCCTGGGAAAACAGTGACAGATGACCTAAAGCCTTTTGACTCTGCATTCACATGGGCAACCAGAATGAAGTTCCTGGTCCCTGGTCTTAGATTGGCTCAGCTTTGGACATTGAGGCATTTGGAGTGTGAACCAGTGGGTGGATGATCTTTCTCTGTCTCTCCACAGTGCAAATCTGCCTGTCCAATAAAAATACAACTATTGAACTATCGTCTATGTATCTATCTAGACAACAAGACTTATCCAGCCTGATGTTAATTTTGTTTTTCTTTATGAAATGTGAATAAACATTTTTAAAATTGTTAGGAGAGCGGAGTGAGATAATTTCTTACAGGTCTTGCTTTGCACGCTCATATTAGAAAAAAAGTCCTATTCTTTTGGTTTTCCAACCAGGGAAGGGTTTGGACAGTGACAATACTGCAGGTCATGTTGCTGAATGCATGGATTTGCTATGTGCAGACCTTTACATGAGGTGGCTTCCTACACCATGCTGACAATAAGCACTTGTTCAAAGGTTTGCCAATTTGGGGATTCAGAAGAATGATATCCAAATATGGGTTTTTTGACTAGAATCCTGAACCACGTTGTCTAAAGAAAAAACGAAAGCTTTAATTCCATTTTTGTTTCGCTTCCCATCAATAGTAGGGGAAGTCTCTCTGCAGGATCACCCTGTGTTCCAACAAGTTTGCAAAAGGGAGCAGTTTCCTGCTGGCCTCATCCTGACACTCTGTGGGGTTTTGTTTTGTTTTTCTGTCTTAGAAAAGACTACAGCCTGGAATTGTACCTGGCCCAGTTTTCACTGCAATATGTCTGTCTCTTGGGTCCATTCAGATTTTAAGGAGACCTTCTCTGGGGAAAAACATCATTTCCCTCATCTCCATCCCAAGCTGTCAAGATGTTCTCGTTCTCTCCCACTGCTTATAAAGAAGGGCATGTTTGTTCCTGAATAATGTTAAGCTGTGTGGAAAATCACCCGTGTGATTCTTCCCGATGCTGGGAGTAACTCTGCTTTGGATGTTAATACATGTATATGACTTTTCTCCTAGGAAATCTTGGTGAGGAACCCTTGGAGGATGAGGGGGAAATTTTCCTTCCCCTACACTGTCACTTGGGCCTATTACTCAAATGTCGAAAACATATAGTGCCTATGATAAAAAGAATGATAAATTAAATGTTCATTAAATGAAATTAAAAGATTTAAAACATGTTACATATGCATTCAATATTAAAATAGAAATGGATATGAGAGCTCTTACAAAAGTCTGTGGAAAACACATATTTAAAAAAATAACACAAATGACTTTTAAGGGTTTTTTTGCATAAAAAATAAGCATATAAATAGATTTAATTTACCACCAACTTTGTAAGTTGTGTGTGTAAGAGAAGAAACAATGAGTAAGTTTAGGGTTTGATGCTGTCTTAACTTCAGGCATTCACGGGGCATTCTGACACATAACCCCCAATTATATTGTGGACTAACCAGGGGTTCTTGTCTCCCTTGAATGCCCAGTGGAAATAGGGAAATAATTGAGGCCCAATCAGAAGATAAAAGCCAAGGGATGCAGAAGCCAGGAGTGAGGCAAAGCCAGGAAACAATGAGCTATCCGTGTGTGATTCTAGAGACCTTATTGACTACTTGCTGGGGGAATCCAGGACCTGGATTGCACTTCTCTGCAGCATCCTTACCACAGCTGGGAGGAGGGCGTTCACCTGCAGTGTGTCTTCCGCCAATCAGAGGTGCCTCCTGCACCTGCCAGGACACCTAGCTGACCTATTTTGAAGTCAGCTAGAGCTAACGGTCAGTGATTTCCTTTGGGGGTAGTTGACACAGTGATGAGGAAGACTCTAGATGTGTAATATCGTAGGCTTCTATAAAAGGTTACGTGTTTTGTTATGTTGTGTTTAATGTCACCTGTGGCACATCCTAGTCTGATGCTTCTTTTCCTTGCCATTTAGCCATTGATTCACTCAACAGCTGTATTTTTTCCCAGTTGTAAAGCAATACCAATACCTGTCAGTGAAACTCACATGATCTCAGAATGTTCTCAGCACATTAGAACATAAGATGATCCGTAGGTTTTCGTGAACATAGATGTTCAGGACAGGAATAAGTCTCAGGGGCCCAGAACATTTTTAAAAAATTATTGATTTGGTTTCTTTGAAAAGGCAGATTTTCAGAGAGAAGAAGAGGCAGAGAAAGATCTTCTGTCTGCTGGCTCACTCCCCAAGTAGCCGCAAAGGCTAAGACTGAGCCAATCCAAAGCCAGGAGCCAGGAGCCTCTTCCAGGTCTCTCTCATGGGTGGCGGGTCCCAAGGCATTGGGCCGTTCTCCTCTGCTCTTCCAGGTAGCATGCAGGGAGCTGAATGGGAAGTGGATCAGCTGTGACATAAACCGGTGCCCTTATAGGATTCTGGCACCTGCTAGGCAAGAATGTAGCCACTGAGCCAGAGGTTTGTGTTCAGCTTTGTTTGTCACTTACTGCGTAAGCTTTGATTTAATTTATTAAAATTTGTTTCATGTATTTGAAAAGCAGAGTGGCAAGGAGTACAGAGAGAGGGACAACCCAAGACACAGAGATTTCCTGTCTTCTGATTGTTGTCTTTCCCCAAGCCATGGCTGGGTCAGACCGAAAGCAGGAGCTAAGAAATGCTTTTGTGTTTCCTACAACAATGCAAAGGGTCCAAATCCCTGAGCCATTACCTGCAACTGCCCAGGGAAAATGCTAGAACAGAAAGGGAGACCAAATTCCATCCCAGGCACTCCGCTATGGGATACCGTGTCCCAAGTGGTGGTTTAATCCACTCCAAGTTTCCACCGGCCCCTTACTGAGTAACTATGAACAAGGCACGTTAGTGTTACTTTGTTTTATTCACTGTGACATTTTAGGAAAAGAGATACGTGTATGCATGTAAACATGCATATTCAAATGAAACACAATATTCTCCCACAAAACCTTGAACAATTCACATAGTGTCATTTGGAGTACACCGCTCTGTCTCGTGTGCCTAACAAGGAAAGATCCACAAGGCCCATTTGCAGAGCTTTGCTCTCAACAGCTTTCACTGGCTTTCCAAGTGCTTCTCGTTTGGAGAAGAACTGTTCCTTGCTTTCTCTGGACCCAGTGCAGTAGTCTAATGCCTAAAGTCCTCTCCTTGAATGTGCTGGGATCCCATATGGGTGCCGGTTCTAATCCCGGCAGCTCCACTTCCCATCCAGCTCCCTGCTTGTGGCCTGGCAAAGCAGTTGAGGACAGCCCAAAGCCTTGGGACCCTGCACTCTTGTGGGAGACCTAAAAGAAACTTCTGGCTCCTGGTTTTGGATTGGCTCAGCTCCCGCCATTGCGGCTCACTTGGGGAGTGAATCATCGGATGGAAGATCTTCCTCTCTGTCTCTCCTCCTCTCTGTATATGTGGCTTTACAATAAAAAAAAAAATAAATCTTAAAAAAAAAAAAAAAAAGAAGACGTGAGTTCCTGCCACCAAGTGGGGAGACTTGGATAAAATTCTTGACTTCAGACTTCATCCTAGCTCAGTTCCTGCTGCTGCAGGAAGTTGAGAAATGAAACAGTGAGCCAAAGATTTCTCTTTCTGGTTCTCACTCCATCACTCAGATGAATAAATGTCTCTGAAAGGAGAGGGCAACATCAGGAAGGTGGAGTGGGAAGCAGAGCCAGACCCTCACAAGGTGATGATCTAAGTGCCCTGGATATGATCTCAACAGTGACCCAAATCCTTGGGAAGTGAGGACCACCACCTTACTCTGCACACTTACTCTTTCCAGAAACTAAGGACATGGGTTGATCTTATCCCTGGAGTTGCTGCTTCGCATTCAATGACTTTTAAAAAAAGAAACTGAGTTGTTAAAAATGCATGTGTTCGCTTGGTACTTATGTAAAAGCTAGTCCCATGTACAAGGCCTGATGTCAAAATTTGAGTTTGTTATCTTGGCCCCAAGCAGTTTTCAGTAATGCACATTTGACTATACAGTAGCATTTCAGAAAATCCAAGTTTCAAAAAATAGAAGACACTGTTTGGAAAGCCTACATTATGCGTCAGAGTGCTTGGTTGCCAGGTCCAGCTATCCTGATTCCAGCTTGCAGCTCGTCTGTATGAGGAGGGATGGTAAGAAAGATATTGAGCCCAGGCGACTCACCTCAGCCTGACCGAGTCCCTACTGCTGATAGCAGTCAAAGTTTGAACCAGGGAACAGGGAATCTTTCTACAGTCCGTTCCCTCTCTCTCTTTGACTTTCAAACAAATAAAAGTTAACACAAAAATGACCGTGGAAAGTTAAATCGAAATAGAAGTTTATTTTGGTGAAAACATCTTTTTTTAATCCATTCCTCTAGGACACTTCAAAAATTCTGAAAAAGCTATGTATGGATTTAAAAATCTATTTGGACTAAAATGAACTCTGCCCTTAGTTCTATTCTTATGAATTTTTTGAAGAATTCCTGTTGTAAAAAGCTCTGATGAAAACACTTTTTTTTTTGTACATAAACATGTACCTTTGTCCTCAGTCTGTGATATGCTGACTTGGGAAGTCTCTTTTTTTCCAGACAGAACACCATACATCTGGTCCATCGGACGGTCCAAGGAGCGGTACCCGTACTGGGGAGGTTCCCCTCCTGGGTTCCAGCAGTGTGAATGTGGCCTGGACAAGAGTTGCCTGGACTTTCCAGACATTTGCAACTGTGGCACAGACAAGGATGAGTGGTAAGAGGAACTGTGAACTGTCTGCACTTGGGGAAGACGCACATGCCCTGATCTGTAAGATTTCCCCCAAGAGAGGAGGATGTAGATGAGAAATGCAAATGAATGATGGCTCCTTCATGGTTGGGATGGTTTTTAATATGAAAATTGGCCAATTTGAATGTTCTGTGCGCTGTGACTGAGCAGTTAGCAAAAGGCATGTAATCACTTCATCCCCTCTGCATGGATTCTGCCTTTTCTCCTCCAAAGGAGGAGAATGGGGTACTAATTGACTCTGAAATTCAGTTAGTGGTTGTATAGCAGTTGGAATACAGAGCTGCAAAGAGAGGTGGAGACAAGTAGCTGCGATTACAGACAGTTCCCCAGTTCTCCCACTCGTGTTCTGGTTACCCACCGTTGCTCTCTGCTTTGCAAATTAAATGTATTCGACAGGCACATGTACTTTTGGGAAAGGGGAGGGGAGGGAAGAGAAACAAGAGAAGAGAGGGAGAGGGAAAGAGAGAGAGAGATGGTTCACTCCTAAAATGCCTGAGTCAGGCTGGAAGCCAGGAGCCTGGAGCTCAATCTGAATCTTCCATGCAGGTGCCAGGCTTCCTAAAAAAAATCATTTTGGAAGAGGAGGAATCACGAAATAATGGCATGTACAAGCTTGAGAGATGCAAGTGTGAAAGCATCAAATGATTGTATTGACAGTAAAATAATTGCTCACTCATGTCTTTATTCCTAAGTTCATCTTCACTGTATGTGATACTAGACACTTTGCAGTTATGCGAGCTCAAAGACAACAGCTCTGTTCTGTGGTGTGTAGCTGGAGAAGCTGACGTTGGAGGTTTGATGTGAGATGGGACATTACTGAAAATGGGGAATGTTGGTCATACACAGCCTCACGTTTGACTTCCCTCTTAGCTGAACACTTGCTCTTCTGTTTTTCTCTGATGGAGCTACCTCTTTGTGTGGTGGTTGCCTACTAAGCACCACCTCAGCCTGGGTTTCGCTTCCTGCCCACAGAGAGGCAGTAAGGGATCCATGCTCTGGAACTGTCCATGGCTAATCCATTCTGACGTTTCAGCCTTTCGCTCTTCTGGTATTCTCACAAGTTCCAATACCCCCTGAATATAAAACCTCTCCATTTTTGTAAGATTTGCTTTATTTGAGAAAAGGAGAAAGAAAGAGTGTGTGTGTGTGTGTGTGTGTGTGTGTGTGTGTGTGTGTGTGTGTCTTCCATCTTCGGATGCACTCCCCAAATATCCACAGCTCAGCAGCCTGGAGATCCAATCAATTTTCCATGTGGGTGCCAGACATCCGGGTATTTGGACCATCATTCCCTGCTCTCCCACCAGCATGGGTGGAGGAGCCGGCCGTTAACTGGCACTCTGATAAGGATGGTGGCTTTGTAGGCAGTAGCTCAGCCCGTTGAATCACATGAGCTTCCAGCTGAGCAGGGTCCAGGTGAGAGGTATCAGGAAATCCCTCCTGTTACTTCCATGTGGGAGCAGAAGCTGAGGCTCTCATTCAGTGTTTCCAGTGCCATCCACTGTCACAAGAGAGGTCCCAGGCTATTATAAGCACCTGTAGAAAATCATTTGTTGTAGAATTATCTATGCGCAATTCTCCATCTGACCTTGGGCATTTACTGCTTGTTTGATGAGTATATGCTCACGTAAAGAGTGGTACATGTTACAGTGACGTTTGGGGACATCACAATTCTCATCCTAGAGGAATCCACGGAAAAAAGTTCATCAAAAGTATATGCTGGGGAGGAGCAACCATATGTGGGTGATGGATTGAGCCACAGAGATGACTTTGGTGTGTCAACATGCCAAAAAAAAAATACAAGAGTGGAAAATTGAGAGTTCCAAGTGGCAATGAAGGGGCAGAAGTCACCAAAAGGAGAAAATAAGTTAGCATAATAGAGGAATGTGGGCTGGTGCATGGAGGGTTGATATTATAATGTTCACTGCTTCCCCGAAACACAAGTGTAATGCTTGTAGTGCTCCGCTGTGGAGCGTGTATAGGAGATGAGGCAAGGAGGAAGGTGGAATCCAGCTCCTACAGCTTATAAATTAGCAATGAGCTAGCTGTTACCCCTGCGAGGATTGTGGGCCCAAAGCACGCTTGCAGACACGAGTTCTGCAGAACTCCAGAGGAAGGCATGTATTATATATTCATCCATCTCTACCATTCACCATAGAAAGCCCAAGCATAAAAATGGCCCAGAAAGAGGCTCTGTTCTGTACAAGCCTAATGCTTGCTAACATCTGGACCAGCTGGATTTTCACAAACTGCAGGTTTTTTTTGTTAGAGAACGGCATGCCCCCATGTAGGGTAACTGGTGTTGAGCAGGCTCCAAAACAACACAAAATAAAACAAACACTGTATCTTCAGTTGCACCATTCTCTCAAATTTCTGCTTTCAGATAAAATTAATCCATGAGCTGACGTAGGCTGGCACATCATTTAATAGATAACGGCTCTTAGACAACATTAACACTCAGAAGCTGTGACCTATCGATCTGAGGTATACTTTTCACTTTGTGTGCTGTTGACTCAGATGCGTTACATGTCAGTCCCCTTGAAGTGGGATGTTTGTCTCCTGGTGTCGGAAATGCATCGCCCACCTTCCAGAAGACAGGTCCAGGGCGACTGGCCTGGAGTCCTGGAACTGGCTGCCCTGGGTGTTCCTTTACCAGCTGCCGATTTCAGGACTCTGGAATTTGGGAGGCTCTGGGAGCCCTGGCTGGAGCAGTGGTCACCCCGCTTGGAAACAGAGGCTCTGAGATGGTTAGGGTCTGAGTTAAGGACACCTGCTGGAGTGTGAACTTGAAAGCTCGGTACAATCCAAGTGCACATGACCTGACAACACTGATGCTGCTGCTGCTAACGTTGGCTTTTTGAGCCACGGCCAGTCAATGAGGACACTGTAGAGACCTCTGTAGCCATCTGCCAGCTCACATAATCACAGCGTACGTATTCTTTTGTGCTAATGTCAGGGACCTCTCCCTCTCTCCTCTTTCATCCCCCAAACCCAGGCACCTTCCAAGGCGTTGTTTATTGATGACACATGATTTTGTTCTGTGTAATGAATGCCAGGGACTGAGTGACATGCTGTCATACAAACCGATGTAACTCTAAATAGGTAGTGTGAACGAGTGTCTCTTAAGAGCGCGTGAACAGACAGCTTAGAGGATGGAGGTGGGGAAAAAAGGAGAAGTCGCTCAGTGAATAGCACAAGCACATTGCCTGCTTTCAGCAAAAGAAAGAGCCAAGGAGCATCTGCATTCAACAGGAAGGAAATAAGAGAGGAATGGAATTTGAACAAATAAGACTCTCACGGTTAGTGACCGTGTGCAAAGGAGCTTCCCTTCAACGGAATCACCCAACCTACAGGAATCCTGGCAGCTAGGTGTCTCATCAGCAGCTGCTTCAGATCGAAGAGCTGTGAAGACATAGCAGAGGAGAGGGTCAGGATTTGTGGGTGATGGGAACGCAGTCACCCCTGCACAAACATATTAGGGTGCCAGGGTCAGGGTGGTGGTATCATGCATTAAGTCATCACCTGTGACACTGGCATCGTAGCGAGGCATTGTTCAAGTCCTGGCTGCCCGAATTCTGACCCAGTTACCTGCTAATGAGCAGGGGAAACAGGAAAAGATGGTCCAAGTCCTTGGGTCCCTTCGATCCACCTGGGAGACCTAGAAAAAGTCCCTGGCTTCTGGCTTCAGCTTGGCCCAGCCCTGGCCATGAGGGGAGTGAACCAGCAGCTGGAAGACCTCTCCCTAGCACTGTGTGTGTGTGTGTGTGTGTGTGTGTGTGTGTGTGTGTGTGTGTACAAGTCTACATTTCAAATAAATAAGAAGCTTAAATAAAGGCTATCAGGATATCAGATTAGGGACAAGGCAACCTGCCAGCTATGCCTCTTCGTCATGGCCCAAGATCTGAACCAGGCTGAGTAATGAGAAGCTCTCCTTTTTGAACAGAACTTTCTTTAAATTATTTCAGCATTAAGTGCAAAAGGTTTTTTTTTCCCCAAAACTTTCTATTTCTTTTCTCCATTTTTGGGTGGAGCGGGGAGAAAGGGGCAAAGCCAAACTCAGTCTCCCAACCACCCCAATACCCGGGAATGGGGAGCTGCCACCCGATATCAACCCATGGCCCCAATGCAGCATAGGTTCCAAGGGTTCTGCCCTGGTGGATGCTGACACTCTCACTGAGTAGTTTTTATTGGATTTCTTTCTTTTTTTCTTTCTTTCTTTTTTTTTTTTTTTAGAAACTTTGTTATCTGGCTCTGGCTCTTGCCCTCAGTATATCCTTGGATGAAGTTATGTGGCAAAAAATATAGGAGAGGATGATGTAGACATTAAATGATGGTCATCTCATAGTCCCCAAAAGGTAGCATAGTGTTACTTTCTGTAAAGAACAGAATATTTTTAGGCAATGGTATATTTTTAGCTATACAATGCTGAAGTTTCAGGTCCCTTTTTAGCCATTCTCTGCTGCAGAGAAATTATTTAATAAATGTTGCTCAACTCCTGAATGAGCAAAGGCTGAATGGTTTCTGTTGGTGGTATGTTTAGCATGCTGCCTTTTGGTGGGGAAGGTCATGGCCCTTCTAAGGATCACTGTCTTTGCTTTATGTCTAAGCATGACCTTTCTTTGTGTTGACAATTATTTAGTAAGTTGCTACTGAAGGTAAGGTAAGACTAGACGTCTTGTTCTGTAATTCAACTTTTTTCCAAATACAATGTGCCTTGTAGGTGTTTTTCCTCCACTCTCTTACATAAACAAGAACTGCATGTATCTTGTCAATTTTTAAAGCTGCACAGAATCCCAGAATGTTTATATCGTTGCTTATGCATCATCCCTCGATGTTGAAGACTTTAACTGCGACTTTCACAATTAGAAATAACCAAAGGGAACTTGAATGCAATTTATGTTTTGTTTGTTGTTGTTGTTGTTGTTGTGTTTTACTTCTGAGAGATGCAGTCAACTTGCTGAAGAGTTTTCCTAGCGATGCTAGGTGATCACGTTGGAATGGTTAATCCAGACCCTGTGGGGTACAACCAGACTCACACTGCGTAGGTGGACACCCCAGGAATGTCCACAACTCACTAAGTCAGAGCACAGTCGTCACACAGGTAGATGTTGATGGCCAGCTGGTTTCACTGGGCAGCACCTTTAGCGCAGTGTGACTGCATGGCACGCTGCTGGGCATGCTGGATGCATCGGGGCCTGTTTGCCCTGCTCCAGTCTCTGTTGTCCCCGATGAGCTGCTATCACTGTCTATGCCAATGAGGTCGGCTAACTACACATGAGTTCCCGTCCACACGTCTGCCTTGTAAGGCTGCTGTGCAAATGCCGTGTGCTAACCCATGGGATGCACTTAGGACACACACAATTACAGCTACTTCTGCTGGCAGCACCATCTTTTTTTCTGGATGTAAAAGCTAATGAATCTCTAAGAAACATTTCATTATATAATGGGATGCTCAGATCCTGGAATAGGCACTTATTAAGTGCACGGCCTAAATCATTTTGCCTCTCTGAATTACAGGTTCCTATTTTAATTTTAAAAGGGGAAATAGCTGTCTCTGAGGAGTATTGGCTGGATTAGCACTCATTTGTATTTCTAGAAGAGGTTTCATGTAGATACCAAACTTATATTATCTTGTTTTCTATTTTCCAAATTACTGAAGTAAACCATGACAGGCAATCCTGATTTGGAGAAATTAAACCAACGTTGAGGAAAGCTTAAGCATATGCAATGAAATAAATGATGTAACACAAGGAATAGGATGCCCATGTTATCAAATGCCATTCAGCCAACCTCAGAATTCTGGGTAATTGAGGCTCCGTTCCTCCCAACATGGGGAGATGGCTTGTCAAAGTTGCTCAGCCTGTGTGTGAAGCAAAAAAGAAACCAAGAGATTGTTTTGTTTACTATTTAACCGAAGAGTGCTTGGACTGCCAGAACCCTGTGAAGGTGATCCCAGCAAATGTTGAGGAATGCGAGGATGGAAGATGACTGCAGATTAATACACTGAAACCTAATCAGTTGTACTGCGCCTTGTGTGGAGCCCGACTGTGTGAATAGAGTGGGAATGGTCAGCGGGAGACTGACCAAGGGCAGCTCAAGGATGCGGGGCGTGGCACTGCTGGTTCAGCAGTTATGAAGATGTAAACCAGGCAAGAGCAAACAACAGACTGCACTCTACGCTTGTTGCGGAAGCACGGAACAACATGGGTTTGTAGGTAAATGCGTGGCCAACTCAAAATGCACCCTAGAGTTTGCCACCCCTCAGGGGCTCAGTTTCCTACACTTCAGGGGACTATTACAACATGTTCATAGACTTGATCTCAGGATTAAATGCAGTTGTGTTTAAAACTGTATGTTAACACCTTAATGACCAAAACAAAGAAAGAGGCAGTGGCCACATTCATGCTCAGAGAAGGAGGGGGTTGAAGCTCAAAGCATGCTGCCCAAAGGAGCCAGGGTGGCCCAGTACCTGCCAACATGACCGTTCGGGGAGTAAATCAGTGGATGGAGAGACTCCTCTTCACTCTGCCTTTCGGATGAATTGATTAATTCATCTTTTAAATGATGCATTTGTTCATGTAATAGGGAAGAAGAGAAGCTAGGAGGTGGGCAGAGAACATTCACCCTACAGTGGCAGTAATGGCTGGAGCTGGCCAGGCTAAAGCGAGGAACCAGAAAGTCAGTCCAGATCGTCCATGTGGATTTTAAGAATCCAACTCTTTCCATCAGCACCTGTTGCTTCTCAGGTTGCTCTTCAATAACAGGTCAAAATTGGCAACAGAACTGACGTTTGAACCCACACACTCCGATATAGAATATGCAAACCCCCCGCCCCAATCAATGATTTAACCACAAGGCTAAAGACCCTCCTCAGAGAGTCTAACTTTTCCAATTGTCTTTGCTTACCTCTGGCTAATGTTGAGCTTGCTGTCTGCATCATGTATTTCGATTTTCCAATTGTGCAAGTGAAGATTATACGCGCTGACGTCAATACATGGATAAATATCCAAAAATGATATACAAAAGTAAACTTGTAAACCACGAGAATGGAGGATGTGAAATATTTGGGGACCTGGCGAGAGAAAAAGTCGCTTTGACTTCCAGGACATAAGGAGGATCTCGGATGATGACCACCACGTGATTGATGCCATGGAGTGAGAACTATGTAGTTATCAGTTGAATTATCGTTGAGTCTCAAGCACGAACTATTCCATGGAATCGTGTTGATGTCTACGCTTTGTGAATAAGGCTGATCTCTGTCTAGGAAGGTACATAGTCATGGCACAACTGACTCATTCCTTACGTGCCTAAACATGCACAATTCATGGCTATGTTTCTATAACAAGACCACATTTTGTTTTCACATCTCTGCTTGTGAAGAGTCCTTTTGTTTCAAATTTCTGGAGTGTTCTTTTAAAAACATAGTTTCTGAAGATTATAAATATAACTTCAATTTGTTTTTCTTCATTGTCTCATTTCTTAAGCCAGGAACTGAAAACACACATTTAAATATGGTCGGGTTTTCAGCCTGCACAGTGGGATGCTTATCTCTTGTGGTGTGTGGTTGATCATAGTCAATTTGCTCCATTTACTGTTGATGGCAGCGAAATGACTCCTTAGCTCCTTCTGAGTTCTTTGTCACCTCATCCCCTCAGTCTTTTTTCTTTTCTTTTTTTTTTAAACAGGAAGTCTTTAAGAATGAAGGAGGAAAAGATAGTAATTGCACAATTGCACCTTAAAGCTAAGAAGATTTCGGGGAAGCTTCAACACAGCAGTTTTTAGTTGAGGGTATCCTAGGGGACACTCCATGTTTGCAACCACAGGAAGTACAGGCGTTCTGTAATCCACTTGAGGGGTATTGTAAATCGTCCCCACTCTAACTTGTAAGGAAACTGAGATGTTCAGTTCTTCCTATGATTTTCTAGTTTGTCTCTCATATGCATCATATACTAATTATCTGAGTTCTGGGCAAGGAGAGTGGCTATAAGGGAGAAAATACATTATCTCTCTAAATAGACTCAGTCACACAACTACATATGAAGTGGCAGTTAGCCAAAATCGGCTGGCTGGTGGACATGAATCCTAGCAGCTGCCATGTTACCTGTCTTTACTTTGAGGATGTAGCCGAAAAGCTGGAGTCCTTGCATTCTTTGTGTGTGTGCTTTTGTATCCGAGAAGATTCCAACACTAAGACAGCCAGCAAATCTGAGATGACACTAATGTTTTATCAAACCTCTCCTTGGGAAAGTTCTTGAACTTTTGTCTTGTACACATGATTTTTTTTTTTGATGACAGCATTTTCTTCATTATTGATGCACACAAATTATCATATTCACGAGTACAATATATTTCAATACCTGTATATGATGCGCAAGGATCACCACAGAGTAATTAACAACCCCATAGCCTTCAATATTTATCATTTCTTTGTTTTGGAAATAATCCTGCAGTCTCTCTAGTAGCTTTTCAAGATGCAATTACTTTCCATCGGTTACCTTACTATGTTCTAGAACATGGGAAGTTACTCTTCCCGTCCAGCTGCACCTTGCACCCATTTGCCATGCTGTGTTCCCTCATGCATGCTTCCCTTCAGTGATCATGAATCCATCATTATTTAGCTCCTAATAATTGCTCCTGTGCTCTGCACGTCCATGAAACTAACATTTTAGGCCTTCCTATGTAACTGGAAACGTGCCGTGATTGTCTGTCCGTGCCTGACTGACTTCACCCAACACAATGTCTTCCAGCCTCCTTCAGCTACTGCGGGGGGACATGGTTGTGGGTGCAATGCCATTGTGCGCAGATAAGAGCATTTTCTGTATCCATTCATGCGGCAAGGGAACACCTAGGTACATTCCATGTTGTGTCTACCATGAGTAGTGGTCCAATAAGCACGGGAATGCAGGTGTCTCTCCGATGTGCGCACTTTCTTTCCTTGACACATGTAGCCCTTCATGTTTCTAGAGGATTTCAAGTGTATTTCTTGTCCCTTCACGATCCTATCACCCACAAACTGACTGACCTCATCCTTCAATGTGTCAGATTTATTTCATTATCTTCTTTCAAAAACAATCCTCACAATTTTTATTTCAAATTTTAGTATTTCATTAACTTCTTTTTATTTATTTATTTATTTTGACATTCATTAGCTTCTTATTGAGTCCCTATTATGTACTGTTGTGCCGGGATTTTGAAATCCCTAGAAAATCTTCAAGTCTGAAGTAGGTGCTAAGGCATAAAGGTGGTTAATCCAGGTTAGCCTAGGTCTCCAGCAGGGCTGGGCTGGGCTGGGGGAGGGGCAGTCGCAGCCCAGGCTGTGCTGCAGGATCCACAGGGAGGGCAAAAGAGGAGAGAGCCAGCTAGAGCGCCCCCCCCCCCCCGGTTGAACAGCCCAGCATTCTTATACATTTCAGGCTATTAATTATACAGTCATGATTTAGCAGGCTTCTATTGGTGGGTTTGATGCATGCAACTTTTTTTTTAAGATTTATTTATTTTTATTACAAAGTCAGATCTACAGAGAGGAGGAGAGAGAGAGAGGAAGATCTTCCATCCAATGATTCACTCCCCGAGTGAGCGCAACAGCCGGAGCTGCGCCAATCTGAACCAGGGAACCAGGAACCTCTTCCGGGTCTCCCGCACGGGTGCAGGGTCCCAAGGCTTTGGGCCATCCTCGACTGCTTTCCCAGGCCACAAGCAGGGAGCTGGATGGGAAGTGGAGCTGCCGGGATTAGAACCGGCGCCCATATGGGATCCTGGGCGTTCAAGGCGAGGACTTTAGCCGCTAGGCCACACCGCCGGGCCAGATACATGCAACTTTTAAAACTACAAATTGATGAGCTAGAGGGCTATGAATCTTATCAAACACCAGGGACCTCCTTCCTGAGGAGTGGTCTGCCACGTGACCTGCCAGGTGTCCTGCCGGGTGTCACATAGACTATCGGGCCTGGAGCTCACACATCCCCCAGCCAAGCCGTTAAGGCAGGAATTACAAAAGGCAGAAAACATCTGGGTTCTTCAGTACTAGTTAATGCAGTATCTACTAAACATAATAATGATTTTGGCTATGAGCTATTCATGGTGGTACATATGGTAATATCCATAAATAATTTTGTCACATATTGAATTAAATCAAATCTTTTCAATATGAACCCATGAGCATAAATGAATATGCAGGTTTCCCATAATAGCCAATTGCTTATCAGCTGAACACAGCACTTATGTGGGGTTGGTTGCCCACCGGGTTGGTTCCCACCATGCTTCATTGACTTAACTAAGAATGTAAAATCTGTTCCCAAGATCTAAAATTTCAAAATGTGGTTGCATAAAGATTCTGTATTGATGAGTGATTTAGCTCTATCCTATCGGTGGCAATCTCTACCTTACTTAGGCAGCAATGTCTACCCATCTCCATTCCTCCAAACACACACACATAGATACTGAAAGTGTGTGTTAGACTTCATTGACTGACAATGCAAACTGGCTGAACTCATTTGTATTATCTGCCTGGCCCCCGTAAACATATGAGTTTGTATCTCCTTTTGTTGTATTAAACAACATTTAAAAGTAAATTTCTTGCCAGTGTGTTCAGGTGAAAAGCATTCTTGGCCATGCATCATCAATCTCAATATGAATTTGTTCAGTGTTATTTTTATTCCTTGAGTGCTGTTTGTGTATCTCAGCACTTTGATAGTAGAACATCGGATTGACATAGACAAGATGCCATAGCCCATAAGGGATGCAGCAATTGGCATTGAATGACAGGCATCTGAGTCTACCATCTTCAGCCTGAAAACAAAAAGAGAGAGAAAAAAAAAGCAAATGCAATAGCATTTCAGGGTTAGGATGGGGGAGAAGCTGGGATTGGTCTTCATTCCACTGTGGCTGTGTTTGAAAAGATATTAGGACAAGAAGTTTCAAACGAATGTTGGCTATGCACACAGTACCCTTTTAAGAGGAGACAGAACTTTCTTCCAGACCTTTTGGGTAACTTCTGAATACAGCACTTCAAAAAACAGCTGCTGTAAAACGCATTTCTTTAGATATTTCGTGCTTACGTTTGTATTCAAGATGAAATAATATGTGCGTTGGTTACCAATTTTTGAAGCTTAAGTTGCTATCATAGTACATAGTCTCTTGGATAGAACCACAGCAGAATACAGGGGGGAAAATGACTTGATGTGCCTGAGGTTGCTGAGCGATGACAGCAGAACAAGGACGGGAAATGACACGGGTGTCACCATTGCCTTTTCTTTGTGGAGTTTACTTCTGATCAGGGAACCAGGTGAATGACGACACACGATCTCATCGAGTCCTCACAGTCATGTTCGGAAGGAGATGCTAAGCTCACTTCAAAACGCAGCACAATGAGATCTCACAACTAAAGTTGTTTACCTCCCTTAGCACAAAGAGGACTGTGGACCTAGGATTCCAAAACAAATACACGCACTTCCTGGGCCCTGTGCTTCAGCATGCGGAGACCCCATCATACGACTTGGTCCCTGACCTTCAATGGTGTGAGCTGACCCTCCTGTTTCCCCATTTTTAAACTGAGCTAAGACCACCCTATGTTTAGGGATGTTGTGTTAGGGGAAAAAAAAATCTATGTCTGTACATATCTGTCCCCAAATCAATGGTGCATTCAATAGCAATGTTTTACATCCAATTTTTGCTCATAGTCAAACAGCATTATTTTTTTGAGTCTTTTACAAATCGTATTAGTATACAGAGAACAAATTTCATGCATTCGATACAATTCCAAAGGGACAACCACACTTCTTTCACTCCCTAGATTCAGCCCCTCTTTACCTTCCTCCCCTATCTTCGTCATTTTTTGCAGGTGTCATTTTTTTTATTACACAATTTCTTTTTCTTCTATCTGTATCTTTTTAGGGGGTGTGGTGGAGGTGGTGATGCCATAGAGACCACGCCCAGCCTCCCAACTGCTTCAGTACCTGATATCACCCAGGGTCTACACCGTGTAGCATGTTCTGAGGGTTCTGCTCAATTTGTTTTGCTTTGTTCTGAGATGCTGTTGATATCACTGCTCCCAGGATGAGCAAATCCTTCCAAGGTTAATCGGCTGACATAATCCACCCTTAGAGTCTGCAGTCGCCCAGAAGTTTGTTGTCAAGCTTCGCTGGGGTGGTTAATCAATATGTTCTGCTGCTTTCCTCTGCAAATCAGCCCTGCCCACCACATACTTGGTCCTCACATACACCAGAGGGAGCTACAACCCAGTCAGAGTGACCCCCAGTAGCCCCCACTGGATGGCCCCCCAGCTCTGTGCCTGCCAGCATGTGCAGTGAACTGGTCTGGTCTGTCCCACATCCCATTCAGATCTCATACACATCATTGGGCACCGAAGCCTGACTCAACCCAACCAGCTCCACTCTCCAGCCCACACTCATGCCAGTGGGTGCCATCACCTGTCGAGTCAGGCCTGGCCCCAGTCCCGGTTCTCATAAACAGCATTATTCCTGCTATTTGCCCCTACGTACAATTCAAAAACAGGAAAGCACAGTGGTTTTGCCTAGTTCTTTTTGCCATTTTTGTGAAAAGCTGACTGTTCAGTTCTTTGTGTAATTAGCAAGAACAAAGGTGAGATTTTTGAAGTGAAGAATACAATGAAAGCCGCACAAGCCGCACCGTCATTACAATGGCTTCTTTTTAACCTAGAGCTAAAAGGTGGTAAGAAGCAGTTAAAGCTGGGCAAGACACCCTTGGCAGGTGGATAAAACATATCCTTAGAGTGATCCTCAAGCAGGATTTCTAATGGTTACTTCATGTTATCTACAGGATAACCCCCACCCCCTTTTTAAGATCTATTTTTATTGGTGAGGTGGCTTTACACAGATATGGAGAGACAGAAATGTCTTCCACCCACTGGTTCACTCCCCAAGTGGATCCAATGCCAGGAGCCAGGAGTTTCTTCTAGGTCTCCCTCCCAGGAGCAGGGTCCCAAGGCTTTGGGTCATCCTCTGCTGCTTTCGTAGGCCACAAGCAGGGAGCTGGATGGAAAGTGGAGCAGCCAGGACATGAACCAGTTCTCATATGGGATGCAGGTGCTTGCAGGCCAAGAATTAGCCAGTGGAGCCCTTGTACCAGCTGCTAGCCCATCTGTTGAAGGGAAAGAGAGGTGTTTAATGTCCCTTCAGCACTGCATCCAGCAAGTGAGATGCTCTTAGTCACAAGGAGTACCAGCTGCCTTTGTAAAGTGTGCTTTCACAAACACATTTAGGAAGGTGTGAAACCCACTTGTGCTTGGATACCAAGCCATGAGTTTTGTAAATGGCGTTCCAGCCTTTTACACACATTGGCGAGTCATAAAAGGCCTTCTGTTACCCTTCCCAAATGATCACCCTGCTGCAACGAGCAAAAATTATTTCTCAAAGGAATGATCTTAGCAGAGAAACCCCTGGATCAACCACATTTTGTGCTCTTGTTAATTAATTCTCCTTAACTTTGTGTCTTGCAGGACAAATTATACTGGCTTCCTCTCCTTCAAAGACCACTTGCCTGTCACTCAGATCGTCATCACTGATGCCAACAGATCCAACTCAGAAGCTGCTTGGAGAATCGGGCCCTTGCGTTGCTATGGTGACCGTGAGTACCACACAGAAGCAAGCTTTCAGTCTTCATCACATGAGCCCGAGATGGTTCTCCTCTCCTTATCCCTGCTCCTCCCATCCCCACCATGTGTCCTGTTCTTGAAACCGATCCATATGCCCCACGCATGCTACACCCCGTGAAAAAGGATGATCCATGCTGAAAGCTTTTTTTTTTTTTCATTTGCAGGACACTTCTGGAATGCCGTCACATTTGACAAAGAAGCCTCGTACCTCCACTTTCCTATTTCCCATGCGGAATTCAGTATGGATCTGTCCTTCTTTTTTAAAACCACGGCTTTATCTGGTGTTTTCCTGGAAAATCTCGGCATGAAAGACTTCATTCGACTTGAAATAAGTTGTAAGAACCCTCAGTTACAAACCTAACATTACCTGTCATCAGACCATGATATACATATGTGTGTATATATATATATACATACATATATATATGATTTATTTTCATTGGAGAGGCAGACCAGACTCAGTGAGAGAAAGGAACAGAGAGAAGGGTCCTCCATCTGCTGGTTTCATTCCTCTTTCCGCCAACCACTAACACTTATATGTACTGTCAAATTACTTTCACTGGAGCTTCGTCAAACTTGCAATGATAATCGCATGTTCATCTGAGGCCAGGGCACTCAGGCACACTTATGAGAGACTCTGAGTCCTGGCAAAACTTCATAATAATATGGAAAGAGCCTGACTGACCACTTCCGCCCGGCACGCTGACCAAGTAAGGGCAATGGCTGTCCAGCTGATAAGGTCCTGGGATTTTATGTGCCTGCACACAAGGGATGGGGCACCGAGGTAGAGAAGAGGCTTTTGGCTCTGTGCATGCTCCAGGCATGTTCCGCGCATGTTCCAAGGGTGTATTTGGAGTCTGCCTGTGGCGTGTAGCATTGGGTACTCGTTAGGTCAGGTGGAGGCAGGGTCCAGGTGGTGCTGTCGGTTACCATAAGCGTTCTCCACGGGGTGAGGTGGGAGTCATCCATCCTGGGCTCATCCCCACACCACTTCAGGAGGTATTCTACCCTGTCCCGCCTAGCATTTAAAATCTACTATGTATATTCCAAAAATACCCAAGGATTCTTATTACGGTGCCTGTTTTCTAAATGAGAAGTATTTCTTACCTGCTACTTTAAGTTTCCGCACCCCAGGACCGTTCTCTTTGCACCCCACATGAAAAGCAGAAAAGATGATCGGGATGCTTTGGGTACCATTCCGGTTGACCTCTTGGTGGTCCCTTTGCCTCACAGCTGATTTCCCTGGCACAGCTCCTCCCACTGGGAGGCTGTGATGACCTCCTGAGTCATCGCATACTCTCTCTGCTACTTCTTCACAAGCAGTGATGTAACTAGTGAATTTCATGTGAGTGTAGATCTTCTTTTAAAAAAAAAAATCTCTTACATACAAGTGACATGCAGCCACAACCGTAACACAAAATGAAAAAGAGATAAAATATTATTGAATATTTAATGTGTAATCAAGTATGTGTGTGTGTGCGTGTGTGTGTACAAAAAGCAAAGTGTATCCCCCTGCTGTTATCCATTCTACACTTTTTATAGCAAGGGAGAACATGACTCCCTGTTGGTATGGTGCAGTGACAACATGAGAATGTCTCCCTCTGAGACTTTTCTCATGCTGATCCCTGTTTGATCGCATGAGTCCATTTCTAACACATATTCATGTTCCAATGAGAGTACAGAGTACTGGCTTAGTTTATCCGTCTTCTGTCTTAATGACCAAAAGCTATTGTCTGTTCATTGCAAGGCAGAACATGTTCCACGTGAAGGAATGCAAATAAGGACTCTAAATGCAAAGTTATATTTGGTAAAGATTCCTAAAAATGCCATTTTAAGTCAATTCCAAAAATGATATATTGCCTCAGCACTTTTTTTGTGTGATTTACCTTAAATAAGACTTCCAAATGTCTATGCAATCAAAACTACATATCTTCAACAGAAAGCTTACCATAATTTTCTTGTCTAACAGGTAAAAGTCTAAAACTTCCTAAGGAATTAGAATTGCTGGAACGCTCTGAGCACACCACGCGTGTTTTTCACATTCATTCCTTAACAGTAGACACAATGTTAACAATGGCAGCTCAGAAAAGGCAAGAGTGAACATCAGCTCCTAAGGTTTTATTCTTGAGAAGCAAACATAGACATGTGATTTTACACTGCCAAAAGCAAATGACATATCTAGAGGTTTTCGTGTTAATATTCCCCCCAAATATAATCGTTAAGTTGTAAATAGTATATAATTGTTTGAGTTTTTTTTTTAATGTATCAGTAAACATTAACAATTACTTACACATCTGTTTAAACAGACCAAGAAAAGATTTTTGTTGGTGTTAGAGGAGGAATACATTAGCATTGACATTGCTTAGAACTTGTGATACGTGATGGTAACAAATACATATGAAGTTTTAGTTTCTGCTGTTGTTGTTATAGGTTCTCTGCCCTCAGCATTACCCCTTACTGTTGGATACAGGGTGGACCGTCCCCAACACCTTGCCCTCTGTCGATGTTAACTCTTAGGCTTGTTTTTAGATGTTCCTTCTCTCTGGGTATAAATGGATGTTTTCTGTGTTTGGATTGTGGTCACTGACTCTGACGCCAATGCTGTGAGTTATCGGGGCCTTCCGTCCCGCAGAAGAATTCACCCAATACTCCAGGCTCTATATCAAGAGGCACTTTATTCTTCCAACCAGTCCCTTTCCCAGCCGGTCGACTTGACTTCTCCCTTTTCCTCCTGTTTCTCTTTGCTTCATTCCCCAGTCTCCTCATCGCCCTTAGTCTTCTTCTGTCTGTCCATCCCAGTCATACCCTGTCCTCCATCTCAGTCCATCTGTCCATCTCCGTCTCCGTCTTCTTCTTCCTGTCCTGTCCCTGTTTCTTCCTGGAACACCCACCACTATATACAATCCTAGTCCAATCAGCTTAAAGGTCATCGATGCATGCGGCAGGCACGCCAATCATAGCTCTGATCACGCGTAGCACACGCGCTAAGCATGCAGCTACGGGCCAATCAGAAGGCACTTCCTGAAACCTGTGTACCGCTAAGCTCCCAGGGGAGGAGAGGTCTCGGCGCCATCTTAGGGCACACGTGCAGTGCTCCCGACAGTGAGTATAGGAAATGACCTTGAAAATAGGGTCTGAGCAGCAAACATTACAAATGTGAGAGTTCCAGAGAAGGAAACAAGAGCTCTGAGCAGAAGAGGGGTTGGAGATGTTTGTGTAAGTCAGCAACAATTCAGCACACAGCTGGAGGCTTCTTAAGGGTACAGGCTGTGAATGAGAGGAAGCTCTTGTGGCTTTGTAATTAGCAACCTTCAGAACCATCTTGCCCAGGCTCTGCAACTGCAGAGTTCATGCCAACTATTTCGTAATAGCCTCGATGTAAATTTAATAGAAATTAGGTCTCACGGCTTTTTGATTCATTAAAGCAGTGGCAAATGTCAAGACACATTACCACAGGGCAGTGAGGGATGCTTCAGTGTTAATTACATATCAATGTCCGGTGTGTTTGTTCTATGTCATACGGCATGACTTGTACCAAATAAATTAAGGTGCTTTTGATGTAAGCTGGTATTAATCAAACTAAAATCCACAGATGCCATAGATTGGTGCATTATTCGTCAAATAACTGGTGCAGATGACTTCCCAAACCAACTAGATTTTGTAGCCAGACTTCATATTTCCCAATTTTATTATTCTTATTTGAAAGGGAAGAAGTCCATGTTTGTTGAAAAGCTTGTATCTCACACTTAGGAAATATATCTGCATTAATATTCATAATTTAGGCCAATTAAAAAAGAAAGCATTCATAGCAAGAAATCTCTGTGGCTACTTAGACAATGGCCTTCTAGCAGATGCAGTGGCTCTGAATAGATTTTAGTATCATCCCCAATGGCGTGTCTGGGCAGCAGCTTCCAATGTGCATTTATCCAAGTTGCTGGCAAGGAAGCAGCAGGCTTTCTTGAAATTTTCTTTCTATTTCCTTCTGGATCACTTTGTGAGGATCACATTTGAGTTGTGTCACTTTGCGATTAGTCAGTGGTCTAGGAGAAGGCAATCTACGCCCAAGGTCCCGGTGATTGTTTCAGATGGGACTGTAAAAGAAGAAGGGACTGTTTGGGCCAAGGCAGTGCAGTTGCTGGTTTCTGCAAGTCAATATGACACAGTAGGAATAGCCATGGTGACGTGTGGAACCCCGTGCGGATCCTATTCCCTCTTCCTGAAACAGATTTGTGAGACCACCTGTGCATCTTTCCGCTACCTGTTCAGGCAGTATTGAGTGGTGATAGCCAGATGTCAATCTGATCTATTTGAATACTGTTAATAGACAATCCTACCTGAACTGACAATGTGTTGATGCTGGGACGCGAGGCTCAATTCAGATGACACAGAGCTGGTTGGACTTGGCAGCTGAACAGCGTATTTGGTGATGCGTGTTCTCTTTCTATTCTGACAGCTGATAAGCAATTCGAGTCCAAAACTAGCCCTGGCTGTGGGAGAGTTACAGCCCACAGATAAGGAGCTCTGCCCCTTTCTTAGTTGGTTTCCCAGTCAACCCCTTGATGTACAAATCATTGGAGCCCCTGTGGAAAAAAGATGACTTCGGCCAGGAAAGGTTGCAGATGGTTTCACACAGGGAAACCTCTATGCTTGGGAATGGAGCCAATTTTGTCTAAAACCTAATGAGGAGTTAAGATTGGTAACTTTCCAAAGTAGATCTTGGATATTGTCAGAAAAATGGTGGCAGTCATGAGGAATCAGTTGCAGTTTCCTGAAGTGAATTTCAAGTTCGACATGTATAATTTGTAAGAATCACCTGGAAAGCTATAAGGAATGAATAAATAGCTACTGTTTTTCTCAATGTATGAAAATCATTACTTTTAGGTACAGTTGTAATCCTGGTAGTGTTTGGGAGCTAATGCAGGGTAGATCATTTTCTTTTTTTCTAAGTGATCAAACTTAATTTTTTCCTGATTCCTAATGTAAGTTCAAAGGGGTTCTTTGATCCATTTCCATCTGAGTTAGGTGGAGAGAGATTTAATTTTTAATTTTCAGAGTTACCCTACCAAGGATATTGCCAAATGTGATATTAACTTGAAGACATTACAGCCAGAACCTCAGAGAATAATAACAATTGATGCTAATTATAATCGTAGTTTCTGAGTTACGTGGTGACCCTGATTTGACACGTAACTAAATACCTAACAATCATTTTCTCACTTTGTTTTCAAACAACCCAGTAGCTGTCCTATATGCAATACGATTTTCAGTGCTTGACTTATCTTTTAGTGTAGGTAGGGACGATGAACCCAGAGAGGGCAAGTGTAGGTATCAAGGTCACTGGCTTCAGGAGGACTGGAATGTCAATCCAGCCAGACCTCGCTGCTTTCCGGAACAACCTCAGGAATCATGACTGGGAGGGCTAGAGAGGACAGAGTACTACTCTATCGGAAGCTAAGGCAGAAGACATCCAGGAACATCTAGCAGTTTTCTTCAGGACTGATGTTTCCGTAGACACTTTCATGTATTTATTTTTATTCTGGAGATACAAACTGTGATTGCCATCTTATTCTCAAAGAATCCATGTCCCCTGCAACACTCCTCAACACTCCTGTCTCAAATCTATAGCCCAATTCCTAAATTTGAAGAGTAAGGGGCCAGGCGCGATAGCGTTAACAGTTAAGGTCCTCGCCTTGAACGTGCCGGGATCCCATATGGGCACCGGTTCTAATCCCGGAGGCCCTGCTTCCCTTCCAGCTCCCTGCTTGTGGCCTGGGAAAGCAGTCGAGGACTTTGGGACTCTGCACCCCTGTGGGAGACCCTGAAGAGGCTCCTGGCTTTGAATTGGCTCAGCTCCAGCGGTTGCAGCTGCTTGGGGAGTGAACCATTGGACGGAAGATCTTCCTGTCTGCATATCCGCCTTTCCAATAAAAATAAATAAATCTTGAAAAAAATTTGAAAACTAAAAATCAATCGCATGCACACACATACTCACACACCCTTAATATTTGATGTTGGCCACTGCCAGGGGTGACTCCAATCCTGGCGAGGTTTTGCAAGAAGCACTCTCCTTCGTGATGTGGACTTAACCATCCTTCCCTCTGCGCGCTAGTCACTCCCTTCAACCCTCTTCCTCTTCCCTTCAGCTCCTTCTGAGGTCACCTTTGCCGTGGATGTCGGAAATGGCCCAGTGGAGCTCATCGTCCAGTCTCCGTCTCCTCTGAATGACAACCAGTGGCACCACGTCCGGGCTGAGAGGAACCTCAAGGAGACCTCACTGCAGGTGGACAACCTCCCCAGGAGCACCAGAGAGACCACGGAGCAGGGCCATCTCAGACTGCAGCTCAACAGCCAGTTGCTTGTAGGTAGGAGACATCTTAAGGCATCCGTTGTGTGAGTGACCATTCAAGACCACACTGTGGGTGCAAGAAAAATGCTCCTTTATGTTAGGCCTGGGGAATGATTGTAGTATGTCATAATGCTCTTGGAGTCACAGATATAATTCTGCAGATCTTTTCATGGATCACCAGCTATAAAAAGATTATACTTACCATCCACCAGTGTCATGTGGTCTCAGGCTCTTCTAGTGTCTTTCTGGACGCTATCTTCAGATGTTCAGGAGCTGTTATTATGTTTGCATTTTTATCAACATAATCAATAGCTGCTCTTGGGAACTGACTTTCTGCTGCAGGAAATACAGGACTCAAGTCAGAGGGCCTCCTTTGCCAGTGATTCCTGACTAATGAAAGAGAGAGGAAGGGCTTAAGCCATCTCAGAGGGGTTTTAGTGATTGTAATATGGCTGAAGCAAGAGCTTCTGTTTTGAAGTCAGGAAAGCTGCTTGATAGGTTGTAGACTTAGCAACACTATACATGGTCACCAAGTATTCAACTTTCTGCTTCCCACTCCCTCCAGGAGACTGGAAGTCAGCCCGTGGCACCATGTTCATCAGCTGGCAGCCACTGCTGGCCATGAAACTGCAAGGATCTAAGTGACCCTGAGTTCTCTCTCATTCCATAAGTGGTCAGTGAACTGCTAGCAAGTCAGCACCATGATGGTTGAGGAGTATGGATAGGTGGATTCAGAGGGAGAAAGAGAGAGACTCAAAGAAAGCAGGGGTTCGAAAGAAGTGTTCCTTCCGCAGCGCTTGACCCTTCGCTCTATGAAAATTGACACTATTTTTCCTTTCTCATAATGTATTTGTTTTGGTAAGCATGAGAGAAAGAGAGAGAGAGGGAAACAACTTGTTGACCTCAGTCCAGATAATTTCCCAGATATCCTTTGAGGGGACCACAAAGATCCCATGGCAACTAGAATTTAATTCTTTTAAAGACGTGTTTCTCATGAGCATCTCACAGAGCTCATCGAGAGGATCTCTTCAAGGTGGGGACAAAGGGCTTTTTGTGATTTCAACACGTGACAGAGCTTTTAAGTCGGAGATGCTATAGCCATTAGAGTGTCCTCTTGCCTATAAAACTTGAAGCTGAGATCCATAGCGCCTTCATGTAAATGCCACTAATGTCAATGAGTTACAGTGCATCAATTTACGTGGATTTAACTGTGTTTATTTATCTATGCATCTACTGCCTTACCCATTTCTGCACTGCCTAGTTCCATCACCACTTGTAAAATGCCGTCATGCTCAATGGGCAATTCCTCTTCCTCAAAAGTAGTTCTTTTTAATTTAATTAAAAGAGACAAAGAATGGTGGATAGACAGAGGCACACCCCCCATTTTCAAGTTCACATCAGCTGTGTAATAAGTGCTTGGTTGCTGTGTAATGAACTACACGTGCAAGAGCCACTCTGTGAGCGCTGTTTCCACAAGGATGAATGATGAACAACCACTTGCTTCCTCCTGTGTCTTGCATCCTTCAGCTCGCTGCTCTGAGAAATCAGATCCTTATCGCTCCACACGGTTGGAGAGACCATGGCTCCTTCCACTTATGTCATCAGCAACAGAATCACCCACTCAGCAAAATCGCGCCTCTGCCTTGAGAAGTTGAGAGTTGGATGCCTTTAATCCATCCCCATAGTCCCTTTTAGTATTCTCTACTGTCCCCTAAAGCTTAAGCAGCTTTTGAAATGTTTATTACAACCGCTTCCACTCCAGTTGAAGCTCATTTCATCATACAGTGGTCTCCATGGAGATGATAATGGGTGATTGCTTGGATATTTTTCCTATTGGCATAACACATCAAGGATATAGCTTTGCAATTTTTGAAAGACGTGTATGTTTAGTAATTTGGAAGGCAGAGAGAGAGGGGAAGAGAGAGAGAGAGAGAGATCTTCTGTGCTCTGGTCCACCCCCCAAATTTCTGCAAAACCAGGACAGTTCCAGACTCCAGTCAGTAACCCCAAAACCATGCTGGTCTCTCACAGGGGTGATAGGAGCCCAAGCACATACGTCTTGTTCAGTTACTTTCCCAGGTACATTATCAGGGTCCTGAATTGGAAATAGATATGGCATCACAATTGACTGTCGTTATAGATCTTATTACTAAACTTGACTGAGACACCATCAATTGTACCATTAATATTCTTACAGCACGGTCCTAAATTCTTTAATTAAAACAATGATTTGAATTGATATTGCCACTATGTATTAAAATCTGCAGAACACGTAAAACCATGGGTCTCAGGCCAATAGAAAATAAACTCACGTATGGATTTTATGTAACTCATTCGCGGAAGAGGAAGCATGTAAGATGTTATGATCTGAGAATATCTGAAAGCAAAAATTTTTATATACAGTTTAATAAGAAGGAGAAGTTTGGATAAAGAAGCTGTTGGGTTGAATATAAACTGTTTAATGTGCAACAGACCATTTTTTTTAAAATCATCTGTCACACTGGAAAATAATTGAGTAAAAACTCTTTGCATCTCATTGGGAGACTATTGCCAATGCTTTTTGTACTTTGAGTTCTAGTTGATTAGATTTTTGACAGCAGCATTGCCTCACACACTTGATGACATGTTCATCATCAACTTCCTGCCATCCCCTTCTGCAAAGGAGGCTCCAACAAGACAGAGTCCCAGAGTGATTATTGTGTAAATGCGCTAAAATGCCAAGGAAGTGTCAATGTCTGAAACGTGAGACTGGCTTGACCCTTGCGTGCTACCGACTCTGTCCTTCCTGTGGCTCGTAGCATGTAACAGGCTTCTGGGTTGAGTCCATCATTCTGGGTCAGCTGAAGCTACAAGTAAGGGAGAATTCCAGCAAGGCATAACTAGAGTTTTATTTCATCTGTTGATCCCTTTGAATGAGCCTGTGGTACAGTTCTGAGGGGTATCAGTTCTGGGCAGAACTGGTGGTCTGTACTGGAGGATGACTGATGCTATGTGCCTTTGTTTTGGTCACAGTGTATGTCCAACCTACTGCCCCCTTAGCATTTGATGTGGATAATGAATGCACCCGGTTGGCTGTTGACTTCAGGCAAACATAGTTTAACAAACTACCCCATTGTACATTAAAGGAAGAAAAAGGAGGAAGGAAGGAGGGAAGGAAAAAAGGAAGGGTGAAAGGATGGAGGGAGTGAGGAAAAGAGAAAGGAAGAAAGAGAAAAGAAAGAAGGAGGGAGGGAAGAAAAGAAAACCAAGAAGGCAGGAGGGGAGCCAAGGTGGAGGGGGAGAAAGACACAGAAATGGGCGTAAACAGAGAAGAAAGAGTGGCTGAAAGAAGAAAGTAGTACTAAATTAAGAGATGCAATTCAGTTTTTTAACCTTGAAAAGTTGATTTATTTGATTTATTTAAAGGGCAGACAGGAAACCAGTCACTTTACTTCCACAATGGTCTCAACAGTTGAGTCTTATCCAGGACAAAGTCAGGAGCTGGAAAGTTTGCCTGGGTCTCTCACAAAGATGATGGAACTAACTTTTTGAGCCATTACTCACTGCAGCCCCCTCCCAGGGTATGTATTAGCAGGAAGTTGTAATTGGAAATTGGTCTGGCATTCAAATCCAAGTACTGTAATAGGAGATGCAGGTGTCCCAGGGCAATGTTTGAATTGCTATCCTGGAGGCTTCTTTCAGGAATTTTCTTAGCACTGTGTTTGAATTTTGTTTTGTCTTGGTTTTGAGAATGTGCATTAACGAGCAGGCACGCAGGAGAGAGACTTAGAAGCTGTTGTGCTTTGCTCAAGGAGGGTTCAATGAATTGAGATGCTTCTCTGCAAGTAATGAATATTTGTCAGACTGACACGTGGAGCTTTTCTGGGACAGGCTTAGAAGGATGACAGAAATGTTTTTAAGGGTGGATTCATGCTCAGTCCAAGGAAACACCATGATAACGGGCCCATTTGGTGCCAGTGGCCAGCTTAGGAGTCTCATTCAAAGTTGCTTCTGGTCCAAGTTGTCAAGAATGATATGTAAGTCAAGAGGATAAGTGAATTTCTGTTTATTGTATTGTCAAAGAAACTATGCAAAAGAACAGATGAGAGGAATGAAGGTGAATAATCACTTAGTTCTGCTATTGGTTGAAAATGAGTAATGTAAAAGTTTCTTCTGGGATCTGGGCATGCAGAACTGTGTGCAGGCCTCCAGGTTCACCCGTTCTGGCTTTCCTCCAGGCTTTGTCCCATAAAATCCAACTTCTGGTATGCAATCGTATGTTTGGGGGCTGGAGTTATGGCTCAACATCCGGGCTCATCCATACGGGGCACATATGTCCCGGCTGCTCCTAACCAGTTACCAGTTTATGGTCTGGGAAAGCAATAGAGCATTGTCCAAGCCCTCGGGACCCTGCACCAACGTGGAAGAGCAGAAGGAGGCTCCTGACTCCTGGCTCTTGGCTCTGATCTTCAAATTACCTCAATTCCAGCAATCCATCCTTTAGGGGAGTAAACTAGCTGGTAGATCTATTCTCTCTATCTCTCCTTTTCCCTGTAATTTTGCCTTTCCAATATAAATGATTTAATCTCAATAGTATGTTTGATCTCTCTCATATATATGGATATAGTTAGAACCATGACATAGCTTTGATTCTGAAATATTTCGCATATTGACTGTACCTGTTGCCAAAAAAAAAAAGACTGCACTTCTGAAAAGTGACTATAAACATCTTTAAGGATGCTACTGCATGCTCTTTGCTCCTAGAATATTTTAGATAACTGTCAACAAACAAAAGTGCAAGCATGTAAAAATAAAAGTGTGTTAGAGTAATAGTAGAAGAATTAACCACATTCAAGGAACTGAAACAATGGGTCAATGACTACATTATGACCTTGCAAACCTGGGACCCTATGTGGGCATTGATTCATGTCCAGGCGGCTCCACTTCCCTTCCAGCTCCCTGATTGTGTCATGGGAAAGCAGTCGAGGATAGTCCAAAACCTTGGTACCCTGCACCCATGTGGGAGACCTGGAAAAGCACCTGGCTCTTGGCTCAGCTCTGACCATTGCAGCCATTGGGAGAGTGAGCTAGCGGTCTTAAGATATTGCTCTCTGTATCATCTTCTCTCTGTAAATCTGCCCTTCAAATAAAAATAAATACATCTTAAAGAAGGAAAGAAAGAAATGCCCTCAAGGGTCAGGGAGGCAACATGAACGAATGAAGTGATCACAGAAGGCCATAGACTGAGGACAAAGTTCCTACTTCACCTGAAAGCAGCTGACCCTGCTCTAGCTGCAGTTGGGGTTTGCCAACCCAGGGAGTCAGGTTCATGGCCCATAAGGCTTCTGATTTTTTTTTTTTTAGGAGAGATTGACTGGAGTTCCAGAAGTAATTTTTCTAAGCAGAAAAATTAATAGATCAAATACCAGGCGGCATAAATATAAATGAAATATAAACTGAGTGTGGATGGATGCATGTGTGTGTTTTTGATTCCAGGGATGGAGTAATGAGGATATTGCGGTACAAGAATCAAGAGTAAAGATGCATTTAAACAGACGGAGAATCATTAGCCAGGGTGAAGCAGAGAGGGCAGATTTCAGGATAGAGGCGTGCACAGGCCCATGGAGAGGGGCACATGGAGATTGATGGGTCAGGGAAGCAGTGGAGACAACAGAGTGGCGTTGCAATGATCAGATACCCCAGTGGCAGTCAGTGAGCGGCAGTCTGAACTCTGAGAGCAGCAAGAACTCCCACGGCAGCCAGGTGGGAAGAGGAATTCACAAGAAGCTCAGGAGGGGAATGTAGGAAAAGAACTGCTCGTCCTGCTGATTTGTTTGATTCAACCAACAGCAGAGAGAAGAGTCAGCTCCAAGCAGGTGGTACAGGAACAGGGTGGACCTCACAGCCCCGACCCCCAACCAGTGCCACATTGGGTACCATTACTGTGTAGGGAAGCAAAGGTGTTGGGACTGTGAGGACAGCAGTAAACTGCACATGCGCTAAGCCTGGAGCTAACCCATTTCTGGCTCAGTGTGTGGCACTGTCCCATACCAAAGAGGTACCGATATGGCGTCCTACAGGTTCCCCCCAAAACAGGTCCAGGTAGCCCCAAGACCTAATGGCCAAGAGATACAGAGCTCCATCAATGCCATGTCAGGTGCCATTTTGTACAGGCTGTGGGACCGAAGGAATGACCTGCACATGTGCTAAGCTGGGAGCAAACTCCCTTCCAGCTCAGTGCATTACCTGGAGCACACAGGGAAAATAGTAGAAACTTTGGCAAACTATGGGTCCTACCCAAAATAGGTCAGAGTGGCCCTCAGACCTAACAGCCAGCATGTTGTGGCAAGATCAGCATCACCAACAACCCAATGATTTAAGACACCTGGCGTCTCCCTAATCCTGGGAACTGCTCAAACCAGAAATGGAAGAAAGGTAGTGCAGGCACAGACAGGATCACAGGAGGTGGAGGGTGGTGAGGCAGGAGCTGGGGCTGTGGAGACTGTGGTAGAAGTCTAACACAAAAGCCCAAGCCTGAAATGTGAAGGAGAGAATTTGGAGAGGAGGTAAGGAAAATACCAGAGCCTGTGAAACTGTATCATAAAATATTTTTTTAAAAATGAAAAAAAAAAAATAAAGAGAGCATTGAAGCACACACATTGTGGACAACGGCATGCCAGTTAAATCCAAGACTTGGGCCCAGCAGCATGGCCTAGCGGCTAAAAGTCCTCGCCTTGAACGCACCGGGATCCCATATGGGCGCCGGTTCTAATCCCGGCAGCTCCACTTCCCATCCAGCTCCCTGCTTGTGGCCTGGGAAAGCAGTTGAGGACGGCCCAATGCATTGGGACCCTGCACCCGCGTGGGAGACCTGGAAGAGGTTCCAGGTTCCCGGCTTCGGATCGGCACGCACCGGCCCGTTGCAGCTCACTTGGGGAGTGAATCATCGGACGGAAGATCTTCCTCTCTGTCTCTCCTCCTCTCTGTATATCTGACTTCGTAATAAACTGAATAAATCTTTAAAAAAAAAAATCCAAGACTTGTGAAGATGCATGCTTTATATTGAGAACCTTTGATGCTGGGCAGCTAGAAGTGATTCAGCTTGCATGGAACACTGAATTCACAGTGGAGACTGTGCAAGGAGGAAGTCGCTGTGAAACGGGTGGTGGCATGTATCATTTCAGTTATGCTAGAAATTTCAGTTGGTTCTGGAATGGTGCTTACCACCTGAAGGGCATCAAAACAGTGTAAGAGAAACAGACTTTGGGCATGGTACCCATTCTGACTGCAAAGTGGTGATTGGAAGGGAAAAGTGGGAGCTAAATGTAGAATGGCATTGCAAGGGTTCAGGGGAAGGTGAGGGGCACTCTACCAAGAATACGGCTCTGGGTGCCGAGAGAAGCATTTAGGTGCAGAGAGAAGGGAGAGCACAAAGACACAGACCTAGACGGGGTGGGAAAGGCTACGAGTGAGGCAAGCAGAGGGAGAGATTGGAACTACACTTCTGTACAGTATATCTAAGTCTCACAATGAATTTTCACGGCAAGACTTGTGAAGTGCCAGATTCCAAGGAAACCATAGGCTCTCTCCCTTTTAGGGGCAGAGGTACCTAGAGCCACATGCGTTTTCCCAGGCACTTTGGTTTTCTAAATCTCAGCAAAGCTTTAGTGGAAAAATTCAACACAACTTGTCGATAGAGCCATATGTCGTGTTGCTAAAATGGATGGTAAATCTAAAAGCAATAGCTCCTAAATACTGAAACTTAATTGTCTATTTTCTTGCTCTTAGGAGGAACATCATCAAGACAGAAGGGCTTCCTAGGATGTATCCGTTCCTTACACTGGAATGGGCAGAAACTGAATCTTGAAGAGAGAGCTAAGACCACTTCTGGAGTCAGGCCCGGCTGCCCTGGCCACTGTAGCAGCTATGGGAGCATCTGTCACAATGGGGGCAGGTGTGTGGAGAAACACAATGGCTACCTGTGTGACTGCACCAACTCACCGTATGAAGGACCTTTTTGCAAAAAAGGTATGCCAGATGTAGTTACAGAGAGAGGGGGCAAAAGCAGAGAAATAAAGCAGTGTACAACTTACTGGCTGGCCGGCTAAATGACCCCAAAGGTAGAGTCTGTACCAGACCAAATTTAAGGAGCCTGGAATGCTACGTGGGTCAACCATGGGAGTAACAGGGGTTCAAGTAGTTTGACCATCTCTTGCTGCCTCCAAAGGCCTATTAGCAGGGAACTGGATCAGAAACAAAAGGTGCCAATGGGACTTAAATCAGCTCTCCATATGGGACACAGCACTGCTGGCAGAGCGTTCATGTACTGCTCCACAGTGCTGGTATCAGGCTCTTGTGCAACATTTTAACCCATTTGGGCTGTGGTCAGGCCACCTGATCTCCACAGCCCCGGAAAGCCCTCATCATATACTCTCATTCAGTCTCCCTTGGTTTAAACCCCATCTCTTCATCCTCATGCAGTTGAACTGGCTGTACAATTACAGTACAGCACACCGTTGACGGTCGTGAAGCCACCCAAGGAATGGAAGTGGTGGACTCTCAAGTTTGTGGTATTGTAAGTGACAGACACAGTGCTGGTTCCTGTTCTGCTCCTCAGTCTACAATATCCTCAAAGGATCATAGAATCTGACCCTGGATGAATCTTAGAAATGCTTCATCCTCCTAATTTTGGTTCTTTTTCTGCAAGAAAGAGAACATAGGTATGTTACTCAGAACAACACCAATATCCGGCAAAATCTCCCTGTTCTCCAGATGTCACCCAAGACATATTGAAGTGATTCTGAATTTTAAGTTCTTCATTTACTTGCCAAGGAGAGTGGGAGAATAACCATCATGTGCTGATTCACTGCTCACGTGCCCAAGGCTGTGGCCATCGGCAGGAGCCAGGAGCTCAACATGGCCGTCACACATGCGCATGTGTCCCACACGGGTGGGACCTGCCCAGGCTCAAGCAATGGAGCCATCACTCCCTGCATTTACATTATCAGGAAACTTGGATCAAGAAAAGAACCAGGTGCTAACTTAGACTTTGTAATATTGGACAAAGGCATGTTAACTACCAGGCCTTAAACTCTGGGTTCCCGTTTCATTCCCCAGAAGTCTGAGACTGGTACACAAGTCACACTTTTTGCCCTGGTGCTCCTTCCACACTTTTTGTTGGTTTTGTGAATTCATTACATTGCTCGCTTTTGTCTTGATGGATATCCTTCTTGCATAAGAAGTGATTCTACTGATACGAATTCTCCAGAAAAACTCAAGGGACCCAAGAATCCTTTAGAATCTCATTACCCAGTGTAGGTAGGTACTTCAGGTAGTCCATGGGGAAGTCACATTATGAAAAGTCAGCGCATAGATTTAAAACATTGCTTGCATCAAGGTAAGCTTATCTCGTCCTTCTTTTTTTCATGAACGTTTTGAAGTGTCCTTATATACACTCAATGATTCCCAAACAGGACAAAACAGGATGACTAAGATTTTTCAGTAGTTCTAAAGCTTATGATTAGAAGGATAAGATTTACCTAGTGAAGAATGTAAACAACATTTCAAGATCTATTTAAAAAAAATGTTTTAGTCATGATACGACTTGATTTGCACTCAACTATAGCACTTGTGAATATCTCTTATTCATTCATTAAAACCCATTTTCTAGATACTTCTACCAAATCATGCTTTTTTCAGTCCAATTGGAATCCAAAGACAAATGAAAAGCGTGCAGTGTTTTGTTTGAAAAACTCTGTCATAAATTCCATTGTTTCATCAGACTCTTTCTCCAATTATTTGAAAACATTTGCCTTTGTCTTTGTTGGGAATCATGCACTCAGATGAGCAGGACCTACTGGGTTTTCACAGCGTGTTCCTTGAATAACTTCCAGAATTTGGAATGCCTCCCTTAGAGCACCGGCACATGTGAAGTATAGCGAATGTGAAGCTCACATTGCTAGGCCCAGTTGCTGAGGTCTATAAGCACTATTAATTTCATGACTTCTGTCAAAAAGGCTTCTGTTTAGACTCTCTCTACCCTTCTCCAGGGATGGTCGTCAACTGTTTTCACCAATGACCTGGCTATAAATTTACTCTCACGTCTATTTTGGCTGCTGGTGGTGCCCCTCTGTCCATCTCTATTACGTGTTGGAACATTCTCTATGTAGCTTCCCATCTTGCTTTATTTTTTTTAGTTTTTGATCCATAAGTTAAACATATTTTGTGTAGCCTTATTTTTTTAGCATGCCTCCTATTTCCTGATTTGCAAACTGTTTCTACTTTCTGACAGCTCTTAGGAAATGACTCATCCTATATTCAGGAATCTCAGAGTACACAAGATGGGCTTTTATAGGAAGTGATTTAGCAGTGTCAACTGCCTCCTGGAGTGGTGACTTGAAATTAATATGGTCAGTCATGAGCATAGAGTCTCTGTGGTTCTTCCTTGGGGCTTGGACATGATGGATATCGTGTCATGGTGTGACAAAAAACCATCAGGTTGTTCCAAACAATTTCTATGAAAAGCGACATGTACACTTCGATTATCTTAAACTATTGCCAAAATCACCTTAAAGATCACTTAATGTTGGGGGCTAGCTCTGTGGGACAGACAAATTAAACTGCTTCCTGTCATTCCAGCTTCCAGTATGGGTGGCAGTTTGAGTCCTGGCTGCTCTGCTTCCTATCCAGTTCCCTGCTAATGCACCTTAAACAGCAGAAGCCAGATGAAGTACCTGGTCCCTGATTTCAGTTTAGCCCTGCACCTGCAGATGTAGCCATTTGGGCCGTGAACTAGTGGATTCTCTGTCTCCCCTCTGTACCTCTTCTTTTTCACATACAAAAGTTAACCTTTAAAAGTTTTAGTAATATTTGCGTTCTAGCCGAACACGCAAGTCTTTTTCTTACTTCTTCCTGTGGAACCTTTAAATATCTATGGCAACTGAGGGTGGTGGCTAAGCACCGCCATGCTTGCATCACTTAGTTTCCATAATTACCAAGTTGTGATCATGTAGTCACCTCCTGTCCTTATCCTTTGTGATGTTGAAGCAATCTCCATATATAATGTCACTTAATCTATAAATATCACACCGTGTATTGCTCAAAGAAATGGATTCATTATAAACGCATCTCCTCACGATCATCATCGAGCAATTATGTAACAATAAAAGTGTATTGATATATTTTAATACTATGAAATAGTCGATCCATAGTCAAATTTCTAATCATTTTATTAATTTTCTTGTAAGTTAATTGCATATTCATTAATCTCACATAAACCGCTAGCCTACTCGTTATCCAAGACTGAGCTTTATAACTGCCCTCATTTGAAATCTAATTTTCACAACAGTGATTGAGGCCAGCTATCATTGATGGGAAGACCTGTGTGCTCTGTGGTGTTAGATTTTACCCTTTAATCCTTCCATCATGCTATGATTGACCTCCCCTCCATTCATGCTGCATGTACAAAGGCTGAGTGTGGCCTAGAAGAGCTGAGATGGACAGAACAGGTTTCCCCTTGAGCCAATCTGGTTTTCTCCTTGGACCACACTAATTTCTGGTCATCCTCAGAGTCCACGCTTCAGGGGTCAATCATGGCTGCTCCTACTTCAGGTTTGTCCCAGGCTGCCCTGGACCTCAGGTATTCACACTCTGCAAACTACTATCATTTCTCCTCAGATACCAAAGTGTAGGCTGACTTCTGAATGGATTATAGAAGGGACAATTCATCTCTTTTTTTATCTGCAAACTTGCAGATTTGTTGTTGGGGCAAAAATCCTGTAATAACAGATTAACCAGAGGAAAAAGAAACATGTTGAGTGTATTTAGATGTGCAGTGGATGTTATATGATTGGAAAGTTACCCAAAGTGGTGGCTTAGGGTATGGCCTTAAACAGTATTTCAATAAAGAACAATGACATTTGAAGAAGAGACAAAGCAAAGGATGTAGAGTTTCAGATTCCAGAGGCAGGGAGACTGTGGGAACTTCTCCCAGTTGCCCATCGTGTCCATGTTTCTGAAAGGTAAGCAGTGGGCATTTCCATCCCTGTCTGGGTGAAAGAAGAGAGCAGGGATAAAAAGACCTGTACCTTCGTGATTCTCAGTGGAGCTCTGAGACAGAAGGGAGAAGGCATAGGTTCTCTGCCTTTGGAGTTCCTTTAGTGTAAACATAACCACATCGAAGAGAGTTAAGGCTGACTCATTCTGCTTTCTTCACCTTCATTGGGGCCCTTTAGTTCAGTGCCTGTCTTACTACCACAGAACCCAATTTATTTATTTCTCACCACCAATAAGCTCTCAAATATTGATGCTAGTGTGAGTATCATGGCCTGGGGTAGAGTAGAATTCACTGGTAGGCAACTTAAAGCTCTTCTTTCATTTGCCCCACTGGTTGTGGCTGTTCAGATCACTCAATGAATTTCATCAGAAAATTTAAACTAACAACAGAAGAAGTTGAAAGAACCATGGAGTAGATGAATGACTGAATTCAGTTTTGTGCACAAATAGAGAGTATCAAAGCATTGTCAATTACTAGAACTGGGCTTATGGAGGAGGAGGATGGAGTGTGGTTTGGCATTTCTCACCATGTTTTGCATGTTAATTTAGATCCTAAGTATACCAAAAAGTATTTTATAGACAGGATACTATTGTTCAGAAGAGAATTCTCTGAACTTGAGCTTGACATATGTTTAAGCACACGCAGCACATCAGAGTCTATTCTGATATGTAGGAGGTGATAGTTCAAAATGCAATAAGTCCGTAACAAAATCCACTGAAGGAAAATGCTGGAATCAAGCTGATGCTTGACCACAACCCTTGCTGTCACATTGCCCAAGCCACATATTTACATTCAAAAATACCACTGTTAAAACACACACGCAAAATGCAGATCGTTTTCTCTGAATCTTTAGTAAAATAGAAATAGTATTCCCAGTCAGCCAGGCAATAGGCATAAATATGCAATGTTAATTTTTTTTTGCCAGGACTATTACTAACCTTTACACAGTTTTCACAAAGCGGGTCAAATCTGCAATAGAACTGGGAAGCCAAAGCCAGGTTTGATTGCTTGCTAGATGCCACCAATTCAAACAGAGACTATCACAGGAAATTGAGTACATTCTACATGTCATTCAGGGACAAGGGACATTACATCCTGAAATCCCCGATTTCTGTTTATTTTTATGGGCAAGGTTAACTGCCACATGCAAGCAGTGTTGCTCTGTGGAGAAGCCTTCCGCTCACACGCTGATATCGCGGAGACAGTATGTAAAGTAGGGTCTAGGGCAGCCTTCATCAGAGGAGAATCAACATGCCAGGATTCAGGTGGCTGTGTGGTCTAGATTCTGGCATTGGCTGAAGGCTGCTTGGATGAGCTTAGGTCATGTTCACTTCCAACAAGAGGGATCTCAGTTCACGACGCACTGACAATCCTCTGACATCATACAGCGCCTTGTTGATTCACAGGTAGCTACAGAGGCGGATGTCATGACTCCCACTCACCAGAGGATCTTAGCTTTCTCGGGCCCACACAATCAACTTGAGGCACAGCAGGGATTCATGCTGCACCAAATCAAAATACTGGTAGTTGGCGTGGGAGAGCTCTGTAAAGATGGTCAGATATATTACAGTTTCATGAATCTTATCAATGTATAGAAGTCTCGTTTCTCCGTGATGGGGAGCTGAGTGTCTCAGTGTACTGCTATGCCTTGGAGACTGTTTCTCCTAGCAAAGCTACTATCCAAACCTTTATTAGCTGTGCTTACTGAATATCAACACATAGACATCTAAGAAGAAATTGAATCCAGGAACTGAATCCAGTATTTATTTCCATGCTCTCTACTAATTCTTTGTTATTTCTATGGGTCCTTGCCCTTTATTAAAACCCATAGAGAATGAACTACTGCCCCACTCAGTGACTTAGGATCCATTCACTATGTTCCAGAGACATCAGGAAAACTGAACTATGAGCATCACAAATTTGCAAGGAACGTGATGTCAGCAGATCCCATCTTCCATTATGCTGGGAGCAGGGGCATTGCATCTTTGCTGCTGGACATACTTGTCTGGCATGTGGTAACCATCTTGCCAATTGTGTGTGAACTGAACTAAAATATTAAAAGGAAAGGCTGGGCTCCTCTAAGGGCTGTGCAACCTTGTTCAACCTCTGTAATACTCTGGTTTTTTTCATTTATAGACACAAAGAAGGCATCTTGCCTTTTCAAAAACATTGGGGGAAGCATACTGAGGGACCCACTAAAATACCTTCCATAGTACCTGGTGCCTAGCAAACATTAAGATCTAATAAGGGTGTTTTTTCTTTTCTCTTCTATTTTGCAGAGGTTTCTGCTGTTTTTGAGGCTGGGACATCAGTTACTTACACATTTCAAGAACCCTATCCTGTAACCAAGGACCTCAGTCTGTCATCTTCAGCTATTTACGCAGGTGCAACGCCATCCAAGGAGAACATTGCACTGAGCTTCATGACCGGTTGGGTACCCAGCCTCTTGCTCTTCATTAATTATTCTTCTCAGGACTTCCTGGCTGTTCTACTCTGCAAGAATGGTGAGTGCCGCTTTCTGGGAGCCTCATGGGAGTGTCCGCTTGAGCTAGAGGGATCATCGCAACCCCTCCAGCATTCAGCATCAGTTCAGGTTCATGTAGGTCCCACCTGAGTAGCTCATTTTCAGACTTCCAACCCAAACCTTGGTTATCCTGAGTTGCAGTTGGTTTCAAGGCCACTGTCAATTCCCCACTGAATTCTCAAATGCATTGACTTAATTTGCCTCCGCTGTGTTGTGACAATTATTGCTTATCTTGTGTTGGAATCCACTAAGCATAGGGGAGAAGATCATACGCATATCTAAATTTTAGCAGGACACTTGCCATTCAGATCTTTGCTTCAGGTTTCATTAATAAGGGCTGTTAAAACACCTAGCAGAAATGCAAGCTGTGTGAATAAATGTCAGTTGTCTACATCTTGAGACATGGCATAGGAGACTCGTAACAATGAAGATTAGATTACTTTGGAGATTATATATACATAGGTAGATAGATAGATACACATATATAAATATATTAAAAACATACGTAAATTATGTATGACAATTTGCCACTGCAATTCCAAACAGGAAACTTTGAGAAATTGTATCTGACAAACTGTAATACCATTGTTTTATAAAATTTTTATCGTTTCCTTTCCCTTTATAATAATGCCCACTTGATGTGAAATTCACAAATAAAATAAATTCGGGGCATTTATTCCCTTCTGCTAAATAAATAGACTCAATCATTTTTCCAAGGATACAATTCATTATTATTTAAACTTCTGGGTAGTGATATGCTCAGTTTCACAGTGTTTGAAGAACTCAATTTCTCATTTTGGACTCTCTAATAGAGCCTAGGTCCTAGGGATTAAACTGTCCATTATCAGTCTATGAAAAAGGTAACTCAGAATTTGGAAAGAATGTGGGCAAAATGGAGCGTGAGGAGTAGGCATGAGACAGCAGCAGAGCTCTGTTCTTAGAGGGAGTGCTGAGGGCCACTGTGTAGGACAACAGTTAGAAAGCACGGCTGCTCCTCCTGTCCTAGTTGGCTCCACACTGCGAAAGTGGAGATTTGAGACATAGTCCACGGTCAAGGACACCACGAAATAAGATGCTGCTAGAGAGACCATTGCTTGATGAGGCACGGAGGATAAAAGTAAGGATACCCTTATTGTACAATCTCAATGGATACTGCTAAGCCACTATAAGAAAAAAAAAACCTAAGAGATGCAAAGCCAATGGAGCATTTTGCTTAGGTATTTATTTTAAAGATAATAAATATATTTGAAAGACAAGGTGACACACAATGACGGAGAGATGGAGAGAAAAAGACATCTTTCCAGCCACTATTTCACTCTCCTATGGGACCACAAAATCTGAGACAGGACTGGGTCAAGCCCCAGTAAGGAATCAGGAACTCCACCCAGGTTTTCCACATGGATGACAGGGTTCCAATTACCTGAGCCAGCTTCTGCTACCTAAGTACATTGTCAGATTGGAATCTGAGAAAGTAGGACTCCAGTGGACATTCAAACAATGAGAAGCAGGGGAGAAAAGCTGAGGTTTAACCCGCTGGGCCATAAAACCAACACATGGATCCCCTTTTTAGACTTGGAGAAAACTGTATGTCATCTTTGTGCTCTGTTTTTGTTTCTGTTTGCTTCATCTTAGTTTGCAACATTTGTACAACCTCAGAAATGAAGCATGATGTGTGATTGTAAAATAAAGACCCAAACAGAGGAACCTCTGGGTTGGATCAGACCGGAAGTACAGTAATATCCATGGTCGATTCTATGTGATAGTTCTCGTCTACTCTAAAAGCAAGCCAGGGGTGGCAGGGAGGAAAAAAAAAATGAGAGAAAGGCTAAGATACTCAGATGCTCATGGCCAGGCCAAGTGGCCTTGAAAAAGCCTGCAAGAGTGAAGTGAGGCATTGTGATGTAGCAGACGTCCTGTTTGCCAGCGTAACGTTCCATGGTTAAGGTTAAACTTACGGTACCACTGTGTTTTCCCCATGATGGCCCTCGAGGTTGTGAGTACAGGTCGAGCATACCATGACACGGAGCATTCAAGCAAGCTAATGTGGACCATACAGCTGATTCATGACACAACGGGGACCAAAACCATCGGTCTCTTAACCTCCCTGCTTATCCAGACTGCTCTCTTACAATGTGATTGGACTACAGCACAATGCACATAAAGCCCTAGGATGTTGGGTTTCATTCAGTGCATCTTTGGTATATGGTTTCACAAGAGCATTTGTACACATCGGGTCATACGTATTGATGGTGCACAATGGGGATACCTATGTATATATAATTATAATTATACATATTAAATACTGTTCTATATCTGTGTAAGGATTTCAGCCATGTTCTCCACAGAGAAAAACATAATTTGATATACGTGCATGTTGATACAAAAATATTGTGAAATTTGCATATGTTTTTTTAAATAGCAAACCATTTCCATGAATTTTAGATGACCTCATATTTTCTCACAACCCTGAGCCTCTGAAAGCTCTGTTTGATGCACAAGCATTGAATTCTCTTCTCTTTTATTAGATTTATTTTACTTATTTGAAAAGTAGAGTGACAGAGTGAGGGAAGAGAGAGAGGAGAGAAAGAGAGAGGGGGAAAAAGAAGGAGAGAGAGAAAGAGAGATTGCTGTAATGGCTGTTGCTAGGCCACGTTGAAATCAAGAGCCCAGAACTTCATTCAGATCTCCCATGTGGATGGACGGTTCCCACATGTATGAGTCCTCTTAACACTGCTTTGCTTTGTACACTCACAGGGAGCTGGAGGGAAATGCAGCGTCTGGGACTCAAACTGATGTTCATGTGGGGTGCTAGCATTGCAACTGGCTGCCAAATGTCCCAGAAGTTGCATTTTCTGAAACCCTTCATAACTGCAAGAAACAAGGCAACGTTGTGCCTGATTCGGTTTTGTCTTGTTTTTCACTCTTGTGAGTCCCAGCGCATCAGGCGACCCTGAGCAGGTGGATATTTAAGCTAGACTAATCTAAGCCTCACTCTGTTCAGGCTCCACCCCACTTAACTCTTGTGAGCCCTTTCATAGGACACCGTCATCAGGGATGCAATGAGTCAGAGTTCAGGCTCTCTGTAGCCAGCTCCCTGTATCAGAGATACGAACCAGATGGCCGCTCCTTCATTCATTCTTCCATTACCTCTCTAGGTAATTATTCATCCACCTTCTCGCTGTCAAGGACCATGGAGAACAGTGAAATAAGTAGTACGTGCTACTGGCTCAAGGTTACAAGGAATGGAGACACTCACGAAAATACAACCCAGAAAAAAACGCGTGGGTCGCATCACCCAGATGTGAGCACCTGCGAGGATGCATCTGCTCCCAGTTCAGGACTTGTAACAGTAGAATAACATCCCTTGAGTGAAAGAGAATTTCCTGTCATGGGAGATTTTCTGATAACAATCATATGGCTATTGGTTGGAGAAGCCATACTTATCCCAGTAATGGATGAGGGAGAAGAGTGATAATCTCTGAATTTCTTGCCATGTCTTAGGCTGTATTATTCTTTACCCCCTGTCTTTCTATTCAGACTTGAAAGGCTGCTTTGAGGAATTGGGAGTTGCTATTCTCGCAGCTTATTCCCACTATACTGATGATATTAAAGCATTGACCTAATTACCAGTGAGTCATAGGGGAGGTGAGATTGTGGTATCAAGGGCTAAGAATATTCAGAGCTTGACTTTGATGCACTACAGTGAAGAGGATTCCTCTGAACATGCTATAGGACGTCAGGAACACCTAGCGGTAGAAAATCGAACAAAAGAGAGGACAGAATTAACTGTAGAGGTTTTTCATTAAAGTTACTGAGGTAATACTCAACCCAGCATTCTCACATGGAAGTAAGAGTCTACTGTGCATACAAATGTCTAATAGAATCTGTGAGTACGGATGTGTAGGGCAGTCCTAGTGGAAATCAAGAGGGTTGTTCACACTCTCTGAAGATTTATTCATTTATGTGAAAGGCAGTGCTACAGAGAAAATGGGGAAAAGGTAGCATTTCCATTTTCTTTGTGATGGTTCACTCTCTAAATGGCTGAAATGCTCAGCGACAAACTGGAACAAAGGCAGGACCAGCGACTTCATCGGGGTCTCCCATAGGGTGTCAGGGACTCAGTCACTTGGCTCATCCTCCATCTCTTTCCTAGGTACATGCCTAGGTGAGCCAGAAATGAAGCATCCAGGACTTTCACCAGCATCCATATAGCATCTGGCTATCTCAGATGATGACTCAACCCACTGAGCAACATACAGGCCTTACAATAGCGACTCTTGCATGCAGTCTGTTCTGTCTTCCCCAGGAGGAAGCAAATGGCCACACATGAGTTCTTTCTCCGCCACGTGGCTCATTTGCAACAGTCTTGGTTGAAAGACCAGGGTGGAGTTAAGAAACTCATTGGCATCTACCCTGAACAGAATCCCCAGGTTGAATTCAGGACAAGAGGAGAGCCATCAGTTTGATGCAAAGTCATGCTCCCAAGGCTCTCCTTGGACAGAACTTCATTTGGCAAATTTGGAATTCTTTGCTCTTTATCACTGTTCTAGGAATTTTTCCAACTGCAAATTGATTCAGGGAAAGCTGTTGTCATATTTTTTTCCCCCAAACAGAGGAAAAGATTTAAACTTTCAGGTTGAAGGAAGATATTTGGAAGCTGAGATTCCTTAGGAAAGACAAGGCAGTTTGCAGTTCTGTCACCTGGGGTGTGGCGGACAGAGGCACTGTCTTAGAGACTTGGTAACATAGGGAGAAGGTGTCTTCCCAGAGGAATGCTTCATGTCCACGTGTGCTTCACAGTTGTTGAACTGTGTGTCCCTGTGTGTATTGCCAGGAGACCACAGGTCACTAGGCCATAGATTCCATCTGAAGGCGGAATGAAGAAGAGATGACCCACATATGTCTGAAACAGTAAGAAAAGCTTTCTGGGAAAGGTGGCCTTTGAGAAGGGGCATAAAAAGACTTTTTCCAGGCAGACATCCTATTATTTTGTTTCAGATTTAATTACTTGAAAGGCATAGTAACAGAAAGTGTAGGAGAAAGACCAGGAGAGAGAGAAAGAGAGAGGAAGAGAGAAACAGAGATCTACTGTGTTGCTGTTAAAATGGCCCATCATCTGGGCCTTGTCTAGGCAGAAGCAAAGGTCTCTCATGCGGGTGTCAGTGGTCCAGGCATTTTTATTTATTTATTTATTTTTCATAGAAAGTCAGATTTACAGAGAAGGAGATACAAAGAAAAAGATGTTCCATCTACTGGTTCACTCTCTAAGAGGCCACAACAACAGCCTGAGCTGAACCAATCCAAAGCCAGGAGACAAGAGCTTCTGGGTCTCCCATGTGGATGCAGGGCCCCAAGGCTTTTAGCTGTCCTTGACTGCTTTCCCAGACCACAAGCAGGGAGCTGGAAGGGAAATGGAGCAGCTGGGATATGGACCGGCACATGCAAGGCAAGGACTTTAGCCACTAGACTACTGCACCGGGCCCAGGTCCAAGCATTTGAATCTTCACCAGCTGGTGGCCTGCCCGGGCACATTAGCAGTGAGCTGGATTGGAACTGTAGCAGTCAAGACTCAAACTGCCACTTTTATATGAAATCCTGGTGATCACCATTAATGGCTTGACCCACAACCATCCCAGACATCATATTCTGCAATAAAAGTCTTTCTGTTACTGTTCCTCATTTTCTCCATTTTACTCTCGCCACGAAAGATGAATAATTTCCCAACAACTTTCTTTTTCTGCTCATTCTTCTGTCCTTTTTCACTTCTTGATGTAGAAATAAGGTCAGATTTGGAATTTGTGCTAAGCAGAAAACCTTCCATTTACAGTGAAAGCTTTGGGCTCGGCGGCATGGCCTAGTGGCTAGGGTCCTCGCCTTGATCCCATGTGGCCGCTGGTTCTGGTCCCGGCAGCTCCACTTCCTCTCTGTCTCTCCTCCTCTCAGTATATCTGACTTTGTAATGAAAATAAAATAAATCTTAAAAAGAAAAAATAGCTAAGATACAGTGAAAGCTTTTGGGTACAACGTTGAAGTGTCTGCTCAGAGACCAGCACACCAAGACGTGAAGATATGCTTCAGTACGCATCTCTACTCTTGAATAATCAGAGGATGTTGGAGTTTCTACCTTATCCACCACTTCCTGTACCTACAGTGTCACAATGCACGTGTAGTGCAGAATGATGGAGTTGTGACTCTTGATGAGGTACAATAGTATTGTAATATTATGGGGTAAAACATTGAGGGGATGATGGAAGAGGGCTGTAAGGGGAAATGCCTGTGCTTATAAAACTGTATCATGAAAAATTAAAAAAAAAAAGAACAGTTGAGGGCCCATGAAGAGGGACTTTGTGAGTATTTTTTGGATAGATTACCTGGGCCAGCAGTCATTTGGTAATGTACAAGTCAGTAGGCTTTACTAGGAGAGGATTTTTTCCTGCTTGAACGTAACTAACTAGGAGGAAAGAATCAACAAGTTTTGAGTTCATTCTGTCCTTCATGCACCTGCATTGATTGAACCCACAGCTCAGCAAGTGCTCTTTTGTCTGACCCCCTAGAAGCTCACAGTCCATGGGGAGATTGGCAAATCCTGACCCAAGGCCATAGCCACTGCCATCTCGAAGGATGGGTTGATGGATGGGACACTACTATTTCATCCAATGGAGAAGAAACAGGCCACACACATACAATTTTCCTCTGAAGACTGTCACAGAGCCTTTGAGCTCTCTGCACCTCCAACCGCTGCCTTTCAGTATGGTCTCTGTGCCATCTCTCCAAACTGCCTGCCTGGTGGCCTCCGGTATCTCCTGCTTCTGTTCAGCTTCCATATCACCTCCAGTGAGATCCTTCTAAAACCCCACGCCTCTGCATGGCTGTAAGAATGAGGTACCTGCCAGTGAGCTCCTTCACAACTTTCCGCTGCCTGTGTTTCTGCCTCTGGCCACTCATGTTTATGAGGCTGAGCCTCTGGGTACCCGCTCCACACCAACATGCATACCTGGGAACTAGGAGCATCATTTGACTGTACATTCTCAGAAACCTTTGGGAGAGTCAAGACTAGAACCAGCACCGTGATTTGGGCTGCACATGTGAGAGGCAATGGCTAAGCCACCCCTAAACTGGGCATGTAAGGTCCAGTTTTTCTGAGAGCTTCACAGTGAGTCTAGAGTGGATTTGGGGGCTCTCATATCTGAATATCAAGAGGTCAAACCACTTATGAAAGCAGAAATCCATCTTCCATGATCTTGACCTTTGCCGCAGCTGAGGAAACTTAGACCTACCAAGGTTAATTGAGTTAGCTAAAGCTAGGGCAAAGAGTCAGTGGAGCTGGACATCAAAATGCTGTTTCACCTTTTAACTTGTCAACTCTTCTACTCTCTGGCATCCAGTATAGTGTGAACATAAATGGACTTAAATGTAGGTGAGTTGGACCCCCTTACAGCACTAAAATGTGATGTAGTCCCTATATCTACCAGTATTTAAAACATTCAACGTCCCAGGATGCACCAATGTCTCCCTGGAGACCAGGAAGGAAGAGATGTCATGATAAAAATGTAGAAGCTGGGCCTAGCACAGTAATCTACTGGCTAAAGTCCTCGCCTTGCATATACCGGGATCCCATATGGGTGCTGATTCTAATCCTGGACACCCCACTTCCTATCCAGCTCCCTGCTTGTGGCCTGGGAAAGCAGTCAAGGACAGCCCCAAAGCCTTGGGACCCTGCACCCACTTGGGAGACCCGGAAGAAGCTCCTGGCTTCGGAATTGGTGTAACTCCAGCTGTTGCAGCTGCTTAGGAAGTGAATCAACAGACCGAAGATCTTCCTCTCTGTCTTCTCTTTGTATATCTGACTTTCTAATAACAATAAAATAAATCTTAAAAAAAGAGTAGACAAAGGAAATATATATATATATATATATATATATAGAGAGAGAGAGAGAGAGAGAGAGAGAGAGAGAGAAAGTTAAACCCCACGTGGGAGTACCATGAAAATCCCAGATTGCTTCATGCCAGCTAAGATTCCTCGTTGTATATTTATTCAATTAAGAAACTACCTCCCACCTCATGAAAAGGATTGAGCATGTCAGGGGGTCTCTCTTTTTGCCCCGACCACGGTTGTGGGTGATATTCAACTTGATCCTTCTCTCTCTCTCTCTCTCTCTCTCTCTCTCTCTCTCTCTCTGCTTCACTCATGATGGGTATTTCTCTAGAGGTGGGGGCCTCATGCCACTCATGCCTGAATGTGTGCTCATCATCTCCCCCGTAAGTAAATTCTGCTGTGACCTGTGTATGTTCCTGTTGCCTCTGCTTAGAATTCGCAGCTCTGTGGCTGCCAGGTGCGGGTTAGAAGAAATGACGGTGTCAGACTCATTTCAATTGCACTGGAGTTGCTTCTCTCCCAGACTTGCCAGTCTCTCCCTGCTGTTTGAGCTTCCATAGAGGCTCTGTGCTCTGTCAAACATCCCTGCTTCGCTTCTGTGGCTGCCCACAGAGCCGGCAGAATTATTTGAGAGATACTGTCAACTGAAAGGGAGAAGTGCAACTGCATGTGGGGGCGTGCTTCCTGCTCAGAGGCAGTGGTTTGAAAATCATTGCTAGTTTGACAGCAAGGATTAACCTCCTTCCCTGCCCATCGTGTGGACACAGGAGAAGAAAAAAGAAAATGAAACACTTGTCCCCCTTACCCTCCTCCACACCTACACACCTCCGTACCCGAATCAGAGACTACTGAGGCATGCATCCCTCTCAACTACGCAAACCACGCTAAAAAATAATTAGATTAAATTAAAACATTATTGATAGGACTCACTAGAATTCTTGTGCGTGGAGAAAAAAATCCTATGCAATAAATGAGTGTTGTTATTTAAGCATAAGCTGAGTGGACACATTTATCAGCTTCTTGCCCCCCCTTTTTAAAAATATTTATTTTTATCGCAAAGTCAGATATATGGAGAGAGGAGAGAGAGACAGAGGAAGATCTTCCGTCTGATGATTCACTCCCCAAGTGACCGCAACGGCTGGTCTGAAGCCAGGAGCCCAGAGCTTCTTTCCGAATTTCTCACACAGGTGCAGGGTCCCAAAGCTTCGGGCTGTCCTCGACTGCTTTCCCAGGCCACAAGCAGGGAGCTGGATGGGAAGCGGAGCTGCCGGGATTAGAACTGGCGCTCATATGGGATCCCAACATCTTCCAGGCAAGGACTTTAGCCGCTAGGCCAAGTGTAAGGCCTCAGATGTCCCTTTTTAAACTTCAAAATAACATGAAGCAATGCCATCCATTTTATTATTAATGCAAATTTTAAAATGAGAAAAATTAAAAACCTCAGAGTCAGGTGCCATGAGGACAATTCAGTTTCATCTCTTTTTTTGGACACATTTGTAGCTTGCTTTGAATGATTCCTGTGACTTGGGCTCAGTATTTACTGAGTATTTATCCACACAAGTATCTTTCAGAACCATGCTTCACATTTCTGACAAAGTGGCTGAAGATTTTTCTCGAAAGAACATGAACACATCAGCAAAATGACTTCTTTGTCTTGCTTTATAACTGCAGTTGTATGTTTTATCATTTATTGAAAAGATTTCCCAGTGTAAACAGACAATGTTTATAGATTATTTCTGGTTGTTACAACTACTATTATGACTAAATATAGTAAAATGAAGATTTTTCCTGACATGAGTAATTAGATACAAACATTATACTAATATGGGAAAAGCAGAGGGAGAGGGTGGGAGTTAGGAGGGAAAATACATGTGCCTATGGAACCGGATCAAAAAAACACAAGGTGGATAAGAAACATGAAGGTAATGTTGGCTGGAGGAGGACAGATAGGACAGAAAGGCTGTCGGGGGCCCAGGCTCTGCTGAAGGGGGGCCATGGCAGGCATCAGGGGCAGTGCAGCAATGCAGGGACGCCAGACTCGGGTGTGACGTCGTGGAAAAAGGAGATTAAGCTTGCAGACGGACTTGTCTAGGCATGGAAGCATGCTCCTTGCTACCCGCACCTTGGATTGATCTCTAGAATGGAACCAGGAGTGTCCAAAGTCGAGGGCAAGATTGATGAGGTTCTGTCGCACTCTGGCCGGGGAAATTCTTAATGCTCTTTTGCTCCCCCGTTCCCAGAGTTCTTACAGAAAGACTGTCCTTCCTCCAAACAGGAGCCGAAAGGGCTTTTCCGTCGAATTGAGTAACCCATGTAGAGAAAAATAAATGGTATTTAGACTGTTAGAGTTGCCACCGTTGATCAATTGGTCTCATTTTATGATCCCCTGATTATGAACCCAGCCTGTGTACTAGCCCAGCCCCTACTGCTACAAGCTTTAATATTATTTATTATACCCCAGTCATTAGTACAAACAGGCAGGAAGGAACTAGCAGTATTTCCATAAAGACTCCAAAATGAATGCTGATTCTTGTTGCAGCTGCTCCACTTCCAGCTTCCCTGCTGGTGGCCTGGGAAGGGCAGTACTGATGCCTCAAGCCCCTGACATCCTATGAGGAAGACAGGTGGAATACGTTTCCTGGCTCTCACCTAGTCAGGCCCTGGAAGTTTCAGTCATCTGGGAAGTAAATCAAGGAATAAAAGATCTCTCTCTCTCTCTCTCTCTCTCTCTCTCTCTCTCTGCAACTCTGACTTTTAAATAAACAAATGAAATCTAAGGGAAAATAAAACCTGAAAAACTCAATAGAGAGCTTTGCATTCTGATGTACAGGAATGTTCCTAAAACCTATCAAGTTAGGAGAAAAAAGAGACGAGGTCTCCCAACAAGTTAAGAAGTAGAAAATAACAGACACTTTATGGAAGACTAAAGGAAATTAGGGATACATCCATGAGACCCAGTATTGAATAAAATGTGCAGAAATAGGCAGTACAACAGCAGACAGTGATTACTGGCATATAACTGAAAAATACTCTACAGAATGAAGGAAAATAGACATAAAAAGCTCGATGCCTTGCCCAGCCGAGTGAACACAGAAAGGAAGTGGCCAAGGCAAAAGCCTAAATCTCCAAGAGGATCATGACTGAGCCTAAGGTACAAATATATATACAATATGTCAGGTATAATGTATAAAATATATAATGTTCTATGCTTCTGGAAGTTACCAGTCAAGCGTGGTGACCTCAGTAAAGACTTGTAAAATATCTTTTTCCGGGGTAGCAGTTGATGAGCATGTATTCCTTTTTTATATGAACATGAAAAATGATCCCAAAATCAGCACCTTCAGATGACAGCCGTTCATCAATTCACACAGTTCTGGGAGACACCAGGAATCTGAGATTCACTTGGGTTCCTCATTTGAGGCCATGGCTGCACTCGTGGCCTGGAACCTTTACCCTCCATCACCCAATGCTCCCCTCAGCCCCTGAGCCTGGTGCCTTTACCCTCTATCTCTGTTTTGATCAGATGTGTTCCTGTGACTCATCTTTGGCAGCTCCTTCTAGCTCTCAGGCTCATCTCCGAGCACTCCTCACTCCCAGGTTCTTGCCTTCCTGTGTCCTCTTTTCATGCCCCACCTACCCTCTCCCAACATGGAAATGTTCCGATCTCTGAGCACACCACCCTCCCTCTTCAGGGAGGGTCTAGGCTTACTTTGTTAACCTTTGCTGGAAGCCTTCTCTTCTTCCCTGTCTCCATTTTTCCCTTGCCAGGAAACTCTTATTTGCTGTCACTTCTTCTGGCATACATTTTTGATCTCTCCAAAGAGCATAACCAGGGTCCTTCTAATAAATTTGTGTAGTAGTCCGTTATGCAGATAATCTGTCACAATGTTCTTGTGTGCATCCTATGGTCCTAATTCCAGAACTCAGGACCAGTGACCTTATGCCATGGGATAGGATTGGGACCAATGGGAGAGGTCCCATGTCTATGTGTGGTGAATATTCTGTTCTGGTAGACAACTTTCCCTACTGATATTGTTTATTTTTTTAAAGATTGATTTATTTATATTGGAAAGGCAGATATACAGAGAGGAGGAGAGACAGAGAGAAATATCTTCTATCTGATGATTCACTCCAAGTGACCGCAGAGGCCGGTGCTGCACCAATCTGAAGCCAGGAGTTCTTCCAGGTCTCCCACGCTGGTGCAGGGTTCCAAGGCTTTGGGCCATCTTCAACTGCTTTCCCAGGCCACAAGCAGGGAGCTGGAAGGGAAGCGGGGCTGCCAGAATTAGAACCAGCGCCCATATGGGATCCTGGCGCGTTCAAGGTGAGGACTTTAGCTGCTAAGCCATGACACCGGGCCCTGAAATTGTTTCAGCACGTCATTTAACATTGTGGTACATTTGTTCATTCCATGCAAAGCTCCTCCTTACAAGCAACTTCCAGTGTTCCATGAGTTTGCAGTACTTTAAAGCAAGTCAAGAAAGGTGAAGAAATGAACTACAATAACAGCTTTACTTAAGAAGCATGAAGTTGCATGAAAGACACTCCCCAAGAAATTGCCGACACTAATAAAAGATGTGTTATTCTCATGCTCTTCTTTCTAATTTTTATAGGGTATGTTATTAATATTATATCAAAAGCAAATTATATTAAAAGCATAAGGATAAATCTCTTCCAGGGAAGCACTTTAAAACAGATAAAATACTTCCTTTTTAAAAGGAGAAAGAGAAATTGGAGGAAGTCATCACACCCCTTAATGGTAGAATCGCCGGTTCTCAGGTGCTTACATGGTCTTCTTTTACTGAAAAGATCAGGGAGATTAAAGATGGAATATTTGGGATTTAGTCCAGTAAAAGCCCATGAGTCAACATCAGGGAAGCAGCTCAGGCCGTTCCACCTTTAAGGTTCTGATTTTTCAGCCCTCCATCACAATAACTGAACCGACTCGGGTGTCCTAGAACACAGACCATCCGCATCCGTCAGGATTTTTCATAAACTGACAATGACAGCGTAAATCCATGGGAGATGGAAACACGCAGCTGAAGGCACGGGAACAATGAGCATTGGTGTTGTAGCTGAATTATCTTTTTGATAAAGTAATAATCCCCTCTAATCTCTCCGCAGTCATTCTGCAGGCAGTTTAATTTTGTTGGCTGCCCTTGTCTTACAAATACACTTAGTGGAGTCTTGGACCTTGTTCTGTGCTGACAGCTGAAGCCTCTGCCATATGAACGCTGGGCAACGGTGATACATCAGGGACAGAGGGAGAAGGAATAGCAATGGACAATCAGAAACTTATTTCCCCAGAGTAGCCCAGCGTTTTCTCGTGCCAGCAGGTGCATTGCCTTAGGTGTGTTTTCTTGCTCAGTGCCTCTGTTGGGAGGGTATGGCTCACAGCCACATCTCACCCTGGCTGGCATGGCTCCAAAGTGTTTCCTGTGTGACTGTGGAAAAGAGGCTGAAAATAGCATCATGAAAATATACAACACTGCTTTTCTTTCTTACTTCCTGCTTCTTCCTCTGAGATCATACTTTCTAGGAAATTGTTTCTGAGCTGCCCACACTCATCTTCTTTAACTTGCCTCTTCAGCGATTCACAATTGAGTGTGTGAAAGTCAGGGGTTAGTGTGTATTTAAAAACAATCAAACCAGTACCCGTCTTCCAGGTGACCTACATTTGTGAAATTCTATGCTTTTGAGAATGAACGGTAGAGAAACAAAAGGAGGGGGTGTTGTGTCTATAATGTATGTTTTTAACACTTGCAGTGGGAGTGAGTAAAAGAGTTTGTGCTATAGAGTAGGGTCTTTCCATTCTTTTCCCCCTACTGAGAATGCTTCCCTGCCAAGGCTCAGATGACTAAGCAGTGCCTCTGGGTGCCCAGTTCCAGGTTTCATCACCTGCAGTCAAGCCATGAGCAGCTGGGCTGAAGTCTCATCAGAGCCCCAGTGAGGAAAGGCTAGTCCAAGACCGTCGGGTTCATTGACAGAACTCAGGTCCTTCTCGTTTCATAAGGAAAGTCACCAGGTTACCACTGCAAGCTGCCCCACGCCCCCTCAATCCCACACCTACTGAGGTGTTGCCACCTCCTCGCAGGACTCCTCGGCTTTGCCCCTCACCCTTACCCATTCTCCTTGTAACACCCAAAGGTGCACATCCTTTCACACAATGAAGCTGACCAAGAGATTCCGTTGCTCATATCTGCACTGATTTCTCTGGTCACCCAGAAGGAAACACGAGCTTCTCCTTGGATTCAACAGATTGTAGCATGCTCTGCTCCTGACTGCAACCCTAGGTCTTCCCAGCAGCTCTCACAGGTCAGCCACCACCCGCTTTCCCATCCTTCTCAGGCCGGGTCCGCTGCATTGCTGACCTACGCTGTGCACAACCCGTCTTATGTCTGCACCTTTCTCTGTCTGGAAGGCACATGACTCAGTTGGGTTGTGGCCCTTGTGAATGCCCCGTTGCCTGGCACTGATGCCCTAGAGCCCCAAGGTGGGGATTAGAGAGGTGGAGCTGGCTAAGTAAGTGTACCCCTGTCAGTTCCTGCCCTTCGCTCTGTGCCTTTTGCCCTCAAGGGCATTTCTTCCTCACTTTGGCACCTGCAGAGATGTTCTCCATTTATTTGTCTGTGGCTTAGCATCAGAGGTGGACTGTTGACTCCAGAGGATACACGTTTTTGTTTCTTCTGTGATTGCAATATTTAGAATTAAGTTCAGTACATTGTAGGTGTTCACTGAATTATTCGCTGATGGAATGCTTGAAAGTTCCATGTAATTTTTATACTGGCTGTCTCCCTATGTCACACCGGTAACGTTCTCTCAACTAATGAAATGACAGGAAAGAACAATTTAACCTTATGATCTGAGATTTATTGGGAAGTTTTTAATCATCCATTACCAGAGTTTTATCATAATTTTATTTCTTGAAAAAAATCAGTGAACAGTTGACAGCGGTGATGACAGAACCCACCCCTGGGCACAGCAGCCAACCTAGTATGGAATTGAATATACCTTTAGAGTAACGATTGGTTGGACAGGTTGGAGGGGGTTGATGGGATTAGATTTGTTTGGGTTCTGCGCTCAGCTATTTCAGGGTGAAATTTAAGAACAAGATTTGACAACTCATGAATAAAAGTTGATGAAGAAGAACTCACTGGAAGCCAGAATAGCAAAAACTATAAGAAACAGCTACAGAGCAGCAGGAAGATGCAGGGATGGATGACAGAAAGCATCTAGCTTTTTCTTTAAATACAGTTTTTTACAATGTGCTTGAGACAAATAGTGCAGCATTGAAAGTGAATTCTGGGCAAATTCTGAGTCATTTCATTCCAAATCTGTAATGTTTCATAGGAAATACATCTGTAATGTTTATGCCCTTCGGAGCACTCACTAACAATGTTGGCTTGCATGGAAATCTGTCCTCGGATATTGTGTTTGACTGAATATTTTGCCAGCTGTGACAAATGTTAAACACATCAAAAGACAAACAGACTAGATCTTGGGCAAATATGGAGGCTGAACCATGTTAGGTGACAACCTATAAAGTGTGGTCTTTAGGAACCAGTTACTATTTGTTGAGCTGTTACTGTACATGTGTGTGCCCAACATCATGTTCGGATTGAGAACAGAGAATCACCTTGGGTATACTTGTTGTGCTCAAAGAGCCCACGATCTTGTAGAATAAAAAGAACACAGAATATGTGATGCTTAATACACAGAGAACAAAGATATAGACTTTATAAGGGAGGTTATCATATTGGGAAACAATGAATGTACGCTGTACTGTACTCCTGAGTAATAGTAAGATTTCCATTTTTTAATTATACTTTTGTGTTACATTATTGTCTTCCTCCCCCTATATTTAGCATGTTGTGATACATTTATATATCATAAAGTTAAGCTTGCAATGGTGAATTCAATAATTGTGTGATTGTAATAACACGAGGAAGATAGCAGGAGGGGGTTTTAGGGAGCAAGATAGGAGAGGTGGAGGGAGGACCCCCTTATGCTTCTAAATCTGTATCGTGGAAAAGCAAATTTAAAAAACCATACATTGTAAAAGAAGGCCAAAAATCACAGGAAAATTTAAAAATTTGGAAATGTGAAGTGATCCATGCTGTAGTCAGTACAACCAATAATTCGTTCCCAGAGCTGTAAGCCAACTGTATCGGGAGGTGCTTGGGGGGCTGTTCCTGACACTGTTCGCTACATTTGAAAGCACAGCTGTGGGGCAGGCTCAGGAATAACTTCTCCTGGAGGGACGGTCCCTGAGAGGGTTCCTGAACAGCGGATCCAGGCCTAAGGGATTAGCACATTTCCTTGCCAGTTGACTTTGGAGACCACTCACGATACACTTAGCACTTGAAATGGCAGATATTGAAATCCCCTTCCAAAGCCAACTCACTATGGAATGTTCAGTGTTTTTGAGTCACCAAACAGTGACACCTTCTGTCTTGGCAGAGACCATCACCACACTAACTCTGTGCCATACAAGTTCAACCGGAGAGTTATATGCAAAACATTCGTGATTTTACATTGACTTAACTGCAAGCTGTTCGTGCAACTTTCTGCACATCAGCAAACTCCAAGAATGAGATTGTCGGTATTACTGTCCTTTGATGCCCCCGTTATCCTACACAGTGCTCTGTGAGACCACCGATAAGTCACCATTCTGACTCTTGTTAGCTAGGTGACCTTGGACTTGTCCCCAAACACCTTGAATCGTGGATTCCTTGTTGATAAAAGCAGCAGAAATGCAAAGCCCTTGTATTGCTTTAGTACAGCCCATATGTAGAGACTGATACCATACCCACTGGAGACCCTGTTTCCATGAAAGTTAACGAGTGGCTATCATTCTTACTACTGATAGAGTTTCTGTCTGCAGTTTGGGTTGAGAATGAGTGACAGTTATATTTTTCTTTTAGACAAGAGTCCATGCCTCTATCCAGAGCCATCTGCGAGGCATCATTGCTTTTTGCTCATTTTTATGTGTTATTTTCAATTTTCTTGCTGAAAGGCCAGACACAGCCTATTGCTCATTTTCCTGCTGCGTTTCCAAACAGGAAGTAGCATGTTTGCCAGCAGGTGCAGCCTGTTTGAATAGGAAAAATGAACAAACACCAATCTGTAATGACACAGTTTTCTGCAATGTATCCTCCGTCGTGCATGGTGGAAGATGGTTCATTAGTTAGAAACTCACTCTGAAGGGTGCTCAAGGCAGTGTGGTCAGGGGAGACACTGCTCGGTAATAGCATCTGGTGAGTGTTGGCATGAGAAAACTCCGTGGGCAAGTCTGTTGGATTAGTTATGGTCATGCTGGGAATGTATCTCCAGCAAGTCTGGCCCTGCTGGTAAGGATGGCTTGATGACGTATGGTGGGACAGTGAGTGCATGGCAGGCTTTAGTTCCTGTCCTACAGTCCCGTTGCCTGGAATCTGCCTGTTCACATACCTACAACGCAGGCAAAAGATCTTTCACTCTATCCCCCCACCTTATTTGCTTCCCATTGATTCTCACATTCCTGGATGAAATATGCTTTTACAAGATGTCAGAGATGCGATAATGGATCTTGTCCTAGGTAGCCCTGTGTCAGATCAAGAACATGAAAGCTTACTTCACGCTGTGTGATAAGGCACTGCATAAAGCCACCGAGTGCTCTGGTCAATGTCCCATAACCCTTCTTCCTTTATTGCTTTTTAATATTTTTCAATTGGAAAGTCAGATATGCAGAAGGAAGGAGAGACAGAGAGGAAGATGATTCAGATAATAATTCTATCAGTTAATTCACACTATGTTTGTTCTGCAATGGTCGGAGCTGAGCCAATCCGAAGAGCCACGAGCCTCTTCCAGGTCTCCCATGAAGTTGCAGGGTCCCAAGGCTTTTGATTGATTCCCTAGGCCACAAACAGGGAGCTAGATTAGAAGTGGGATCTCCGGGATTAGAAGCAGCACCCACATGGGGTCCCGCCACGTGCCAAGCAAGGACTTTAGCTGCTAGGCTACCCATGCTGGGCGCGTTCCATAGCCTTTATTTTGCCTTCCTTGCTGACTGTGGTTTCAATCCATAGATTGAGGGACCCTTTTACTCGAGGCCTGGTTGAACCAGGAGAGCCAAAGGTCTCTTTATCAGCTCCAAGTTGCTCTCTCTCCATAAGCCATAACCTAGGATATTATCCTTGAGTGACATCTGAGGTCACTCCTAACACAAGCTTGCGGGCGTTAATTCACTTCTTTGAGGCCATGCCATACAGTCTGATGATAATGTCTGTATCTCTGAAACTTTTTTGTGGTATGAAAGAGAAAAGATATATAGAGTCCCTAAATCGCATTATAGGTTTACAAATGCAAGGTACTTTTCTCCCAGTGTTTGAATAGATGGATTTGCCTGATAAATAGCTTCTCTACAAGCATTGTGTGAGCATCAGTCTAAGAGATTTCTCAAAATACCATTTCTTCACTGTCAGTTAACTTGAGTGGGGGGAGGGGCAGGAGGGGCAGGAGGGGCAGGAGGGGCAGGACTCACTGTAAGGAGCCTCTGGAGCAGATTCCATGCAGTCAATGAACCTAGATGGTGGGAGAAGATGTGGGGTACAGAACCTCCTTTTCTGTGCCATCAGTGAAGCCAGCAAGCGGGTGCTAGCTATCAACTGATTAAACTTCATCACACTGAGCTGAGCTGGAGCCAGGAACCAGGAACCAGGAGCTCCTTCCCGGTCTCCCATATGGATGCAGGGTCCCAAGGCATTGGACCATCCTCGACTGCTTTCCCAGGCCACGAGCAGGGAGCTGGAGTAGATGAGGCATTAGCCAGCACTCTTGACAGTCTGATGCTTGCAAGGTGAAGATTTAGCCATTGAGCCATTGTACCACGCTGTGACTATCTTACGAACATGTGTGCTGATGTGTAAATACGTTGTTACCAGAAAGAGCCATGATTCCCACTGAAGGGTTATTAATTGTGCACATGCCTATAATTTGCCTTCCAGCTTTCCCAGGGTGCTCAAATTACTTTGCATGTATGAATTGCAAACAGTAAATAATGCTTCTGATTTCTGTGCCACCCAGCTCTAAAGATTTATGCGTGTGATTCTCAACATTCTAACAGGAGCAAAACTTTCATAATACAAGTGTCAGGGTGAGACTTTGTCAAATGTCCCCACAAGAGGGGATTATGCAATGCTGACAGAACAGTGTTCAGCTGGACAGATGCAGGAATTACCTTGGAACTGGGACATAAAGACCAAAAGAGGCCTCAGAGCTGAATTCTACAAAGAAAATCATGCCTGTCAAATGACTGGGGGGCCGTTGGAAATAATCAGGAAAGAACGGGGGATTTATTGAAGACACTGGCTGCCATTTAATTCTGAGTTGATTAACTTGCTTTGAAGCATCCTGGGCTAAAGAACTCATCTCAGTTCCTTCTGCAGGGAGTTGTCCTGGTAACATGTGCATGTCAGATGGGCTTGTTTGCTCCATTGTTGGCTCTGTTTTTATTCCCTCCCTTGACTCAAGGAAAGCAATGGGGAGTTATCCAAGTCATTCCTCACTCAAACACTGAACTCAACTGCAACTCAATGTTTATCTAGCAATTGTAATGCTTTTAACATAACTGTGTTTATACAAACAGTGTATAAACGAGAACCACAGCTCTCTTTCTGTGTAAACTGACTTCTCCCAGGAATTGATCTGCTCTGATAAGTTGTCTTTCACGAGGAAGAATTTTGAACTTGAGATGAGGATTAATTCTTTCAGTGCCTGTCTGGCGAATGGCACACAACTAATTGATAGCAAATGGTCATGAGCCTAGCTTCCCAGGGGACTGTTCAGTGTTCAACACTGCGCTTGCTTCTTTCCAGTGCCCTGTTGAGTAATCGGTTCAGTTTAACCGTGGTAAAAAATAATGACACAGGAAATAAAAACTAAACCAGTCAGCAATGTTCTTGTTCCTTCCATAACCTTCTTTATCCCGTTTCCTGAAAGGCCCTCCTGAGCCTACAGCTCAGGAGAGAATACATCCTAACTAATTAGCATGCTATCTGTGGGTTGAATTGGCAGTTATGAATGTCACGTGCCAGACGCTCTGAAAGAGCCTAATAGGGCTTCAGCCCTCACAGTTTCTCCAAGACTATTATCTTCGTATCCATTAGCACACAAGAAAAGGAGAACGATGGGAAGTCAAATGCTTTGCCTGGGTTCTCACGGGGACTATCCGGAAGAGGTCGGAATCAGAACCAGTGAGACTGGCTCTTAATCACTACCTACCCGTGTTTGAGGAAACACAATGGCAATGCAGGCTCGTGTTTAAACTGAGGTACTGCATTAGACAGCCTTTCACGAGTGTAATGAAACACTTGACACGGGCAACTTAGGGAGAAAATGAGCTCATACTTGCGGCAATGCAGAGTCTGAGATTAGGTGACCCTGCTGTTAAGGGGAAGGGATTATGTGTCCATGTCTGTGTCCATATCATAACACCATCAGGGTTAAGGACCACTTCCATCCCACCCACCTCTCAAAGGCCCAGCTTCAGGCACTCTGAGGTTGCTTTCTTCTTAACATCATTGACATAAGGCTTTGAGGACTAAAGCCTATTTTTGAAGATTTACTTATTTTATCTGAAAGTCAGAGTTGCTGATGGAGGAGAGACCAAGAGATGAGAGGGAAATATCTTTCTTCGACTGGTTCACCCCTCACATGGCTGCGGCAGCCAGCGCTGCATCACGCTGCAACCAGGAGCTTCCTCTGCATCTCCCACATGGGTGATAGGAGCCCAAACACCTGAGCCATCTTTGTCTGCTCTTCTCAGGTCATTAGCAGAAAACCGGATCAGAAATGGAGCAATCGGAGCATGGAAATAGCACCCATAGTGGATGCTGGCATCCTAGATGGTGGTGTCACCTGCTACGCCATAATACTGGCCGTAAGGATTAACTCTTTGTTATGTGGGCTTTGGAGGAAAAGTACTGAACATCTTAATATCCAAATCTTCGCCATCACTGTCAGGGAACTCTAGGATGATTCTGTTGTTGAAAAGGCAATTTGGAGTAACAAGAAACAACATGGATTTTATTCTATTAGTTAATAACCAAGCTCTCAGTTGCATGGTTGGGAAGAAATGTCTTATAAATGACATTCTCAACTGACTTTAGCAGATTATGAACAGAACGTGGATTTAACCTAACAAACATGCTATTCGTTACTCTGAAATCTCCATTTACAGTCTATCACTTCAAAACTCCAGTTCCTCAGTTCTTGTTATTGGCTTGCCATCTTTAACTATTCCCTTTAATAATATTCCACACAAAACTTCGTGGTTTCAAGCCTTTGTTTTTTGTTATAACGTCTGTCTCTCCCTCCCCTCCTTTATTGTCTCAGCGCTGTCAATCCCTTCCTTCCTTTGCTGAGCACAAACGCATTAATTACCACATGCCAGTCATTTTAGATTCATGCTGAAGGTGCAGAGATGAGCTGAACAGATAGAATCTCTTCTTTGCTGGAGTTTGCCTTTTTCCAGAGGAGTGTACTATGAATACATTATCTGTAGCAGTAGAAATACAGTGAGGAACTGTGAGATCATGCAGTGTATCGCGAGAGTTGCCGCCATTCCAGGGGGAGTAGTGGAAACAACAACAACAACAACAACCTTATGAAATGGAGAGTCCTTGGTGCTGAGAGCTGAGGGTGAGCTAAGTCAGGCAGATTGGGGGAGGCTGACTCCAGCAGAAGCGATGCTCTTACTAAGGGTGGCTTATGAAAGAACTGGATGAAGACCCAGCTAGTCACATCAGCAGGAAGTTGAGTGATGTGGGAAGTGGCCGCGGAGCGGGCTGGTGCGCATCCCCTGGTCCTCCAAAATGACCTTTCCTCTCTTCTCATCCAGTCTTGGCTAATGTCTTCCATTCGCTTAGCTGATTTGTCCTCCCTCTCCTGATCACCCGTGGACATTCTTTCTTGGAAGGTTAACATTCTCCTGCCTGAGTTTTCTTAGATGTATATTAGAATACGTTCCCCAACAAGAGGCTTGGCAGCTTCTGCCACCTCTTGTCATGTGTCTAGACTCACTGATGGCACTTCAAGCCCTCTGGTTACTAACCAGGCACAGCTGTGCGTGGCGAATTGCAGTTCCTGTAGCTCGGTGTTCTTCTTAACCACTTTTCTCTGAAAAACAGTGCGTGGCCACTTAGGAAGTGCCACTTTTGAAAGTTCTAGGAATCTTTGTTAAATGCCAGGGAAAATCTGGATGCATTTGTGGCTGCATTTTATTCTTCCTTCATGGAAAGTATGTTTTTTTTTTTTTTCTCTCAACATTTCCGCAAGTGAACCAATACCACGAGTTTTCTTTATTTGTGTTGTCTTTCATTTGGAACGTACACAGGCAGAACTTGCAAAGTACAAAGAATCATAGGTGGCTGAGAGTAAAAGTTGCAATGATGTGAGTCTTGTACGTGGGGCAAAATGTACTAGGGTAGGCTCTAGCTGACAGAAAGGTTATGACAAGGTTAGGGGGTGAGGCCAGGTGCTATCTTTCACAACAATGATAGGTAGGGAGTTTTCTTCACAGTGGTGTAGAACAATGGGCAGGGTACAGGAAAGCGGATGTGCTGACATGGAAGAGGGTACCAAGAAAGAGAAGTGGATGGGAAGACCGCGTCAAACTCAGGCATTAGGAAAATTGACAGGGATCCCTTCAAACAAGCTGCCCCCGGAACTGCATGCTCCCACAGAGCAGGGCGTTTTGCTAGTCTGTAGATGCAGGTGCACTTCTTGACTTTCCTGGTGGGAGTGAGCTTGTGGCTGTAGGAGACTGTGGAGTCTCAGCCCTCAGCATAAGAAAGGTCCATCGTGGGCACCCAGGGAGCAACTGCTGGTCAACCTGTGTGGAATGACATTAGATAGCACCACCTCACTATCATGGTGGCATTCATGGCTCCTGATATGGTATTTCATCCTGAACATTCTCACCTATAGCAATATGGATCACATGTTCAGGAGGGATTAAGAAGAAAAACCGGGCCCGGCGGTGTGGCCTAGCAGCTAAAGTCCTCGCCTTGAAAGCCCCGGGATCCCATTTGGGCGCCGGTTCTAATCCCGGCAGCTCCACTTCCCATCCAGCTCCCTGCTTGTCGCCTGGGAAAGCAGTCAAGGACGGCCCGAAGCTTTGGGACCCTGCACCCGCTTGGAAGACCCGGAAGAGGTTCCTGGTTCCTGGCATCGGATCGGCGCAGCACTGGCCGTTGCGGCTCACTTGGGGAGTGAAACATCGGATGGAAGATCTTCCTCTCTGTCTCTCCTCCTCTCTTTATATCCGGCTTTCCAATAATAATAAAATCTTTAAAAAAAAAAAAAAAGAAGAAGAAGAAGAAGAAAAACCAAAACTATCATCAAGTACTCTTGCAATATCTCTCAGTTCTCTGTCAGGTCCATAGGTGGACATTGTTAGCTTTGCCGACCAGCCGAGAAAGAACATTCCAGCCGAGTACAAACAGGCCTTTATTAAGCAAAGAGAAGTTCGTTCCTGGGCCTTTCCCTGTGGAGTGGAAGAACCAACAGAAGTGGAGAGGACCACAAATGGGAAAGACAAGCCGAGTAGTGGACACAGCGGTTTTATACCCCTTCTGACGTGGGTGCTGGTATTGGCTCTGCTTGGGCCCTGACAGGGCAAGGAATGTTGGCCTTTGACCATCATTGGTCATTTCTCTGACTGAGGTCACTGTGGTGTCCGCCCACTTCCTGTAGCCGCAGTAACCCTCAGACACCCTCTTCTGGTCTTTCTTGCTTTTATTGAGACCACAGGCACATTTTTTTTCAGCTTCTGTCAGGTTCCATTTTGAAATCTGTAACAGAAAACCATCATGACTATCGTGAATGATTACCAGCTATGACCCTGAGCAAGGAAGCAGTGGGGTCCTCTTTGTGAGAATAGGATGCTCGTGGTTGGTCTTGGGAGGAACAAGGGACAAAATGTGAAGTTACAGATGGGGACGGGTCCTCACAAGCCTCCCTGCCCATCATTGCCCATCGCTTTCTAGTAGAAAATGTCACAGATAAACACCTAGAAATCTTGCACTCAATACTTGGCACAGACCGGGCACTCAATAAATCATACTTCCTTTTGTGCGCTGCTTCCAGATTCGAGTCTGCATTTCCACTTTTGAAGGTTAATGTCAGAAAAAGAAAAGAGGGAGTGTTCAGGAAAGGCTCTCCCCTCTGAACAAATGAGACTCCCTGGAGCAACCGCACTCAGGAAAGTACCCCCCTCTCCTTGTCTTCAAGCCAGTAAAGTCGATTCTGTTCTTCTGCCTTGGTGACTTTGCGTTGTGAAAAGTTTTTCATGAACTAGCTACACTGCAGGTGGATGATTTTAAAGGTGCTTTTTGAAAATCATCTTTCATTAACTGTCATTTATGTTTTCATTTCTGGAACGGCCTGAATCGTGCAGCAACTGCTTTTGTCTCTGTAGTTGGTAGGCTTTCAAGGATCTGACAGGGCCTGGGAATGCGTGTTCTGCTTGCTTCTTACACAGTTTTGAATGCCAGATGTCACCGCTATGAAATGCAAAGCCGTTGTTTTCGAATGCTCATTCATTGGTGCACACTGAGTGAGAAGCTGAAGTTTAGCTTTAGTAAGTGCCGTGTTGCTCGGTTCCCTGCTGGGTGGGATTCTCTGTGCTGTGGGGTGAACGTTGTGCAATCATTTCCTGGACTGGCATCCTTGGGACATCCCAGAGTTTCTGTCGACAGCAGTGCTGCTTCCCAAAGCATCTTCCCTAGGTGGTGGATTTCAATATATCATTCCTGAATAAAGGTAATGAGGCTATTAAAGATTAGACATCCACTCCCTCTTCCAAATGGTTCAGCAAATGCTGCTTCCTGGTCCTTCTTCCCTCTACCTACAAAACAGCTTCAGACGTGCGTCCCTTTCTTATCTCCATCCCTTTCACTTTGGGATGCTCTTTGTAACAGCCTACACGTTGGTTTTCCCCATAGTTAATTAAAGAATATACATTTCTTTGTGTTAGAGGTGAGTAGATGAAAGGAGAGACGGAGAGAACGAAAGAGACAGAGAGAGATCGCCCGTCAGTGACCGGGGTGAAAGATCTGGCAACAGGAAGCTCAGTTCAGGTTTCCTGCACTAGTGAGAGGAAGCCGGCTACTTGAATCATCTTCAATCGTCTCCCAGATACTCATGAACAGAACATTGAAACGGAGAGATGGATCCAGGAGACAGAACATGGGTGTTGGTATGGGGTCGCAGACGCCCTCCACGGTGTTGCTATGAAATGGTCGACTTCCACCTTTTCACCGCTGACTTTTAGGTAGCTTTTCAATTCCCAGTTTAGGTTTATCTCCTTGGCATTCTTTCTGTGAGTTCCTTGTCTTTATTCCTGAATGCATTCCTTCGAAGTGTTTCTGTGCACCAAAAGAAGGATTGGCATATTGTGATGCGTGTCTCTTGCTAACTATGGATATCCTGAGAGATAGCCTGTGCCTTTCTTCTCTACCCACGGCTTATAGCATTGTCCCCTAATGTGTGCTGACATTCAGTGTGCTGTGCGCTGATGGGAAATCTGCTCAGGCTAAGCCCTGCCAGGAGCACCACAGACAGGCGAGGGGCTGAGCACAGGGTCCCTGCGAGGGAGGCGTTTCAGCCAAGCACACCTGAATATTTCAGCACATCTGCATCGCTTTAGATTGTCAGCATCCATGGTCATCAAAGCATGAAGATAATGTTCCAACACACGCATGCGACTCACATCAGTTCCAAATATTATAAAATGGTTAAGTGTCACCATCAAGAGCATCTACATTCAAAATCATTTGGATCATAAAAAGCGAGCATAAAATTGACAAAGCGGCCTCATTCTGCGTTCTTTAATGACTAATTGCTGCGTGAAGTCTTAATGACTATCGCTTTCAACCCCCGTCAATCATACGCAAATAAGAGGGGAGGGTATTTAAGTGGGTGTAAATTCTAGTTGGGTCTCAGAAGAAGGGAGAACAGATCTTTAGTAGTTCAATGAAATCTACCAGCACAAAAAAACACCGATAAGCCTCTCCATGGAGCTCTGTGGACTCAACCTTTATACAGGTTATATAAAGACTGAGTTCGGAGGCAGGTGCAAAGTGAGAAGCCTCTTGGTCTCATCTATATGTTGTATCAAATGAAAACCAAAACTGAAAGAAACTCCTTATTTCAGAATTCAACGCTTTGTTTGTTTGTTTGTTGTGCTTTCTTGAAAGAAAACCTGCCATTTCATGAAGTAGGCCATTGGGAAATGGGTCAGACCAGGGCAACAAGGGAGCAACTGGTCTACCTTCATTCCCAGTAAAGTAATCTTTTCTATGCAGATGCTGTTAAGAGTTATGGATAAGGCAGGTTTGGGGATATTTTGTAAAAATTTAAACAGAGGCACGGAAATAGGAGAAGGTCATCTTTCCTTGCTGAAAGGCTTAGAGTAGGGCAGGACAAAGTAAGGCAGAAACTATCGCTGAATAAGCTGAAGAGCTTGGTACCTGCTTGTCACTTCCTCTGAGAGCTTCCAAGGCTGGTTTTTTTTTTTTCTTTTTTGCATAAGAAATAATTGAGCCATAGAAAAGCATCAGAACAGAGCGGTTCTGGGAATGCCTAGTGCCTGGCAGTTGCTGACTCATGAGAAATTCACAAAGAGCTGGGCATATTTTCTTGAGGATAACTGATTCTTTTCAGTTCTAATCTGCCCTCGCCTTGCCCCAAAATAGAAACCAGAAAGAACAACTGTACTGTTGCCCTGATGTGGAAAGGCCCACCTGTTCTTTCGGCTGTTGGGATGTTTTACTGTGGCTTTGATCTGTGTTTCTCAGATAAATGGTGATACAGAGTGCCTTTTCATGTGTGTATTAGTCACTTGCCCATTTTCTTTGCAAAGATTCAAGTCCCTTGCCCGTTTTTTAAATTATAGTGGCTATAGAGTTTTGGTAAATTCTTCGATATTTTGAATTAACTCCTTATAAGACAGAAAGGGTTTTTTTTCCCCCATTCTAAAGCTTGTGTGTGTATGCACGTGTGTGTGTGTGTTCACCGTTTCTCTTGTGGATGACGTTTTTAATTTGAGGTGCCGGGGTTGAGGCTTGGCAGTTTAAACCACCACCAGCAGTGCCAGCATCTCCTATGGGTACCGGTTCCTCTGCTGGCTGCTCCACTTCAGATCCAACTCTGTACAGTGGAAAAATGGTACAGGTGGTGGGAACTCTGCTACCCACACCAACGACCTGGATGAAACTCCAACCTTCCGACCCGTCCAAGAATTCTAACTCAGCCATGGCCATGACAGTCGCTTGAGGAGTGAACCAATTGAAGGGAAATCTCTTTCCCTCAATCCTCTCTCTATCGCCCCTCTTCTCTGATTTTCAAGCAAATAAGTAAATCTGAACATCAGAACAAAAGGAAGGCTTTTCATTTGATGGTTGTCACCTGTGTGTTTTTGGTATTTGTGTCTATGCCTTTTTTGGATTGAAAACCCCCCAAAATTGCCACGGAGATCAGTGTCAAGGAGTATTTCTCGATGTGTCCTGTTAGGAGTTGTACTGTTTAGATCTTATATTTAAGTGTTTACCCCACTTCTAGGATCTAATGTAAGTTGTATGGCATGAGGATGTTCAGCGTTTTCAACAGTATTTCTTGAAGAGACTGTTCTAGTCCCATTGTGCATTTCTGGTGCCTTTATCATAGGTCACTTGGCCATTTTTATATGTGTTTATTTCTGGGATTGTTAATTCTGTTCCAATGGTCTGCATATCTGTTTTATGACAGTATCACACTGTCTCTATTATTGTATTTTGTAAAATAGTTTGAAATCATGGTGTGATGTTTTTATTTTCACTCTTTTTTTTCAAAAGAACTTTCAGCATTTAGGGCCTAATGCCTTTCTTCATGAAGTTGTGTTAAAACTAACACACAGGGCGTATTGCAGTAGCCTAGCAGCTAAAGTCCTTGCTTTGCACGTACTGAGATCTCATATGGGCACCAGTTTTAATCCCAGCAGCTCTGCTTCCCATCCAGCTCCCTGCCTGTGGCCTGGGAAAGCAGTAGAGACAGCCCAAAGCCTTGGGACCCTGTACCCGTGTAGGAGACCCAGAAGGGGCTCTGGGCTTCTGGCTTTGGATCAGCACAACTCCGGCCATTGTGGCCATTTGGGGGGTGAATCAGTGGACGGGCGATCTTCCTCTCTGTCTCTCCTCTCTGCATATCTGACTTTCCAAAAACAAACAAACAAACAAACAAGTAAATAAATCTTAAAGAAAAATTGATGCATAAGGTACAAAAATGTCATCTAGATGAGTGGGTTGACCTTAAGAGATTTAACTAAGGTTGAATGGCTTTATCTATGCTCTTAAGGAATAGTGGGGTTATGCTTTGAGATCTTAACCTAGTGTGATAGTAAGCCTGTTACTGCACGGTGAAATGAAAGTATGACATTGTAACCAGGGAGAAGAAGGAGGAGGAATAGGAGGAAAAGGAGAAAGAAGAAGAAGTAGAAAAGAAAAGGAAGAAAGAAGGGGAAGAATGAGAGGGGAGCTTCGGTAGGGTAGAGTGAGAAATATCAATATGATCCTAAATTTGTTTTGTGAAATACATGAAAATGATTTCAGTTCAGATAAATAAAATGAGTGATAGAAAAGAAAAAGAAAACGGTGTTAAAATTTGAGAGATGACTGAATCTACACATCTCTGAGTTTTAAAGGTGCTGTTGATATTTCCAGAGCAATATGTTCAATCCAATTCATAAACATGAGAAATTTTTCCAATTTTATATTTGATATGAATATCTTAGTATGGTATTAAGCTGTGTTATTGAAAGCTTGAGAACAAGCCTTGGACAGTCAAGCTCAGTACCTTAAATTCTTTCTTTTAATTCAACTATATACTTATTTATTTGAAAAGTAGATGGATATACAGAGATGTGGAGATACAGAGAGAAATTTATCCTCCTTCTTATGGTTAACTCCCCAGATGGCCACATCAGATGGGGCAGGAATGCTGAGGTCAGGAATCAGCAACTGTATCCATGGATCTTACTTGGGTGACAGGGATCCAACAAGTTGGAATGTCATCTGCTGCTTTCTCAGGCACACCAACAGAGAAACAGATTGGATACAGCACATCACGGGTTCAAATCGACCCTTTGGTGTGAGATGCCAGCATCCCAGGCAGTGGCTTAGCGTGCTGTGCCACAGCACCACTCTTTCTGAATTCTAAGTGAAATGATTTCATGTTTTTATCTAGAGGCGGTGTTCTTCAGTGATTCATATTTGTACAGTAGGTGCTGATTCAGGGATCCCAAATATGGATCCTCAACTTCAATTGGGTTTAGGAAAAAGTCAAATTGGATCAAAGAAGGTCTGAAATGGCTAATTCTGAAATACCTAACTAGGTGAGATAAATTGCTCAGTTTTATAAAACTAATGTCAAATAGTAATGTGCACAGATTCTTTTTTTAAAAAAATACTCATTTCTTTCTACTGGAAAGTAAGATATACTGAGAGGAGAAGAGACAGAGAGTAAGATCTTCCATCTTCTGATTCATACCCCAAATGGTTGCAGTGGCAGGAGCTGAACCGATCAGAAGCCAAAAGCCTGGAGCCTCTTCCAGGTCTCCCACATGGGTGCAGGGTCCCAAGGCTTTGGGCTGTCCTCAATTGCTTTCCTAGGCCACAAACAGGGAGCTGGATGGGAAGCGGGGCCACTGTAACATGAACCGATGCCCACATATGATGCCAGCACCTGAAGGGGAGGATTAGCCCATTAAACCATTAAACCATTAGTCAATTAAACCATTACACCAGGTCCAGATCCCAATATTCTAAAATGTACAACCAGTGGAAAGTGGTACCAATGAGTGAGGTGGAGATGAGGGGAAGGGTTGGTTGGTTCAGGGAGGATTAGAGACAGTGAAAGGATGGGGGAGAGATGCCGCAGTGCCTTGGCCTGTCTTTATCCTTGTGGCCACAAGCCGTGACACTGTCGCTCAATACTGATATCTTCCCTGTACATCTCAGGAACAGCGCTTAGACCCCAGTGACACCAGAACAGGCAACTAGCGTGATTGGATTAGACACACAGTGTCCCCTCATGCTGCCAGGTTCACTGCCACCTGACAGTGATGTGAGAAGTTAAGTGGGGAACATTGCTGAGGGAGATTACCAACCCCGTGTGGTGGTGGAATTGCCTATGGAGCAATTCTTTTATATGGAGAGTCTTTCACACTTTTTAAAATTTTGACCCACAGCAAAGTGCCCATTTTATGTTCTAACACACAGTCTCATTTTATCTCTCTCTCTTTCTCTCTCTCTCACACACACATGCACACACACTACATTTGTGGTTTGTTTGTCTCTTGGGATTCTCAGGTTCCCCTTTCAGTTCTGTTCCATTTTGTAAGAAATGCTGATTGAGACCCCGAAAATTGATTGCCACCTATCTGGAAGGCACTTTCCAGTGAAATGTGAGTGTCCCACTGGGCTGCTGAGGGTTCAGATGGGTTGCGATGCCCTAACCACACTGCACAATAATCAGTAGACTTGGTTTCCTTGGGTGAGGACAGCAGCTGGTTCTCCACATCTTCCTTAAGGGGCAGCTGGACAGAGTTACAGCAAGTGATGGGAAATGAAGAGGGAGAGAAGATAACCTCACCTCTACCGTAGTCAACTTTGAACATTGCGGTTGCAAAAGAGGCTTTGTGTTGTGTTGTTTTCGACAGTGACCTTCTGCTTTCTGAGCATGTGGACACACACACACACACACTACACACACTCCCTCACTTTCATTTTGTAGCAGTATTAAAATTTTCTGGTGGGGCCCTGATGAAATTACAGAATTCATGTTAAACATGTGATGGACAAAAGGACAAAAAAGTGAGTCCTGGGCACAAAGTAACAGTCAACTAAAAGACAATTTGATTACACCTTTATATTTTACAGGAACTATGTTTAATACTAGTTTTTACCATTTTTCTTTCAAGGAAGCTTGCAGGTTCGCTATCAGTTGAGCAAGGAAGACACCCACGTATTCACCATTGACGTAGAGAATTTTGCTAACAGAAGGCTGCATCACTTGAAGATAAACCGAGAGGGGAGAGAGCTTACCATGCAGGTACCTCACTTCCCTTTGTCTCACTCAGCCAACAGGCCTGGCCTCATCAGTCAAGGTTTTCTGAGCTTCTACCCAAACACAGAGCAATATGCAGGCATTGCACACATAGCCATGAACCACACATGGGCCAACCTTGGGAGAACTAGAGTACTGGTTACCAAGTAATATTCCCTCTTCTTTCAAGTACCCATAGAATCTTCCATTTTACTAGAAATGCAGATTCCTGGGCAACACATCAGGTATACTTAGCCAGGAAGGGTGGGAGAGGAAGCAAGTGGTACTTTCACTATCTGATTATGCGAGTAACACTCAGGCCAGATCACTGTGATGGATACACACAGGTTTAGAGGAAGTCCCAGCAGGATTTTGCAATGGCCATAGGGAAGGGGTGCCCTGGTGACAGAGAGCAGTGAAGGAGACCAGGGTATGCTTTGGTCTTTGATCCTTAGGTCCTGAAGTTGGGACTCCAGTGGATTTGAAAGTGCACCTGTAGTGCCATGCATCCTGTGAAGTCCTGGCGATCTCCGTTAGAAAGGACAGACAACAGATAGCCACGGGTCTCAAGGGAGATGAGCGAGACACCAGGTCCCGAGCTGTCACCCCATGTTGGTTCTCCCCTCTTAACCATGACAACACTGTCTTCGTTCTCAGGGGTTAACTCTGCTTTCAGAGGGGCATACATACTTGCCTCTCAGCAGCCTTCACCCGCCTCCCTGCGTTGCTGTCCTGCCATGCTGTCTCCATTCTCTTGAAGGACATGCAGAGACCACAATTCCAGCTGAGGCTTAGCCTTCTGTCTCTAGGTTAGCTGTTCTCCACATCAACAACCTAACTCTCTCCCTTGCTACCATTTCCCTGTTTTCTTTAATGCTTCTTCAAAGCATAAAAGATGTCGTTATTACATGCACAAAAACGTAAGTGGCAGGCCTTTGGTACAGTGATTAAGTTCAGTCATCTGCATTCCACTGTCAGTGTGGGTAGATTCTGGCCCCATACCAACTCTTCATTCCACCTTCCTGCTAACACACATCCAGGAAGGACACAGGCGAGCGCTCCAATAATCAGGTGCTTGCCAACGCCATGTGATACCTAGGCTCAGTTCCTGACTTCTGACATGGACCTGTGCCAGTCCTAGCTGTGTGGCCATTTGGGAAGTGGGTCAGTGGATGAGGGATCCCCTTTCCAATGAACCTTTATCCTGTGCTCCCTTTAAAGAAAATCATAAATGAATAAATATGAAAGACAGAAGTGGCAAGCAAGAATCTCACAGGAGGGCAAGCAATCCTACCTAGTTTAATATGCTGTTTCATCTTCTCTTATATTGTAATCCCCAAATCCTTGTGAATGGTAGAACTATACGGAAGATACTTTGTCTCCAAAGTTCACTTTTCTTTTTAAACCACACTGATTAAGGTTCTTTTATTTGGGGCCCGGCGGCGTGGCCTAACGGCTAAAGGTTCTTTTATTTTTCTTTCATTTTTTTCACCCTCTGAGCCACAGTGGAAGAATACTTTTCCAAGCATCCATGGCTGCCTCTTGCAAACTGCAGTATTCATATCATCACCACATTGTCTCTGTATTTTTTTTTTTTTTTTGGTCAAGGGGGGAGGGGCTCTCTACCTTAAGCCTTGGCTTAGTTCTCATTTGCTTGCAGGATGCCACCGTCACCTGCTGTTCCTCCTGCTTGTGTACGCTGCTTGCTCCTCTCTTCTGAGGGTCCTCCTCTTGTCTCTGAGCTCTACCCATTGGGGGATCAACCGATTCCTCGGCTTTCTCTCTGTACTCACTCCTCGACGCATCTCATTCAGCATCCCGTTTGCACATGCCTGCACACCTGTATACATACATTATATACATGTCTGTCATCGATCTATCTATCTACCTATCAAGTCCTTTCCCTGAATCGCCAAGCTACATATCTAGTGGCCTACTGACTATTTGATTGGGAGGTCTGTTGGGTGCCTTGCATGTGATACATTTAAAATGCAATTCTGATAATTCTCTTTAAACATCTCCTCAGTTCTCCCATAATCTTCCATATCTCAGTTAATAGCAGTTCCAGTCCTCTAGTACCTCAAGCTCACTCTCTGTATGACATACAATATCTCATGGATCAAAAGCTTCTGCTTTGTCCCAAGTCACTCCCATCGCTCTCTTGTGAAGCTTTTGGCTACAGTTGCCTCTGAGTTAACAAGTCCTTTCCCTTTCTCTTTCCTTGCAGCCTATTCTTTGCACAGTGGAGAGTGGGAATACTACTACAACTAGAATAATATCATAGTGCTTTAATATAAAAACTCCGTAAATGGTTTTTCTTCTCCAAATAAAATCATAGGACGTCGTAGTATCTTATGAGGACCTTGAAAAGATCATTCCTCGCTCTGGCACAATGGCTCAATAGCTAAATTTTCACCTTGTAAGTTCTGGGATGCCATATGGGTGCTGGCCTGTGTCCTTGCTGCTCCACTTCCTATCCAGCTCCCTGTTTGTGGCCTGGGAGGGCAGTAGAGAATGGCCTAAAACCTTGGGACCCAGCACCCAACTGGGAGACCTGGAAGAAGTTCCTGACTCCTGGCTCCTGACTTTGGATCAGCTCAGCTCTGGCTGTTGTGGCCATATGGGGAATGAACCAGTGGATGGACAGTCTTTCTGCCTCTGCTCTCTGTAAATCTGATCTTTCCAATGAAAATGAATAAATCTTTTAAAAAAAATCCCATTTCTGCTCCCTTCTCATGATTACCTCCCTAATTCATTTAATAACTTTCGCTTTAGGAGTTCAGAAACCTTGTAAGGTGCAGGGTTCCTATTCTGAATATGATACTAGCCTAAAAGGCTGTTCATTGTATGTGTGCAGGCTTGGTTCCTTTAGAACTTAGCCAGCTCAGAAAGTCATGGAACATCTCGGATGCCCTTCCTTTACACAGCAGCCTGTTCCCTTGGCTTCACCTCCACGTCCAATTGCCCCCATCGGGTTTATTTGATTCTGTTAACACTGAGCCCTAACAGACAACATTTCCATTAAATTTTCTATCATGCTTCCCTCTTAGAGAGTGTACAGTTTTTGCGATAATTTTAATTTTTATTGCTCTAAAATCCCTACATTTAGAGTGACGTCTGCTATACCACACGTGCAATAAGTACTGGAGAATGTAATGGTTGATGCCCTTGAGATTTGCGATATCCCCGCAGAGAGCACTGGCTTTCAGTCGGGAGAGTAACAAAGCTAGATTTTCACTGTCATAGAATCATGCATTTGGGAGGGGGAAGGCGTGAAGCAGGGATTCTAGTGGTCCCAAGGATAGCAGAGAGACAGCCGTGGAGAGGAGATAGGGAAAGAACCAAAGTATTGACTCAACTTTGGGATCCAGGTTGTCAGAGTACTCAGGACTGGATCTCCTTTGTCTCATCTGGATTCAAGTTAAGGACTGACTGTCAAGTTTAAACTGCAAGCAGCAACTCGCAGCTGAGCAGAGTTTACCTCCAGTGTTTACTCCTGAAATAAGTGGAGGAGAAGTCTTCTGTACCAGTATAGTTTAACATCTGAATGGAGGGGAGGAAGAAAAGACAATCCTGACATGCCATTGGGCCGTCTTTGCTGAGAAGCTGATGGCACAAGGATGAGTGTCCCAGTGGACATTTGTATCTGTAACTCCTTTTCCTTCATTCTTGATATTTTCTGCTTCTTTCTTCTACAAATTGAAGATACAAATGGGAACATTAGGGCCCAGCGCAGAGACTAGCAACAAAAGTCTTCGCCAGAAATGCGCCAGGATCTCTTATGGGTGCTAGTTCTTATCCTGGTGGCCCTGCTTCCCATCCAGCTCCCTGCCTGTGGCCTGAGGGAGCAGTCATTGATGGTCCAAAGCCTTGGGACCCTGCACCTGCACAGGAGACCCTGGCTCCTGGCTTCAGATTGGCTCAGCTCCAGCCATTGTGGTCATTTGGGGAGTGAATCAGCAGTTGGAGGATCTTCCTCTCTGTCTCTCCTCCTCTCTGTATATCTGACTTTGCAATAAAAATAAATAAATCTCTAAATAAAAACAAAAGGAAACATTAAGGGCAGTGACAAGTGTTGCGTTCCACTTCCATCTAAATAATTTACAATATCATTTACCATCAGCAATAAAAACCCATTTAGTAAGAACAGACTATCTCCAACATGCTGAAGAGAGCAGGACAAAACCGCAGTAGCGGAAGGATCTATCCACCTTCTCGGTTAAGATCAGCTCAACGGCACAGTAGCAAAATAGAATTATTTTTCTTCCACGCCCACCTCCTCAGACGATCTGCGTCTCTTCCTCTCCTTCCTGGAATGAGATGGGGAAGAGTGGTCTGCTCTGCACCAATCCCTGATTCAGGCGCTGCTGGGAACCATTCAGGAAGATGGGGCAGTGTCATTGACTTCACCAGCGGAGCACAGCTGCTAGAAACCCATCTTCTCACAGACCCCAGCTGTAGCTCCCGTGCCTCCTCCCATGGGCTCAGGAAGGGCCACTTCGAGCCTGGACCTGCCTTCAGAAACAAGAACTTTTGGAAATTGGCGGTTATTTGAAGGCTCAGATGCCCCCCCACCCAATGTGATAGCAGTACAGGTGAACTTCAGAGCCCTTCTATAAAGAGAATCAGTAAGTGAAACCAGTTAAACCAGGCTAACCAAATGTCAGTACAACACAAAGATGCAAAGTAGGAAGAATCAGCATTAAAAAAAAAAACCAACTAGATAACTGTATTTTTGGAGGTGGAGGGGGATGAATACCCCAAGACCAAGAGGGGGCATCCTTAGAGGGAGACACAGTACTGTGAATTCATGCCCCATCACTTTTGCTGTGTGATCCCAGGCAAGCTTCCATTCTGAGCTGCTTGAATTTCTTTGTCTACAATTCTGTCTACCTGTCAGGGATCCACCTATCTAACAGGTAGAAGTACGAAGCAAACCCTTGAAAGCTAGTGGTTAAAGACGCCCATGTCTCATATTTGAGTGCTGGCTTTCATCGCCCTGCTCTAGATCCTGGTTCCAGCTTCCTTGTGATTTCGACTCTGGGAGGCAGCAATGCCAGCGGCAGTGACTGGGCTCTTGCACACACACAGGGGACCTGGACTGTGTTCATGCCTCAGAGCTTTTGCACAACCTTGACCCTGGCCATTTCAAAATAAATAAATACATACACAAACAAAAGGACAGATAAAACTAAGATCATTCATGTTCTATAAACTTTACGGGTAGGAACATAGTTCAAGAGTGAAGCATGAAGCCCAGCATTTAGGGCATCACCTCAAACACTTTATTTCATTTTCTTCCCTTTCCTCATCCCATTTAAGGCTGGACAGAGTCATTGGGCATCCTAGGTTCTGAGACGAGCTAAGATTCCCTAGTTCAGATTGCAAACTTCAGCTATTCCAAATGTTTGAAGAGTCATGGTGCTTTATCCCTAGACAAGCCACCAGTTGTAAGTAGAAATAAAGTAAATGCTGGGCACAAACGAGTCCAGCCAAATAATGACTCTCGCACTAACTGTTTTGATTATTGCGTACCCCATGCCGTAGATTGACATCCTAAGGAGTACTTGTAGTATCCCATCTCCCCCACGTTTGGTTGATTTACACAGCACATTACTTCGTTGTCAACCAGGTAACGCAGCCATTGAGCAATAATCTGCGTGCTACTGCTCTCCCTCTTCTCCAACTTCCTTCTCTCCTCCATGGGTGGTTTGTTAGAGAGATAAGGAGCAGGCAAGTGCCCCCAAAACATTACGGCAGGGCAGGAATGTGGGCACTCAGGAGTGGGCACTCAGCCATTTCATGTGTGATCTTTTTGGTACAGATCTGTGATGTTCAAGGAATCAGTTGCAGATGGACTTTGGCCTTCCGGATAGGATGACAATGGATGAAGCCAAGAGAATTTATCTCAACCTTCAAGCCTAGTAGTCCCATCATTCATACTGTTCTCCCTCGGGAAGAAATCTTTATCTACATCCTTCCAGAGCAACAGAGCTGCAGAGGGGAGCTCTGTTGCTTACATGGGAGGGACATTTGCAAAGAGAGCTCATCTGTAGTTCAAGGAGAAAACTCATGTCAAGGAATGAACCTGCAGCCGTGATCATCAAGCAGGTGGTGGGACTGCAATCAATAGCAGCATTTCATCATATGCCCATTTCATCATATTCTGAGAAGGAATAGATTTGAGTGACATATTAGAATTTTGTCTTATGCATTCCAGTTGTTCAACATATAGTAACCATTATAAATAGCAAGCATGTCTTCACATACCACAGGTCATTCCAAAGGCTCTTCCCTAAAGCAATTCTACATAGCACCAGACGTTCTCTGGAGGGGCAGTTACTCAGGACTGCAAGGTCCTTGACCCTGGGCAAAGTCACAGGTCTGTTCTTTCAGGCCACATCTTTTCACATGTTTCACAAAGAAAAATTAAACGGGTATTTTGTGTGTATTATGGGAGAATTAGACATTTCTTTCTTTTTTTCATTATTTCTATGTTGAATGGTTTTTAGAGAGTTGATTAGGGTGATCAGGGTCAAGGGCTACAGGAAGGTGGGTGAGATCACCATTTCCACATTCTCTTTTTTTCCTTCTTGTATCTGGGGAGAAGCCACACCCAGCCTCCCACCCATCCCAGGGTCCCCAAAGTGGGGCATGCTCCAAGGGTCCTGCTCAAGAGGTTTTGATAGTTCAACAGTTCTGAATTGCTGCCTGTCTTGCCCCTCCAACCACAGTGAAATCTCTCCAGAATCCACTGGTTGACATAGTCCACCTTAGACTCAGTGAGACATTTCTAATCTCTCCAGAGAGAAAATCCTGCTCTGCGTGTTTTCTTCCAGCTGTTTCTGGATGAGAGTGTTTTAAATGCCCTTCATCTGTAAACTTCAGCTCACAGCTCTCTGTTCTGTTTTGTGGCAGGTAGACCAGCAACTCCGGCTCAGCTATAACTTCTCTCCAGAAGCTGAACTCGGGACTGCAAGGTCCTTGACCCTGGGCAAAGTCACAGGTCTGTTCTTTCAGGCCACACCTTTTCACTGGGCTTAGTTAACATAAACAAACCAATGGAATGATTGTCAAGGGGGAGATTCAAATCCGGAGCCTTAAGCTCCATCTAAGATCTGTCATTAAGACTGTTGTAGGAAATGCTGAGCTGTGTCCGTGGTAAGAATGGAACTGGCTTTTATGTTATTTTATAATAGTTGAAAGAGGTACGTTCATAAGGGAATTAAGTCAAATTATTCAGGTTTGCTTAATTGTAACTTTGATTTATTGTTTAACATTTTGCTTCTTTTGCTTTTATATACCTACATATATTTATAGCATATATTTACATATGTCACTTATATTTAATGTAAGTCAAGTTGTCCAAAGATTTGCACAACTATCAGCTGGTTAAAACCCATAGTAATTATACAAGGATTGAAATTTCCCGTTGTCATAATTTCTACTTTAATGTGTATATATATATTTCTTTTTAAAATTAATGTATCTATTGATGTTTTGCTTTGCCTGGCATTTGCCTATTTTTTCCTAATTGTTTTACTTTTAAACTTTTTTTCCTGAATCCTTATACAAAGCACTATAAAGAATATACAACTTTGTAAAAATTATTTTTATACTCAATCTGGCCATCTCTGCTTTAGAATTTTCTTCTTTTTTACGTTACTCTTTTTTCATTTTGATTTTTTATGATACAGTTCCATAGGCTCAGGAATTGCCCCTTCTTCCTTCCCCATTATTACAATAGTATACTCCTTCAACAAGTCACAAGTCCATCATTCTGTTATTGAAGCGTATCCTGACATGGTAGGTGTAGACAATGTAGGACATCCAGCATCCTATTATCAAGATATACTTCACACTTTCTTTGGGAAATTAAAAGATGCATGTCCTTTTCCTTTGGCAGTTTATGTGTGGAATTTGTGTTTTGTCTTTGCTCCAAGATTTCTTGGGATTTGTATTAAATTCTATCTTATATGGTCACAATGCAATGTACAAAACATTCTGTCCATCTTTTAACCCATGATGTGGGTTCTTGTGAAAGCTCTTTGAGACGATCTGTAGGGTACTCTGCTATACAACTACCCTCAAAGCATCACAACCAGTTCTCCCAGGAGGTTAGAGAAGATCTCTGAGGGTGACAGAGACTTGTGTGCACCATGACGTAGCTTCATGGAGAAGTTGGAGAGGCGGGACCCTGATGCTTCTCTCACGGATCCTTGGGGTTCATGCAGGGGATGTAACTCCCAGACCAGAACAAGCATCCAGAAACCTGACTGCATAGGATTCTGAAAATTATTACCTGCAGTTTCTCAAGTGGTATTTGAGTGAACCAATCAATGTGCAAGGATGTCTGGACAGAATTGTGTTTATTTCCTATTCCGTCTCCTCTCTGGTTAAGAATAAGACTCTCTGTGAACACTGCTTGCTTTGACTACTGTACACAGATGTTTGTTTTGTCCATTCTTCTTTCCACCAGATTCTGGAAGCTTTCGTAAACCCTTGATACGAAAAGAAAATGCTCCTTCTTGCATTTTGATTCCTGGAGGATAATTTTCGTAGACACATAATTTTGTAGGGAAGGAGAGCTGGTCTCAGCTGTTGAGATGCGGTGCTGTGACAAGGCAGGTTGGCACTAACTCCGCTGCAGCGATTGCCTACCGCCATGTGTCCCCAGCTCTGCATTCAGTGAGAGCAGCCCACCGTCTGTCCAGATCGAGAGCTTACACATGCAGACTGTGAGGACTGCTGGTCGGCACTGCTCACCCCTGCTTCTGAGGGTGCCCCTCTAAAACTTTCTCAGTGCATCATGGACTTTAGGCTTCAGTGGTTGTGATCGAATCACCTGCTGTTGGTCTGTCCTAATTGTTTCTTAATTACAAATCTTACATTCAGAAACTCACAATTCTGTCATGCATCATCTCAGACCATCATGGAGTGAAACCAGAGACCAATAAGTCCAACTACCTCAGATGACAGGCAAAGACCTGGAGACTAAATAATGTGCTCCTAGAACAGTGAGTTATAGAAGAAATAAAAAAAAAATTGTGTGAAGCAAAGGAAGGCACCAATACAACATATCAAAACTTATAGGACGTAATCAAGACAGTGCTAAGAAGAGAGCTCATCTCAATTAACGCTTATGCTAAGAAATTAGAGAAGCACCAAGTAAATGAGCTAAGCATATATTTGAAGGAGCTGGGAAAACAACAGCAAAGCCATCCCAAGATGAGCAGGAAATAGATAAATAACAAAAAAGGAGTGGAAATAAACCAAAGAGACCAAAAGAACAACGCGTAAGATCAATGAACCAAAGAGCTGGTTGTTTGAGAAAATCAACAAAATAGACACTCCTCTAGCCCGAATAATCAAAAAAAAAAAAGAAAGAAAGAAAGGAGGAAGAAGACACAAATCAATAGGATCAGAAATGAGAAAGGAAATATAACAGCAGATACCTCAGATATACACAGAATTATTAGGAACTTTTACAAGCAATTATATGCCAATGAATTTAAAAAAAAAATTACAGTACCAAGGATTTAAGTAACATGAATAATGTGTCGATGGAGAAATGAAAAAAACAAAGAACAAACACAAAAGTTTCTTAGAGAAAACCAATATTTGGGATTGATGTATTTCATTGAATAATGGTCTCTAGTTGGGCCACTTTGGTTGCAGATGGTAGAATTTCTTTTGTTGTTGTTTGTTTGTTTTGTTTTGTTTAATGGCTGAGTAGTGTTCCATGGAGCAGATGTACCACAATTTCTTTAACCACTCCTCTTTGGACGGGCATCTGGGTTGTGTCCATGTCTTTGTTATTGTAATTGTGCTACTCTAAATGTGGGATTTCAGATCCGTTTCTCACATGCAGTTTTCATTTCCTTTGGATACATTTCTAGGAATGGGATAGCTGGGTCATATGGCCGGTTTGTTTGGAGGGCTCCAAACAGGAAACAGAATCATCTACGCTAAGTTTGCATTTTTGATTCTCCAGAAATATTGGTGGTCATTGATAAGTCATTGGGTCTTGTTGCTAATTTTATTCTTTTGTTTACTGACATGTCCTGACTTTTCAAGGATGATACTTAGTTCCGGTCTATTGTATTATCAGGTTCAAAAGAACATAGCATTACACACAAATGTACAATGCTATATATACATGAGATAAAAAAGCAAATTGAAGAAAGTCATCCATTTGGACAAAATAATCCATTCCTGGAAAATTACTCTATTCCTTTGAAACTGTAGCTTGACTTTACTCAGCTTCACAGAGGGTGAGTTAACCTGGATTAGCCAGGCACAGTCACAGCAATATAGACTGGTGGACTGATATATAATTGGAACATCTTGCAACTTTTAAAAGAAGCTACCATTTCTGCTCTTTCTTGATTTTTTTTTCTGAGCCTTGTTTCTCCTACTTCATTTTGCCAATATGCATGATAAAATTTGACTTCAACATTTCAGAAATGTTATTTTTTTTTTCATGGAATTTCAAATTCAAGAATTATTTTAACTTTCCTGAGAGGAGATTCCTTCCACATTTAGAAGTATTACCTTTTAAATACAGAAATATATTCAAGTTTCAATGGAAAGAACTGTAGGACTGTCTGTAGCCAGATTCTGAACAGACATTAAAACAGGTTTTTCACTCAGGCGTGTTGGCAGCCAGTGTTTGTTAATCCCCTGCCTGCTTGCCAGCGTGCTAAGACCCAGGCTTAGAACTGGCAGCGACATTGTTTTCCTGCTAGGCTATCTGATCGCCATGGAGCAGCAAAAATTCATTTGGCCCAAAAAGCCTTCTGCAAATTGGAGGCCAGACTTCTTAAGCTCCACAAAACCAGCTAATGTGTAGATGGCCTATGCACCCTTGTCTGTGTTTTTTCATCCCTTAAGCTAGAGTTGGTCCTGGCTGTGTCTACAGAATGAGGTCCTGTACTGCTTGTCAAGCTCTCAAGTCACAATTTGGAAGCTTCTATCTCTGGGTCAACCGTACTGTGCTGTTGGGTGTTTCTGCAAGCTTTTATCAGGGGTGAATTACAACTGCCATTTTTAGAAGGTGCAGCAGAATGCATGTGTCTAAATTAGAGGGGCATGCTGAAAGCACCTGTTCCAAAAAACTTGACTCCAGTTTCTTTCCTTTTTTTTTTTTTAATATTGAACAAAGATTGGGCCTGTCTATAAGTTCAAATTTATTCCATTAGTATTCCCTTGGGGAAGAAATTCTAGAGCGTGAAATCTTAGTTTTAAAGACAAACTGACCTCTCCGTATATCTCTTTCCTCTAATTAATTATTGCATGATTTTTGTAGTTCCTCAGTAGGATGAAGACAATGATTATCTTTAACTCATTTAATTCGTAGAATTGTATAAAGATTCCATGAAACACTAAATACAAAGTACTTGATATTTTGCAAATACTCAATGTTGGTCTAACTTTTCGTTAGATTTTTTTTTGTTTCAATTTCTTAAAAAAAAAAAATTGAAACAGAGTGACTGAGAGAGAAGGGGAAGAGTTCTTGCATTTGCTGATTGACTCAACAAATGCCCACACTGGTTGTGGCTGGGCCAGGACAAAGCCGGGGGTTGGAAATTTGATCTGGTCCTCTTGCATGCTGGAAGGGACCTGAGTAAGTTGGCCCCCTTCTGTTGCTTTCCCATGCACATGAACAGGACCCTAGTCAGTAGCGGAATAGTGGGCTAGCTTTCCAGTGTGGAATACTGGCTTCACAACGGGCAGTTTAACATCTGACCCATTTGTGATTGTTCAAGATTGTAGAACACAGAGAATTGGTTCATTTTTAACAGGTCCGGAATGGTGGCCCTAGGGTAAATTGTAAGTATTCTTTACAGGAGGATGGGGTAAGCTGTAAATGTTCTGTACATGAGCACTTGTAAACCATGCTGAGTAGTGAACCAATGAGCGTGGTTGAAGACTGTTGAGTGTTGTTTCAAGGGTAGGTTGAATTCAGTGCAAACAACAGCAGCTACAGTGGGTCTTAGCCGAAAAGGCAGGAAGCAATGACAAGGACACCTGAAAAGAACATCAGGGTTCCAATGTAGGATCCACTGGATTCAGAAATTCAAACATTACCATCCTTTAGTCTTGGTCCACCTGTTGCTCACTTCCTCTGTGGTTCCATCAACTCTTAGTAGGGCCGATCAGGCATGATCACAGTAGTAATGAAAGTGAAGTTAGCAACAAGGCATCATCTCAAGACAAGAGATAGTGTTGTTTTAAAGCTTGATTTGTTTATTTTTATTGGAAAGGCAGATTTACAGAAAGAAGGAGAGACAGAAAGAGCTTTCCATCTGCTGGTTCGTTCCCTGGATGACCATTACAGCTGAAACTAAGCCCGCACAAAGCTAGGAGCCAGAAACTAGGCGCGTCTCCCAGGCCCCCCACATGCGTGCAGGGTCCCAAAGTCCTGAGCCATCCTCTGCTACCTTCCCAAGAGTTAAGCAGGTACCTTAATGGAACGTGGAGCAATTGGAACATGAACTAGCACCAGAATGGGATGCTGGTACTTGCAGACAGAAGATCAGGCATTTGAGCCACTGTACCAGCCCTGATATATTTAAGAAGTGTCAGAAGAAGTTCTTGGATTCAGTTCAGATCCATTTGTAACAGCCGATTGAGTCCAAGCAGTTGGAATTCTCCGAGGAGTCTGCTGTATGTTAAGTGAGTGTGTTGACAATGGGAAAGGGTTATTTCTAAAAATGAAATTGGGCTGCTTTCAACAGAGTCAAGTGAGATGCACTGTGGAAGAATTGACTGATGCAGAGACATGACTTCACACCTTTGGATTCTTCTCGTTATCCTTCAAGCAGGATGGAAAGGAATGCAGGAACAAGGATAAACTTTAGATTGTGCACAAGCCTTTGCAAATGGACTGTGCTGGTACCCATCAACAAACCTTCAACAGAGGGAAAAAACAAACCCTTGAGAGATGCTCTTTTAAGAAATCGATGTCCCCTGGACAAACTTGTAGCTAAACTTATTCATTTCAAACACACAGGTTTCTTAAGTAGAATGAATCATTCTTTAAGACCCTACTGAATACTAATTAAAATGATCCTTGGAATGGATGTTTAGCCCAGCAGCTAAGATCTGGCATTCCACTTAAGTGTGCATAGCTCTGGCTCCTGACTTCAACTTTCTTTTCATGCACATTTGGAGAGAGCAGGTGCAGGTTCTTGAGATGAATCCCTACCACTCTTGGAGAGTTCTCGATTGAGTTCTTATTTCCCGGCTGCAGTCCTAGTTCTGTGCCATTGCCATTGGGGAACAAACCAGAGGATGGGAACTCTGTCCCTCTCTGCCTTGCCCTCTCTCCCTCTCCGCCTCTCTCTCTCTCTCTTTATTTTTTTCTCTCTGCTTCTCAAAAAAGAAAAAAAATCCCAGACTATAGCCGCCCTTGCCTCATATTATATTATTTTGTGTGAATTTCCTATATTCTATCTAGATAATTCTTGGTTCTGTGTCCCTGAGTAATAAAATGCTTCACATTTATTCATTTAACCAAACTTTCCATATCATGAAGTGGCACACTATGCAGTACATCCTAAAATCTCAGATTTTGGTAGTCATCTTGATTTCCCAGATAGATTTACATTGTGTTTTCCACTTAGTAGATAATCAATTATGAATTGCAATTAGGTTACATGGGATTTTTTTTTGCTGTTGTCTATTTTAAAAGAATGAACTGTATTCCCTCCTTGGAGAAATGCAGTAGACAGTCTAATTTCTCATCATACCATGGGATTGTGGGTTAACTTCTGATTTATGATGCAATTTCATGTCTGCATGTTAATCTCTCCATGACGGGAGTGCAGGCCTGATTGGCGCTTCGTGTTTGCTCTGAGCTACGTTAAGTCCTCTTTCTGTGGGAGCAAATGAGCTCTTCAACACAGGGCCTGGAGTGGCTCATTTACATGCAACACTTGTCTGCCCCATGGACTAGCAGGCCGGAATGAATGAAGCCAAAGAGAGTGAATGAACACAGACTTTTAGAACATAAGGTGTCCTTAGCTTGGAGGGGCTGCCTCTCATCTGGAAGGCTGGTGGTGTTGAAAGGAAACATTGGACTTGACACACCTCTGCCTGGAGGTTTTGTGCCTTCAACCCGATGCCAAGGGAGCTGATGGACATCGATGGAATGCTCACACTAGTTAATTCAAATAAGGATCATCACCCATTAACAAATACTGTGCATGTATTTACAAAAAAAAAAAAAAGCCAAACTCCTCACATCCTGCCTAACGTAAAAATTGTTTTTTAAAGAAAGATTTCCAGAGTGAGGGTGAAAATATTAAAGTTTTACAAGTTTGGGATATGTCTTGTGAGATATGATTAAACACTAGGCTTTACTCACTGTAACCAAATAATAATAAACAGAGTAAAATTCATAACATGAAAATATCAAAAGCTAACAGTTAATACTTGTGTTGCTATTTAATGATAGCCTTTCTAAACCCTTTATTTATGGTAACTCACTTGCTTTTCTTAGTGTTATTCAGAAATAAATAGCGAAGTTCTTTGTACAGTTGTTGATGAGAAGATGAAGTCATAGATTGTGTAAATTGTTTGATCTGTAGCCAGGAGCCAGGAACCTGTTCCAGGTCTCCCACACAGGTGCAGGCTCCCAAGGCTTGCTTTCCCAGGCCACAAGCAGGGAGCTGGATAGGAAGTGGAGCTGCCGGGATTAGAACCAGTGCCCATATGGGATCCTGGTGCGTTCAAGGCGAGGACTTTAGCCTCTAAGCCACGGCACCAGGCTTTATTTTTTAATTTTTAAATTAGTTATTTGCATTGCTATATATCTGTCATATATTATGTTCCTTTGTCTATCCATCTACATATATCTATCTATCCATCTACATATATGTGTGTGAGACAGAGACACACAGAGAGAGAAAGTTTCAGCATGAGAAGAATATAGCACATTGTGTATGGGTTAATGTGGAATGAGCCTTTTTGGGGGGATTCTAACTGCAGCACTGACTCCTGTGACCTAGGCAAGTTCTTTACCTCACTGGATTGTAGTTCTCTTAATGAGAGGACGATGTATATTTTTTAATCATTTGCTTTGGTCAACTGGACAATAATCCAGATGTGATGACTACCATGATGTGGAACAGCCAACATATATTTTGCTAGCAATAATGGCAAAATGTGTATAGCACACCAAATCATTGAACTCAGCTCTTGCAGTTTGACAATGGCATTGGATTGGTTTGCCTTCCACAGATAAGTGGAATTCCCACTCCTTGCATGAAACCGCTTGGATTTTACTTGTTTGTTCTGCTCTGTGCAGGTGGATGGGGTGATTATTGTGGGTGTGTCTGCCACTGGTGGAGGCAGAAGAATGGGCAATATTATCTTCGTAATGGAATCGTATTTTAAAGACGAAGCCCAAACCAACCAGACATTATTCGAACTTACACTTTTGGGAGGAAAGCCGCATGTGATGAATGATAACTGTGTGGCACTCAGTGAGTCAACCAAGCCTAGAATTATAGACTCCATTCTGATAATTGTGGAGTATAACTACTATCCCTCTCCCAATATGGCATGGGCTTAACCATAAGGCCCCCAATACAGAACCTGAGTCTTGTTAGGCCTCTGTCCTTCTTGTTGACGTATCAGAGCTCCCGAATATACGATGAAGGGGTATGTGAATGCATACTTGTGTAACCAAATCACGGTGAAGGATCTGGTGGGCTTTCGTGTTATATTTGATTTTATGCGATGCCACTAGCATTTGGTGCCCTGAACTGTTTGAGTTTGTGGAAACTTACGATTATGAGAATGTTCAATTAGTTACAGATGATTTTTTTTTAATTTTCTCATAAGAATGTAGGTATGCTAAATTGATCAAATTTAAGTAGCTACTGGTGGGGAAGGATAAAATGAGGGTAAGGATTAGAAATCTCATTGTTAAAGAATATTTTCAAATGTTTCCTTCCACATTTCCATCATATGTTTGCCTTAAATTTGCCAAAATAATGCATGCTTAGAGATCAATGGAGGGGTTCTCTGATCATTTATGAATCAAAATAAAATTATAGCCCACCTGGAAGATAGAAACATCCCTCCCCTTTCCAGAAAACAAATAGATTAGAGTCATGAAATTATATTTTGAATCATCTAGGGTCTATTTAAAACATTACATCTTTAAGAAAAAAAACAAACCTCACTCTTCATTGCCTGCCATTTTATCTAATTGCATCACATCAATTTGCCCAAATGGCCCACTTTAAGAGAAGGAAATGAGACACCAAGCGATCTTCTACAAACCTTGAAGAAAATGACATATTTGATCTTACTGTGAATCACAAATGATGCATGCCAGTTTTTACAATGATTCAAAAATCCTCTGGGAGGCTTAATGCTGGCACAGAGAATCCATGCTCATCAAACAGTACAATGAACAAAACCAAGCAGGTAGAAGTCTGTGTGGAAAGGAGTGTTGATAAGTGGCTTTTACAGTGAAACTACTGCGTATCAGGGAAAATCCTTTTCACTTCTAATCTCTCTCTCACATCTATCTATCTATATTATATAATCTTTTTAACCTCTTGCAGTATTTTTTAGTGCAACACGTAATGAGAGCCACAGTAGACTTAATTATCGCAATCATCCATAAATAAATGATGACGGAATAATGATACAAATTCTATGGAACTCTTGGAGTATAGAATGGACTACACATGCTTTTGTCACAGTTCATTAAATGCATAAATGAAAATTTTGATATTTCAAACAATTTTATGTCAAAGCGTAGATGGGCCTCAAATTATTTTTTAATGAAATGTGGTGAATATATTGATGGTCTTGGTCGAAATTGCCTTGGGATGGGAGATGAAAAAAGGTGAATTTTCATTAAAGAGTAATCTGTAATTTCATATATTGTTCAGTGTGTGCACTATAGATTTTTTAAAAGACCTCTGATTGGTTTTTATGTTTCAGAGAGCCCTGGCTTGGACTCTGAAGTTGCTAAGGCCAACACTTTGGGTTTCCTCGGATGCCTGTCTTCAGTCCAGTATAACCACATAGCACCGTTGAAGGCAGCCCTGCATCACGCCGCCACTGCTCCTGTGACAGTCCAGGGGACCTTGGCAGAAGCCAGCTGTGGCTCCCTGGTGGATTCCAATGTCAACACAGTGACCACTGAGCATTCTTCATCAGGTACCTTCCAGATAGTGCACCACGGGGATTACCTTATTAACATGATTTTTGGCATCAAGAAGTTTCTAGTTTGAAGAATTGGTTGATCCTACTGAATTCCTGAGTCATACCTGGTTGAAGCTCATGAGTACCCTCTGAGAAAAATAGGAGAATCTCAGAGCATCACCATTCATAAACCTTCTCCTGCTGTACCACTGCTATAATGCCTTTCCTGTTTTAGTCACCACCATCCTCTGTGTCTTCACATGCATCCGGGATTTTAGTCTAGTATGATGCCAGTCACGTGGGCAATGGTCTTTGATCCATGAGTTTTGCCAATGGCTCCCAAGGAACGAAGATACCCTGTGGCTCTCAAAGCCACACCAGGCATTGGGTTGGTCAGGATACAGAAGGAAAGGGGGTAAGCGTGATTTGGTTGTGGTTTGTATGTGAAGGAATGGGCGAGACAGGATAGAACTTGAACCTTAGAATTGGAAATTTAAATTGTTGGGTCAAGATCTGGCTGTAAGGGTGGTCTTCATTTGTCCAACACTTGGCTCTGGGGAGTTGGGCAGCAGTGGAAATATATGCTTGATAGATTTGATTTCAGCATAAGATTGGTTTGGAATATAGCTTTTGGATTGACTGTAGATATATACACTATATTCATAGAAACCAGAAAGTTTTTAAAGACACAAAAGTCCACCAAGTTAAAATTGAGAAATAGGGGCTGACACAGTGCTGCAGTATCTGAGACTTTTGATAAACCTCCCAAGCCACTGTGACATTGCCTGCCATACACAAATTATGGACAATGGCAGTAGACGATAAAAGATGGTTGTTGAGGATCAGCTTGTCTTGGACAAATATTTAGACAGAATCATTCTTTCTAAGACAAGGGGACTGAAAACCAACAGGTGCTTTCCAGTTGTTTAACACGATTTGTGCACTTGGGGAAGACAGAGGCATCCCTGGAATGAGTGTATCACTCCCCTTGAAGTCACCATTCAATAGGTCTTCCTCAACATGATGACGGGCATGACATTTCTCTAAAGATTAAGTTATTTTTATTTGAAAAGCGGATTTACAGACAGCAGTAGAGACAGAATAAGTGAGATCTTGCACCTACTGGCTCATTCCCCAGATGGCTGTAATGGCTGCAGCTGAGTTGATCTGAAGCCAGGAGCACCATATGTGTGCATGGGCCCACGGACTTGAGCCATCCTCTGCTGTTCTGCATGGAGCTATATCAGATGTGCAGCAGCTGAGACACAAACTGGCACCCATATGGGATACCAGCACTTATAGGTGCAGGATTAACATGTGGAGACAATGTTCTGGCTCCCGGGCATACAATTTTTCACAAGTTTGCATGAATGTTATTGATGTTTTCATTGTCTCAGATGCAAGTCATTTATTTTCAGCTTTAGTAAATAGTAATGTTAGAATAAATCAGCTGAGATTATGCACATTAATGTAGTATCATCCAAATATTCTGGCTACTTAGCGATCTGTGCCAAATCAAGGCTTCCTTGGATTTTAAACTTAAAAGGACTTTTCTGGACCAACACTGATGATTTAAGAAAAAGGGAATGAGTTGAATTGTACAGTATGGTTAAGATCTGAAATAGCGAGAGATGTCCAAGAGGGATGTTGACGTGCAAGACAACTAAGTTTTACGGGATGGTAAACTATGGGAATTTGCACAAATGCTTTTAGAGTCTTTTCTTTCTCTGTCTGCCTCCCATTTTGACCATATTCCTTCTCTCTTATTCTCTCCTGAGTTTGCGTTTCCAACCATCCTTTGCATCCCTGATGCCAGATACTTTTACACTTATACATATACACAATCGTGTCACTATCACCCCATTCTTGTCTACACACGTGTGTGTGCATGCTTACCTATGAATCATGCAATCATCTATGTATACCTATACAGACCCAGTCTTTTCTGAAGAGCCACAATGCCACAATCCAGAACTCTTGCCTGTGGCCAGCCCCTCTACCAAATTGCCTTCTCCCTTTGGTCCCATCAACCTCTCTCTCCCAGGTGGGCCTAAAAGTCCTATTACAACACCTTACAAGCCAGAGACTCTGAATCTTCCCATTTTTACAGAGGAGAAAATTTAATACCACGTGACATCACTTATGGTGTCGAGAAACATTGCCATACAAGTTAGTGATCATAGCCAAGAAAGAGATTGTGTTCTATTACCAGTTTTCTTCAATTCCATTGTCTTCCTGGAGGTGGTGAGGTGGAATATATTAATCCTGCATATGACAGTTGAGCCCCAAAAATGACTGGTACAATCTCAGACAAGTTACTTACTAATTTCTAGCAAGATCCCTTATCTTTGAGAGGAAAAATAATGCTCAGGAAATCATTTGCTGAAGATTAAATATTATGGTAATAATATAGGGAATATATATTAAATGTGTAATCCCTCAATATCCTTGAAATTTTACATCTGTTGTATATAAACCTATGCATAGCTACCTGCTTTAACTACAGCCTCATATTATTTTTTTTCTCCAAATATATTTGGAGGCAGTTATTGTGAAACAATGTGTTAAGCCATTGCTTAGAATGCCTGCATCTTAGAGTGTCAGCTGGAGTTCTGGCTACTCTGCTTCCAGTGGAATTTCTTTCTAATGCATCCTGGGTTACAGGACTTGATAAGTCGAGTGCTTGCTCTCCTGCTCACATGTGAGTTCCAGTTTCCTAGTTTTTGCCTGACCCAGCCCCAGTTGTGGCTGGTGTTTGGCGTGTGCACAAGTGGATGGAAGATCCCTGTTTCTGTGTTGCTCTGCCTCTCGGATAGATAAAAATAAATACACGAACATTTAGAAAAAGACCTTGCTTAGTGTCATCAGATTGTTCAGAGCTGGAGCTGGGTGCCTGTTCCCGCACCACACACGGTGGAATACACATAGGACAGCTGTGCTATATGAGCCAGTGCACCTGCAGTGCGCTCCCTCTTTGGCGATGGTGACTCCTGAAGGTGTTGGTCCTCCAGCATTGGTGTCCATCCTTTTGTGGCTTTTGTGCTGGAGCTAAGAAGCTGTTGTAGTGCGGAGTTGCCATTCAGGAATAAAACAAGAGACCCAAGGGCATACAGACAAGGCACTACCATTTTCTGACTCAATAACTTATAAACTACATAGAATCTAATATGCTTTGGAGCTATGGGATGTAGCAGTGTGCAATGCTTCTTTTGTCATGTGTGTTTGTTTTAGTTCCCTCCAAGATGTCAACACACCTGTTTGAGAACATCACGTGTAATCCACAGATCTGTCACATCCTCCCTCTCAGTGCCTTGACTGAAGAGTGAAGTTTGATGTCTCTTCCTCATTTTAGATCCCTTTGGGAAGGCAGATGAGCGAGAACCACTCACCAATGAAGTTCAAAGTGATTCAGCAATAATTGGAGGTAAACTATTCATTGTCACCCAAAGCAGAAAGCACAAAGTCCTCAGCTCTGGGGAAAGTTAGCCAAGGCTGCCTACACAAGGAACCCTAGCCGGGCAGCAGCACAAAGAACCTTCCTCCAGCAGGACACCTGTGCCTGGGTCACCAATGTTTGCTCTCAAAGGCCTACAGGGCTCCGTGGGTCATGCCGTCTCTGGCCCATCAGACAGATGAACAGCAGTCAACGGCTGAAGCATGCATGTTCAGACAAGCCTACATCCTGTTCATCTCATCTAGTTATCACATTTCCTAAAACACAGACAAAAGAAGCCAATAAAACCACCTATGGGGAAGAAACTACATCAGAGCAGACAGATGGGAAGCTGCAGTCCTAGGGGGCTTCCTCCACCAAGCGACTTGGGTTAGATCTGATCAGCAGGGAGACCCCCATCGCAGTGGGTTTCCAATCCAGCTGCACATACGGTAACTGGTGCAGAGCTTGTCTGCTCCACTGCACGCACAGCCCCGCCCCCTGCCGTACTTTTCCATCTTCGCACTGCATGCTTATCCTTTACCCATTTTGATTCTGCCATGACTCAGCTGCTGTCTGCAGTAACTTTTGATTTCCCCATCAGAGGAACTCCTGGTCCTTCATGACTGTTGGATGTCTTTGAAACATTAGCTTCCTCTCCATCTGAGAATGGTAACCCCAGTGGGGGCTCCGCTCAGTACCTTCAAGCTGCCTTGACCAACCCCATACGGAGTTCTTTTAAAAATGGGCAGTATTTGTTCCTTTGACTTCAGGTCAGCCCTGTATTCAGTAGAAGTGTAGGGAATAAAAGACCCCAACTCTCACAGGCTAGCTGCGGAGGTTAACAATCAACAGACAAACAGAAGAGGGGATTCGGCTGTAGGGGCACAAAGGTACACCCTGACAGTATAACTGTAAGCAACAAGAACCATGACTTTTCTATTCTGGGGTTTCCCAAAACCCAACCTGCAGCTCTGCTTCGGGGGGGGAAGATCCAGTCTGATTTTTGCTAGGCGTTAATCAAATGTGAGGGAGAACTTTCCTCTACATCTCCTTCCCGTTAGTTCTCATTTGGCAAATGGGGAAAAGCTCACTTTTTTCACACATTGACCTGGTTATGTGAATCTCTTTAAAGAGCAAGTCACCCCAGCCCCAGAGGAAATATTCTGGAAGCCTGTGCAGCCACTAACTCTGAACACCCCAGGCACTGAAGAAGTGGAAAGCTGTTGCCTGTTTCATTTCTTCTTAAATTGCACAGTCACTCAGGAGAGTCACTCAGAACCACCCATTTTACTCACAGATTTGTTATCTTGGGTACTTTCACTTTACCATGTCCTATAATAGTTGGAGAACATGCTGTTTAAATATGATTTGTAAATGATGTTGAGTGTATATATATTTATACTACACAAACGTGCAGTATTTAAAATGTGGAGATATAAGTATATTCTGAAATATCCTGCAATCTTAATCACAGTCTCAGCTATGAAAAAAAATGTGGAAAACATCCAATCAAAATATTGAATCCTTCAATGACTGTGCACATCATTATGCAGAGTTTGCAAAGACAGCTTCCCAAAGTAGACATTTTATCAATATTTACACCACTTGGGGAAGAAACACAAAGTAGCAACATCGGTCAGTCATTAGGACCAAAGCGATTGTTGCTTATCACAAACGTATTCAACAGTTCTAACTCTGAGAAATCTGTCTTTGTGTTGAGACACATTCTCCTATGTCCACATTCTCACCAGCCCTTTCCTGTCCCAAGGGACTCTGGAAGAACTAGGAATGGCTTATTGGCTTCAGCAGGAACAACTTACAAAATAGAGCAGACAGAATTGCATAGCATCAAAAGAAGGGAAAATTTAATTGGACTGGGCTGAAGCATGCCACGTTCATTGGCTCCGCCTCTCTGCGCGCTAGCCTGTAACCAGCAGGGTGCGTTGTATTGTAAAAATGCCTTAAAATGTTCATGAAGCTTTCATTATTAATGATAGTCTTTAAGGAAAATAAATGTAAGACATAATGCAAATTCACATGCAGATAGCATGCACCTGGATGGGAGATATTTAAATATTCTTTTCAGGATGTTAAGAGATCTTCAACTATTCTATTGGTACATGGTAAAGTGTGCTGATTTCAGATTACAAAAACACCCTGTTCAAAACAGACAGAAAAAAAAGAGAGAAATATCCTACTGTCGCCATCTCTTAATTACAGGATGCCATTCTTAGGCAACTAAGTACGGACAACTCTACATTATTTAAACAGTCTTCCAAACTGGTTAGTCTGAAGGAGGCTTTTCTACGATGAGGGTTGGAGGCCCTGACATGGGTCGTTCTCATTGGTACCTGCCTTGTTGCTTTGTCTTCTTCTCTCACCCACTGCCTCCCTCTGCACACACTGGACAGAAAAGCAGGCAACACTGCCCTTCTCACGTCTAGCCTCTCTCTCCTCTCCCTCTCTCTGCAGGGGTCATAGCACTGGTGATCTTCGTCATCGTTTGCAGCATTGGCATCATGAGCCGCTTCCTGTACCACAAGCAGTCCCATCGCACAAGCCAGATGAAGAAGGAATACCCTGAAAATTTGGACAGCGCCTTCAGAAATGAGATTGACATGCGTAACACAGTGAATGAGTGTAAACAGGAGTATTTCATCTGAAAGTCTGCAGGGTCACCCTCTACTCTTCTTTTTTTTTTTTTTTTTTTTTTTTGGTAGTTCTTGCTATTCCTTTTTCTCCCGCCACTCTAATCGGGATGTTTTCTTGGGTCATTTCTCTTTCTCTGAATTGCTCACCGTTGGGTTTTTGGAACCTACTCAGATACACCACAGCACTAAATCCTTGGACCCAGCCTAGCAGACAAGGCAACTGCAGCTATGGCCTTCCACTCTGACACCTGTCACGGTGAACATGACCTCTCAGGAGACTGATGTTATCGCTCTCAACAAGGAAGGGGCACATGTCTGCGCACATGCGTATGCAGTTTTGTGTTCCTCCGTCTTGTAACCATTCTGTCTGGCATACTTCCTTTGAATTTGAGATCTGTGACTTTACCATTCACACGCCAATCCCTATCTTCCTCCCCTCTCTTAAGTCCATTCATATCAGGACATTTGGTAAGGGGTAAGCAAAGTATACCTGTGCTCATGTAAATGTCTTTGGCAGGGGCACCCCCGGCCTTAACTCATCACACGTAACCTCAATGACTCTTATCCCCTGGGTATTTTCAAGTGTAGAATTGCTACTCCCAGTGAGCAACGGTTTGCTCGTTGCTGACCTCTGTCTCTGGGAGCTGCCACTTTAGAACAACACTCAATAGCATCAGCCTAGGGGAAGCATGGCACTAGCCTCTTGACTCTATGAGGTGAACGGTAAGGTGCCCAGAAGTAAATGCTTCATGACTTCCAAACTGCCTCCTCCACTCTTGTAAGAAATGCTAGCTACGTTATTTTTGGATTGTGATATTGAGGTAAAATATGTACACATATATAGATAGCTATTAAGTTGCTGCAGCCTAAAGAAGTTCAGAGTCTAAAATAGAATCTGGCTCCATGAAAATGCTAAGACTTCCTAACTCAATTTTAAATTAAAAAAAAAAAAACAAGCCTGTATGAAAGAAAAGAAACACCAAACAGCGTCCTCCCCTTTCACTCATGAATTAAATATTGATGCAGGTTTATAAGCACCACAACTTAGAATGGAGGAAGTGAATCCACATGCATCCATGTGCTGTTTTCTGAGCAATGTTAAATGCAATGAAATAAATGACATCCTAGCCACCTCTACTGATACACAACTTGATTTCCACAAAGCCCCTTGGCTCCACAGTACACTACAACTTCAGATATTCTACACACCAGCAGGATAAGACTCTTCCTTCCACACAGCTCTTTTTAAGGCCTCCACTCCTAAGTAGCGTAGTGGACACTATTAGCCTCCTGGTCCCTTGTGGTGACAGAGCAGCAAGAAGAGCCCTTCAAGAAGCGCCTTGTTTTGAGACAAAAAAGGAGAGTTCAGATGATTTTTGCTGCTGATTGAATTTTTGCTACCCTGGCCCTTCCTGGAGAAAACAGACGAGGCAAGACAGAATGCTGAACATGACACTTCAGTGACACTTGGTTGTGGGGAATACATGTTCCCACCTTACGAGGCACATTTGATCTTACAGCCTGCTCCTGGCCAGCACTGATGGTTAGCAGACATTCTGTCTGCTTCCTCTGCCCTGCGACAGTGGCCTGCATTAGAACACTCACTGGTTCCATCCAGTTGCCCGTCTGTGACTTTGCTTTCTGTGACAGAGCTTATTGGGTACAGGGTTAGTTTGGGACCCCAATATTTGTCAACTTTCTGCAAACACCTTCTCTTCTCTCCTCAAAATTTCCCACAAATTCTTGCTTTATCTCTTATTTTCTTTAGGTCCTTTTGAGGGACATTCTAGTAAATATATCTAAAAAATAATTCTTTTAAAAGGTTTATTTATTTTTCTTGGAAAATCAGATCTACAGAGAGAAGCAGAGACAAAGATCTTCCACCCACTGATTCATTCCCCAAGTGTCCGCAACAATTGGAGCCAAGCAGATCCAAAGCCAGGAACCAGGAACTTCCTCCACGTCTCCCACTCGGGTGCAGGATCCCAAGGCTTTGGGCCGTCCTCTACTGCTCTCCTAGGCCACAAACAGGGAGCTGGATGGGAAGTAGAGCAGCCAGTAGAAAAAACATCCCCATATGGGATCCCAGCGCATGCAATGTGAGGACTGAAGTCCGTAGGCTATCAATAATTTCAATAAGGATGCCTTTCCCCTTTTTAAGCTTTAATAAGATGAACAATCTTTTAATAAGATAGAGGGTGGTGAAATACCATCTCCCCTTGCCCTTTCTTCCTCTTTCTCCAATTTTCACTTTTGCATTTTCCATTTCTGTTAAAACGTCTGAATAATTCAGGGTTTGGAATGGCTGAATATTCCATTGCTCGCTGAAATAAAAGCCAGCGTGAAGTGCAGTGGGGTTAGCCTGCAGCATCTCCAGTAATGAAATGGAGGGAAACGGAAGGTGTGAGTCCTAAAGCTGCACTTCTCTATAATTCAAGCCTCTGAGAAGCAAGGACTGTAATTTACCGACTTGTGCTAGTGGGGAAGATGGAGGATTAGCAAAGACCAACTCAGAGTGCTTGATGTTCTCCTTTGCTTCCAAAGGTTTGTGGGTAGCTGTCCATAGAGAAGAATTTGTCAGTCTCTACCCTAAGCACATCTACAGCCCCAAATACACGGGTACCCTCCCTGCACATGTGGAGCGTGGGGCAAGCACAGTACACCCTGCATGCCAAAAGGTTCATTACAGAGAAGTCCAGCCTTCGCGACTCTCTGTACCTTCTGCCGCAGGGGTTTAGTCTAATTCCCTTTACAAGATTGTACTCTTTTATAACCTCAAGGAACCATGGCATTTCCATTGGATAAAAGAAAATCAATCTGCACCCTGCAAGGCAAACCACAAATTCCACTTTTAAACAAGTATTAATTCCACCTGTCTTTCCTCTGCAGCACCAAGATCCACCGGGTCTTACGCAGTGATTCAGTTGCCTGTTTCCAACTTTGAGCTACACATTTCTGGTCTGTGGCAGCACCGCAGTCCTCCCTTAACCCTCTTAATATATTTTAAGTATTTATTTTATTTATTTGACTGGGGAGGGGGAGTAAAGAGGGAAGAGAGAGACAGAGCGACAATCTTGACCTGCTGATTCATTCCCCCAAAGGATCACAGATGCTAATGCTGAGCCAGGCTGAATCTAGGAGCCAGGAACTCCATTTGAGGACCCCAAGTGTTGGGACCACCCTCCTCTGCTTTTCTAGGCACATGAGCAAGGAACAGGATTAGAAGCAGAACAGCCAGAACTCAAACTAGTGTTCCAATATGGGATGCTGATGTTATATTGGTAGTAGCTTAACCCACTACAACGCAACACTGGTCCCTCATTACACATTATTATAGTCTTCATGTTTCCTGGCCTCGGACTCTAGACAAGTGGACATTCATAATCTCCTCACTTTAACCCCCAGTTTGCAAAAAGACATCAAGGAATATCGTCACTTCACAGGGACATGAAAGGCAACTATGTCATTGGTGTTATTTTCACCAAACATATACATTTCTGCAAGCAGCAGTATATTCACTTATCCTAAAATATATATATAACACTTCACTGCATTACTCACTGGGTAAAAAGATCAGATTGCCATGGCTTCTATGAGAATTCCTTTAGAGAATGACATTTATCATTTATTTGAATATATTGTTATGAATAGCATGGCCTCTTTTATTCATTTTCAGGTGCATATAGGAGATTATTTTAAGGATGTTGGGGTTATTTTTATGAGAATGGTTGTTCTCTTTAGTAATAACAGAGATGTGCCAACCTAACTTCTAGTTATTGTCAGGCTCACATCATCAGATTATAGTATAGGGGGGGGGGGGGCAGAATCAGAATAAACAAATGGATTTCTCTCTTTTCTTGTATTTATTTATGAGGTATTTATTGAATAGCCAGTACTCCAGGGCTTGTGCTAGGCCTTGGGAGTCCAAATATAAATTAAACTTCACTTTTGGGTTGGGGAGCTCAGCCAGGCAAGGGAGGCAAACACAGATAAGGGAGGATTGTTCACACCATGCCAGAGGAGGCAGAGAAAAAGCCTTGCACAATTATTTCTTAAGTAAGCACTTCCAAGACACTTTAAAAAACGGATGTGCTTCTGGGAAATTCTTGTAATTACTTACACCTTCAATAAGCGACTTATTTTTTCTCAAAGCAAATCTCCATCCAGTGAGATCAATTTCCGGAGGAACAGTCTTTGGGAATGTCTCTGACTTTGAAGGTAGCGGAACATTCTCTTCACATTGTTTTTTTTTTTCACTTTAGTCATCAGAGTCCAGCGTTCTGTGTTCCCACATACTTTCCTGTTCCTGCAGATGACAAAGGTGGTTCCTGTCAGAAAGGATCCTCACACTCAAAGTTTCTAAAGCACTCAGAGGCTGAGCGCCATTTCATGTCTCTCATGCAGTTTGAAATGCTTTCTTCACAAAGACACGTGGTATAATTGAATTACTTCTGTAGTTTCTTTCTGGCATTTTCCTCGCTTCCGTCCCCACACCTTCGCTTGTTTGCTTTCTCGTGAAACCCTCACTTTTGCAAATGTTGTTACACCTTGTGCTCAGAATTACCTTCGCCGATTACACTCAGCTTGAAAACTTTGAAAAAGGAAAGGTGTTATGCATATCCACGCATGCACACATTTTTGTAAAAATGGGGCTATTAGCCAAGCTTTTCCACAGGAAGTTCTCTGTAGGTATCTTCCGTTACGGAGAGAAGAACATCCCCCCACTGTGTTGACAATTAAGTGAACCCTTCGTATGAGATTTTAACACTGAACCCTCTTGATCCCTTAGGTAATTTTTCTCCTATTTTACACTGAGGTACTCGGAGGAAGAAAATAAAAGCACAATTTCTAGTGAAATACTATACATTGTAAGCTAGTTGGCTTTTGTAATGTCTACAAAATGGTTGCATAAACTATAAGCAACGGGTTAGAACAAATGTTGGTTTGAGGTTTTTTTTTAATCACCCTTGCAGGGGATACATTTAGGAGAAGGGGGGGTGTTTCATGGCAGCAATGGATGGAAGGTCATTGGCTCCACTGTGAGTCGGGGGCGATGATTTTCCATCATCCTAGCTTCTAACTGCAGAGTGTGTTTGTGTCATGGTCTAACACACAAGGGAAAGAGATACTATCATGGGCTTTGAATGAGGAATTCTCAATTCCCTTTGGCATACCGTTTTTTAATCCTTCCTAGCCTGACTCCAATCACTTTTATTTTTTTCCCAAAGGTTTTAAAAAAAACTTTTCCAGAATTGTCGCAGGGTGTGTTAGAGTGATTGTTACGGTTACCTAACCTGCTCAGGTTATGCACCAGACACAGCTATAAGGAAAAGAAATGGACTGGAAGCTCCCAGATCCACTTGACTGAACAAAATCCCCCTCTACCCCAAGAGGAAATCCTAAGGTTCTGGAAATGGTCAGAGCAGTCATCCCAGTCATCATTGATCCAGCCACCCAGAGACATGTGGCAAGCATAAGAATGAGCAGCTCTCCTCCTTTCTGACAATACACTCTGTCCTCCTGAATGCAGACACAGACGCCACTGTAGATCAGCAGGGCAAGATCAGAGTGACATCAATGATGGCGTCTTGTTTTCGCGAGGGTCATGTTCTCTCTCACTTCAGATACCAGCAGTAGCCTTAGAGGGCATGCAATAAGGCACTGGACATGCAACCAGGTATCTGCCAGGCAGGGTGACACTTGCAGTGAAATTTGAAGAGACAAGAGTGATGGGCATCTGCCTGGTCACGGTTCCCACTTACACTCAACCCATGACTCAGAGTTTTTACATGAACTATTCCCACAGTGTCTTCTCTTTGAATGGCAGTATCAATTTATAGAACCTTGTCCTGCCTTAAACCCTCTTGCAAAAAAAAAAATACCAAACCATGTTAAAAGCAACATGCTTTTACTGAGAAAGTTTAGTGAGAACCCAGATCAAGATTATTGTTTTTTGTTTTGTTTTGTTTTGTTTCTCCTTCTGAAACTCTGTGTTTTACTGAGCTGACACTTGCATTAGCTGACTAGACCATATCAGGAATACAACCACTTGCCAACAAAATATACATGGTCAGGGGTCCATAAAACTTTATTTATGAAAAAGCAAGTAACAGGTTGATTCTGATCCACAGGTCTCAAGTCCACCAGTCTCTCAAAGACAGCATCATCATCAGATGGAGAGTTAGTGTTCCTCAGCATGTCTGAGTCCTCTTTTCTTAAGGAATGAGAAAGAGTAGTGCTGCTACTACTAAAAGTGGTACTGCTTTTAGCCAGTAAAAAAAAAAAAAAAAAAAAAAAAAAAAAAAAAAAAAACATGTAAAACAACTTCTGCTCTGATGCACAGGTAACTATGTCAGTCTGTTTGTCAGGATAAAAGCACAAATCAGGCTATCCCCTTCACAGATCTGCAGGAGTCCTATTCCTTTCGATTTTCTGCTTTTTGTTCCTCAAACAGGATCCCTCGTGATGTTTCCTCATCCCAAGTCACTTTTGTAGACCACACAACGTGTCTCAGTCCAACGTATGAGGATAATAAAAGTTAGCCTTAGATTTGTTTTTTCTTTTCCTATGGTTGTTGTTGTACAGAAGAAAGACTTAAACTGTAAATAATGTATGTTTAATAAAGAAAGATTTTTGTATGACTTTATGTGAGAGAGTTTCTTGCTGTGTGCTCTTCCACTCCTAAAGGAGAGTGCGATGAATGCCTGGGCTCCCAGCCTCTTCCCTTAGACCACACACTCCCAGACCGCATGTCCATAAGGCTTGCTACAGAAAGCTGGAACTCATGTTATCAATTTCAGCAAAGCCTAAAGTATGGTCATTTACTTTCTCCTCATTCAGCTGGGTTGCCTTGGACTGCACTGCTGGGTGCCAGGACTTCTTCCAGGTTTCTCACAGGGGTGCAGGGGTCCAAGATCTTTGACCACCCTCCACTGCTTTCTCAGGCCATTACCATGGAACTGGATAAAAACAGCCAAGACATGAATGGGTGCCAATATTGGGCTCCAGTGCAGCAGACAGAGGTTTAGTATACTATACCACCACACTGACCGCAGGTTAATTATTCCCCCTAGCTTAAGTAGCAGTGGCAACATTGAGAGCCTCCTCAGTTGAGCTCATGTTCTTGGCACTGCAGTCCACACTTTGTCCTCAATCTCACAGCTAAGTGGGTCCTGAATGTCCCATTGAGAAGAAAAGGGAATTTAGTCTTCAAATGATCTCTTAACTCCTCCCATCACTGTTGTTTTAACCATTGCTGAGGGCAGAGGGATGAGCTATGGGGTGAATGGATTTCAAGTGCTTTGTTCTTCAATGTAAGCAACAGCATTCCGGGAAAAAAAATACTATCTTGTTAAGGCATAACACTGGTCACAGCCAACATTCCAATAACAAAAGACAGCTCAATAGTATAGAAATACAGCAACAGTCCTGTGGGCAGCACAGCTTAAAAACTGGCCCAACTGGGCAACGCAACTTAAAGACTGGTCCTTGGAAAAAAGAATCAACTAATCAGAGTTTCAATGACCAAGAGCAAAAGGAAAGAGGCACAGCAGAGGCCCAATGAATATTACTGATACTTCCCCTGCTGAGAAACAAAAATCTTGACAACTCCAGCCAGCCTCAGTAATCCGAGTTGGGGGATAAAGAATTTATAAAAACTTGTTATAAAGCTTCTTAACAACAATAAGCAAACAAAGGAATCTAAGGAAATTTATAACTATTAGATATTACATTGCAACAAAATTTAGCCGAATTACTAGAAATGAAGAACACAATGCAGCAAATTAAAAATTCAGCAGAAAACTGAATGAGTCATAGAATGAGTGAGATAGAAGAAAAATATCTCAGAATTAGAGGACTTCTGCAGTAACAACGAAACAGTCAAAAAGCAAGAAGACAAAGAGAAACTAAGAAAAGCATGCAGAACTACAGGTTCAGCATCAATATGAGTTATGGCAGCTCTAGAGGTGCAGAAAAAGAATCATGACTCAAGATGTAATCAATGAAATCGTAACTGAGAACTCCCCTAATACGAAAGAAGAATTGGGAAATGAAATACTGAAGGGGCATAGAACTCCCAATAGGTTGAACCAAAAGTGATCTTTTCCATGACACATCATAATCAAGCTCTCTTTAGCTGAACACGAGGAAAAGATCCTTGAACATGCACCTGAAAAAAAATCAATTAACCTATAGAGAAACCCCAATTAGACTCACAGCTGGCCTCTCAGAGGAAACATCGCAATGTATGCCATTGAGTGCCATCTTCCTGTCCGTTGACATTCCCTTGCACCCACTGCGAAGGCAACCAATATTCTGACGTTGATATGTCACGTTGTGAACAATGTCTTGTGCACACACAATTTACGCCTGTGGTCTCTAAAACACGTTTTACAAGGATGTATTGGTTTAAACACATATACAGACATTAGATAAATGCATACTATTTGTGTTTGAGTATACTTCACAGCATTCTTAGGCATTCAAGTTAAGTTTGTGGTATAACAAGTTGCAAAATTCTTGCATAGTGTGTCTCAAAAATTCACGGAAAATGTGTACCGTGAAAAACCATGAATGATTATTAGACTTTTTGCACCAAATAAAGTTGCTTTCATTCTATTTTCCATGAATTTTTTTTCATGTACATTTAAATGTGTGGTTAAATTTCTTTACAATTAAATGGAACTTAATAGTACAGAGTTCTGTAAGTACTTTTTAATATACCACTAAGTTTACTGAATGTATTTATTTGAATTTATTTGCTGTATTTTATTTATTCTTCCAGTGATGGAAATCTTCTGAATCATGGTGAATATTCACACAGCTTCAGTGCATGAATGTTCTTCTCTAGGTCATCATCTGATATTTTAAACTCCAGTATCATCTTGGTGTTGTAGCTTGCATTCTTTCCTACCCCATTACTGACAAGTTTATTTGTGGCAGTGAGCTCCCACACCTGGCTTTGTTTTTAACCTCTATGTGATATTTCTCCAAAGTCATTGGATGAAGAAAGCTGCCGCTTAAGCCAACACCTAATGGCGTCAGCAGGTTGAAAACAAGTTATCCCAGGGAGGCACTGGCAAGGTAACACATGTCTATTGTCTGTGATAGGCAAGGTCATTCTGACTTGGGGTTTTGTTTTGTTTTGTTTTTAAGATTTCATGATTTTTATTGAAAAGTCAGATATACAGAGAGGAGGAGAGACAGAGAGGAAGATCTTCCATCTGTTAATTCAATCCCCAAGTGGCCTCAATTGCCGGAGCTGTGCCAATCTGAAGCCAGGAGCCCGGAACCTCCTCTGGGTCTCCCACGCAAGTGCAGATGCCCAAGGCTTTGGGGCCATCCTCTTCTGCTTTCCCAGACCACAAGTTGGGAGCTAGATGGAAACCAGGGCTGCTAAGATGAGGACCGTGCCCATGTGGGATCCCGGCAGCATATGCAAGGTGAAGACTTTAGCCGCTAGGCTACTGTACTGGGCCCAGACTTGGTGTTTCTATATTAGATGGTGGCCAAGGCTAGCACCACCATCAGGCTTCATCCCTCCCACTCCTGTCTCAGCTGAGGATTCATCAAGTGGGTTCAGATTCTAGAGGACCTGAATGCCAGTGTTTTCTTGTGATCTTCACAGGCTCATTTCAGCATGGCCACTTTAAGAGTGTGAACCACCTTAGAGGTGGGCAGGGCTCTCAGCACAAATGTTCCATGAGATTTTAGCAGAACCTCTACGTCCCTTTTAACGGCCCTGAGAGTCATACCTTGCTATTTTCCCCCATTCCCTATTTGTTGAAGTTATCTTAAGGAACCAAAAAAATTGGGGATGTTACTCAATGTTTCGATGATCACCGTCTCTAAGAATTCTCAAATATGCTTTCAAACCACAATACACTAAATCATTATCACATGTCAGAGTGTTTGTTCCTACATTTAAGTAATTTCTCTTGGAGACACTTTAATCTCAGAATTCCTACTTGATATTTAACATTAATAATGATGTCCAAAAATTTTATTAAAAGTTTGGAAAAAAGTGTTTTCTTTTTTTTACAGCACAACTTGTCTACCCAAAAATAATAATTAAAAGAGTTATCATGTTTCCTTCCACATCATTTTACTGCCAGACTTTTATCCCAATTTGCTTTTAAAAAGAAGAAAATAGGAGAACTCTGTATTTCAAGACTATATGCTCTAAAACACATATTGGGGATAAAACAATTTCAGGAAAGACAAAAAAAATCCAATTTTTAGAGTGGTTCTTAGTCTACTGAAAATGTAAGTTTACATACACATAGACTCTTCAGTTTGAAAATTTCCACTGTTCAAATCTTCAAAGCTGACAAGAGCAACTCGAGACATTAGATCAATTTTTAAAATTTCTGTAATCCTCAAGGCATTGAGGATATGTTAAAGATACAATAGATTTTTGGCACAGATTATTCTTAAAGAATTGGTGGTTTTCTGAAGTGGCATTATCCAGTGAAAGCTGTCCACTGGTTGATAATTAGATACTCATAGTTATAGTTGCAGCTTCCAAGATGTTGGATGCAGACTAACCACAGCTGTAATTACACCTGTTCAGGTTATCCATCTCTGACTAGATTTCTGATGTGTGGGGTTTATATTTATGTTGACATTAAGACAAAATGAAGACGATGGTCACAAGTTAAATTCATGCACAATCATTGAACTGAGTTCCACACCATACGCCATGCACGTTAAGGGTAGGGTACAAATGATTGACGAGGACTTTCAATTTCATCTCATTTAAGAGATGGAAAACACAACCTTCACCTTTGAAGTATTGGGAAACTATGAAGAGAAAAAAATAGCGTTTGAACTGACCTTTGAAGGATGATTGAGTGTGACTCAGAAAAATAATAGATAGGCAAATGCTTCCGCCATGAATAAATGTTTATAGCAATATAGAGCAAAACATTTAAGAAGGTGATTTTCTATATACCATGTAGCTAAAAGATCATTTAGACAGAAATGTAATAAAAACACTGTCTAGCATTACATAGAGAAATGCTTTATTGTATATGTCATTCAAGTAAAAGAGTTTACCCATTTCTAGATTCTTTACGGATTTTGAATTTATTTACAAGTGCAGGAAATGGAAACTGATATTTTTTGGTGGAAGAAAAACTTTGACATACAAGTAAGGAAAACATCCAAGTTACAGTCTGAGTAGAACTCCCACGGCTGTAGTTGTGGACACAGGAAAGACAGTTTTTACCCTTTCCAGTCAACCAGAGCTGGAAAGATACAATTCCCAGTGTGTCGTAAGCAGCCAGCTGTCTGCCATGAAAAGAAACAAGTAGAAGATAAGAGTGTGGGGAAAAGCCGGAAGAAAGAAAACCAGATTCACGCAATTTCCGGTCACGGGCGTGAATGCCTGAAGAAGACTTCCCACTGGACGTCTCGTCTGGGATCCTTCGTGCTTAACCCAGTGTGGATCAGTTCTGCTGCTTCTGCGCATCTAGATGAGTCCTAAAGGAGTCATATCATAAGATGTGACAACAGAAATCACTGTTGTCAAGCAGTCTGGCACAAACACATCCTGCCCTTGTGGATTTGAAAATTCTCTTACAACTTTTCCTTCCCTCCTGAAAAAAAAAAAAATATATATATATATATGTTTTGCATATTATATGGACATGGGTCCCTCAAAAATCTCATTGAAAAAGGGGGTTGGGGAGATTATTTTGGTGCAAAAAGATCTGAAATTTGGGCCCATCACGATAGCCTAGTGGCTAAATCCTCACCTTGCATCCCATGCGCAAGAATGGGTGGTGCCAGTTCACATTCCTGCTGCTCCACTTCCTGTCCTTCTCCCTACTTGTGGCCTGGGAAAGCAGTAGCGGATGGTTCAAAGCCTCGGGCCACTGCACCCTCAAAGGGGACCTGGAGGAAGCTCCTGGCTTCTGATGATTTTTCCGTCCTAGATCAGACTTACATATTTTAGGAATCTGTATTAAAGGGTCATACAATGTGGAGATTTTCAGTCGAGTCTCTTTTCTTTGTTATAATGTTTCTGAGACGTATCATGGTATTGTGTGTAAGTCTTTATGTACTGCTGAATAACATATTTTGTCGGGAGCAGGTGTTTAAACTGGTGTCTAAATTATGTTTTCCCTTAGGATATGCCTGTGCTCAATACCATCTCCAGTTTATGATTCCAGCATCCTGTTAGGGCAGACCCCGTGAGGCACTGCTGGTGGTTCAAGAAATCAGTTTTTCACTTCCAGGTGGGATGCCTTGAGTCAACGTCTGGGCCCAATTTCCGGTCCTCCCAAACACAGCTCATTGCCAGACGTTGTTACGGGCATTTGGTCAATGAACCAGAAGATGGAATTTAATGCTGGCGCACAAGCGTACACATGTCCTCTGACTCAGTCACAGGAATAAAATACATAAACAAATAAATAAACAACATGCACGCACACACGCACGCTCTTAATTTCTCAGTCTCCCCATCTCTGTCTCGTGAATAAAGGAGTAAATGATCTACACATTTATTTGGTTTCTATAATATCTGTGATTATGTGGTGTAATAGCTAGTGTAATAATGATTATATATTTATATATGATAATATTAGCTCATTTCCTTTTATAAACATTTTTATCCACACCCCAGATATTTTATATGAACACAATTATGAACAAACAGGAAAAAATTTCCACCCTCCCACAAGTGTAGGGAGGCAGATAAGGAGAAGAAAGTTGTGAGTGTTGGGGAAGACCATTATATATAAGGACTCAGCCAAATTCAAATTTAGACAGAAGTTCTAATAAAAAAAAAATTATCTGGCATCTTATGCTGGCCCAATCAGGCAGTCTATTATAAGTACATTCAATTCCTTTTACTCTGCTGTATTCATGCTATTTTGGGGGGCAGCATTGTGAAGTAAGAGATTAAGTCATGACAATTGACACTAGCAGGCTATGTATGCCAGTCCAACTCCTGGCCCCAGGACTTTTGATCCAGCTTCCTCTATTGTGCCTGGGAAGGTCCTTGCGCTTGGGGGCCTGCCATCCAATTGAGAGACATGAATGGAGTTTCCGAGTCCTGGCTTCAGTTTGGCCCAGCCCTGGCTCTTGTGGCTATTCGAAGGGTCAGCGAGCAGAAGGAAGATCTTCTCATCCCCGATGTCCTTCTCTGCACCCCTGCTTTTTTAGTAAATGAAACAACATCATGTGAAAAACTATCTCCTTGGAAAAGCTGAATATTGTAGTCTCTCATTGTAAGAAAATTAAGAATAGGAAATAAAGATCAGGAATAGAGAGGTAAACAACAACAAGACTGTGTGTATCAGAAAGATAGATATTTGTAGAGAGGTACATAGCAGGATGTAATCTTACGCATACACATACAATGTCAAAACGCTGTAGATGTTTCCATAATGACAGTTTGGGATAAACTTAAAGTGATGGGTTCTGAGCGAGGCAGGTAAGTCCATTGGTGTTTGGACTGTAATTACTCATCTGTGAGCCAGAGCAGAATAAAGACTGACCTTCGTAAGCAAGACGTTCTGCCAGCTGACCACACCAAATACTGGCTGCTAACTGCCACAACAGCACATCCCCGACTCTCCAACCAGCTGGTCAGTCCTGCAGAGCTTTTGGACTCATTAGCTCTCATAAGTGTGTGGTACAATTATTGTGAATTCCATCCGTTTGTGTATCTATATATGATCCTGGCTCCGTTTCTCTGAAGAACCCTAATCCCACATGTGTGTATGTGCAGTCACGCATGTTGAGGCTCATGGTATATGCAAAACTTGGTCATTTTCTTACTTCACTGCCTCTCTGGTGATAGATAAGTCACCTCAGTGACCTCACAATCACCTGAGCACCATCTCAAACACATTCTCAAATAGAAACTGGTGCTGTGGCTTTTGGGTATATTTGGGCAACTGAACACTCACATTCAATTTCATTCTCTCGTGCAATATCACAAACTGTAACACTAGATTTGTTTTGCTGCTGTTGTTCTTTGATTCAGTAGGTGGGAAGAAGCTAGGAAGAGAGGGATGGGAAAATCGTGATACACTTAAAACAGTAGAAATGACAGTCCCAACGCAATAGCCTAGCGGCTAAAGTCCTCGCCTCCCACATAGGATCTGGTTTATATCCCAGATACTCCACTTCCCTGCAAAGCTCCCTGCTTGTGGCCTGGGAAAGCAGTTGAGGACGGCCCAAACCGTTGGAATCCTGCACCCACGTGGGAGACCTGGAAGAAGCTCCTGAGTAGTGGCTTTGGATTGGCTTGGCTCGGCTCTGACCATTTCAGCCACTTGGGGGAGTGAAGCATCGGACGGAAGATCTTCCTCTCTGTCTCTCCTCCTCTCCGTATATCTGGAATATGTTCCCTTCCTGTACTTTTTAAAAAGAAAGAAAAGCAAACACAAATAAAAGGAATGGAGTAAAGCCACAGCAGCCACATTTCTGGAGGCAGCAAAACAACAGTAATGCAACTCAGTAATTTAGTGCCAACGGGTGGGTGCGTGGCTAGTATGAGGGGTGTAAATTCTGGAGAGGAACTTGCTTGTGTTCTATGACAGTCTCAGGGAGTCATAAACTGCACCCCCTGGAGAGCAGTCCCCGAGAAGCCAAGTGACAAAACTGATGACAGCAGCTATCATTTGTTGAAACCCATCCTTCCCTCCTCCCTTCACTCGGTATATCTGGAAATGTCCTATTTCAGTTGCAGACCTCTGCAGCTGCTCCTCACAGAGGGTAAAATACAACATCTCAAGCCAACAGGAGGCCAAGGCGTTGGGGGCAGGAGTTGTGCTGCGGTCCCAGCCCCCACTGGTTACCATGAAACCTGAACTCTATCTCCACTCAGGCTCCAGAATGCAAGCAGACAAGCCATAGGCTTCCATCCTGAACTTAAAGGAGCTTGTCTAGGAGCCTCAAGCAGCAAGCACACCATCCAGACCCAAGAAGGCAGAGCACAGCGCAATTCCAAGGATTTGCAAAGAGATGTTGTTTTCTTTTTTAAAAAAATTATATATATGTATACACACACACACACACACTAGAGTTACAGAGAGAGAGAGAGAGAGAGAGAGAGAGAGAGAGAGAGAGAGAGATAACCCATCCATTTCTCCACTTTTCAGGTGAAAGCAGTTGTTGCTGACACAGACTGAAGCCAGAAGCCAGGTTGAAATCAGATCTCCGACATGGGCGACTTGGGACCAATAGCTGGGCCATCTTCCAATGCTTTTCCCCAGCTATTAGCAGGGAAATGGATTGGGAGTAGAGAAACCAGGACTCAAACTGGTGCCCCGTTGTTGTGAGCTCAAAGGTTTAGTTTCACTTTGAATTATAAATCAGTAGTCTACCATTATTAGCAAGCCTCCAGCATGAGAGATTGAGACCGTAAGCGCGGGTTGGAATAGCTTTGTCAAAAGCAACAAAACTTCAAATACCAATAAACACCTTTAGAGAAATATGCAAAACTACTAAATAGGTAAGCAAACTTTGAAATCATGAGACAGCAGAAGGAACTCAGAATGAGCAGGAGTATTCAAAGCACAAAAGAAGATTTCAGATTGGGCGCAAAAAGAACTCAATAGAAGGTTGAAAGACACAATTTTGTGCTCATCAGCAGAAATTTTTCAGTTAATAAAAAAAAAAGCCAAATATCAGTAAAATAAAGATTTTTAAAAAGTGACAAATGATCCAGACATTAAAATTAGTGCCTTATACCATGTTTCACAATGCTTAAGAATTGGTAGAATATATACATATATATATTAATATGTACATATCTATGAGAATATATACATATACACATATGTACATATCTATCAGAATAGTCTGGTACCAACAGCAGAGCTAAAAGAGCATGGAGTCTGAGCGTGACTGGTGCACCTGGTGAAAATAGATTAATGGCAAAGTGTCCCAAGAGAAAATAGATGAATGCTATTAAGAAAAGAAAGACACTAGGCAAGCAAAAATAGTGTACAGAGGTCATACTAAAAAAATCAGGAGTCAGAATGGATTGAGACTATGCCAACAAAAGGAGCAAGAGGGAAACAAACTTAGGGGGAAAAAATCAATTTTGTGCTATAATTCTGTGGCAGATTAAATTATCCATCAAGTTACAAGGTATCACAGAGGCTTTTACATGATGTGATAACTTGAAGCTGCACCTGCCACGCTCTGCAAAGGTACTGCAAGTACACACCCCACTGAAAGGAAAGGAGGCACTGGCAACAAGAGACAGGTGCTCCGAAAACACAAGGTCCATCATACAAAGACTCCATTAGCTGGTGAGGAAAGAACACTCAGGGAAGCCTTGGGCTGCACCGCAGGGATTCAGTCTGTCCATTCCCATCCCGACCAGAGGCTTTCCCAAAGAGATGATACTGTTACACACTGATATCCATCAATGTCCTAAGAGGCTGGGGTGAAATTAGTAACTACTCTAAGGGAAAAATAATAACAAATAGAACAAATTCACAACAAGCAAACAATAATTATCCATTCTAGAAAACATAAAAAGAATCTATATAAGGTGAGAGCCATGTAATAGTAAACTATGCAGTTCGATTCCAAAAAGCATTGGAATTGTAGATATCATGTAAAACTTGGTGATAAAATTAACCCAGCACTACAGCCATGTGGTATTGGAGTGGTGAGCGAGGCATGTAAGACAGGCTGGTAGATCTGCTTCAAGATTAAAGACAGGTTCTCTATTGTTGAAAAAGTGAGTAGCTAGTCCTTAGAAGAAAAACTCGGGTAGTAATGGAACAGCCTGTTATTTGGAGATATTCTGGGAAAAGAAAAGGAAGGAAAGAAGGAAAGAAGAGAGGAAGGAAGGATGGACAGTGTGTTCCACTCAAAAGAAGTGGAGGAGAGTGAAAGCAATGGAAAGCTACTTCTCAACATCAAATGATGAAGTCTGTGAAATAAAGTATGGCTTCCTATAAGAGTGCATGGGGTCAGCATTGTGGCTTGGCAGGTAAAGCCAGGACCTGTAACAACAGCATCCCAGGTGAACAGCAGTTTAGAGTACTTGGTGCTTGATTTCCAATCCAACTCCCTACTAATGCACCCAGGAAGGCAGCTGTGAATAGGAGCCTGCCACTATACTTTCAGGGGTCTATACCTCTGTGGGGATGCTGACTGCTTAGGATATTATTTGTCCAAAGGATTTTGAAGCATGAAAAAAAGAAGATCACACCAGGGTTAGAAACCCTATCAGAGAGCAAGCACCATTCCCATACTGTTGAGTGTTTTTGCTAAAGATAATTTTGCATAAGATAATTGAATATTTGGCTTAGTCCTCTGGGGAGCACACCCTCAGCTTTGACGGAAGTGATACATTAAATCAACTACTGATATCTAAGAATATAAAGAAGCTCAGCACCTTAGGTGTCAGATCTTTACCTCTGGTTCTTCTGGAATGAAAGCAGAAAGGGAACGAGAAAGAACAGAATCATGGCTGCGTATAAGCAGGCTCATCACACTGCTCATTTATGTGTGTGTGTGGTGATAGGGGCAGAGAGAGATAGGCAAAGAGAGAGACAGAGAGAGACAAGAGAGAGATAGAAACAAAGAGGCGAGAGGGTCAAAGAGAGGCAGAAGGAGACAGAGAAAGAGAGAGAGGCAGAGAGAGGAAAGCAGGGGGCAAAGAGAGAGAGACACAGAGAGAGGGGGCAGAGAAAGACAATAAATCAAAAAATCTAAGGAAAACTCATTTAGTTGACTTTCAACCAAGTAGCAAAAAAAAAAAAAAAAACATTTCTGGGGCTGGCACAATAGCTTAGTGGCTAAAGCCCTTACTTTAAATATCTTGCAACTAATAAGCAGTGTTTCCACTGTCCACAGTGTAAGTGATGGAGCCACATGGGAAGCTGGACCTAAGCTCCTGCTTTCAGTGCTGACTGACCTGACCTTGGTTGCTGTGAGCATTTGGTGAGTGAACCCGTACATGGGAATTTTCTCACTTTTTCTCTTTTTCTGCCCATATTTCAAATAAATAAACAAAATGAAAAAGACACATAGAGTTTGAATTCTGCTGTATTGGGAAGGTTGCCTTCACAGCAAATGCAGGGAGGCCTCTGAGGTGGGGCAGGGGGTTGTCCAGCTGAGAACTCACTCAGCGCCATTTGCTCTGAATTCAGTCTACAATCTCATGCAGATCTTCCAAGAATATCATTCACTGCCCATGCCCTTTGCTCATGTTCCTCCTGGCATGTTTTCCTTGCTTTCTCTTTTTTTCTCCTCCTTTATTCTCTCTAAGCTCTTTTTCCACAAGGACTCTTATGTTTCACATACAACTCACGAGATTCTCATCTCTCCCAAGTCTGGTCCTGAAATCTTCCAAAGTCCAGGATTCCCCTTTTCAATCCACTTGTTCATGGATCCAGATATGGAACACAGCCTTCAATCCGAGCAAACACTCGCATACCCTTTGCTGATGTCCAAGCTGCAATAGTTCTTATGCCTACTGAGAACAAAAGGCTGTCCCCTTGTTCTCAGGCCTCCTGGAAAGAAGGGTTGAACCAGTTAAAGACAAATCCTGGAAAGGCTTAACACCCTGCAGGGAAAATGGAGTGGTAGCATTTTTTTTCCTCCCCTTTATCTTAAGAAATCCTCAACATTTTTGGAAATGTCAGTTCTCCCCAGACCTGAATTAGCCAAAGCTGACTGGCTTTTTTCAAAGACAGACCTTAAATAATCAGCTTCAGGAACTGAACATGAGCCTTGCTCCCCCATAGAACCCTTTGTCATCCCGTCCACAATCAGCTCAGGCAGACAAATGCTCAGGCAGATAAAATGTTCTATTTCTTTTTACCGTGTGGTCTTTGGGAAATTGTGTCATATTATTTTAGGGGTTGATCTACAGGTAATGAATGCAGCATTTAAGTAACTCGCAGGAAGTCCAGTCATCTCATTTTTTTTGTGCACTTCTTAAGACAAGCTTTTCTTGCCTGCAGAATTCCAGAAACACAAAGGGAAGGCATATATGCTGGCTTTACTTTCTGGTTTCAGTGATGTGGGAATGTCAACTGAACTACGTTGGGCATGAGCAAAATCAGTCTTTCCTCAGCTTGCCAGCTACAGTTCAGAATTCAGTTCAAAGAAAATATTTATTTGCTTTCTTCCTCTATGTAGAGGTGCCTTACATGGGAATACAGATTCCAACATTTTTAAGGCTCTTTGTAGAAGTCTAAAGTGCAGGTAAATGTGAGAAATACTGTGCGAAGAAATTTCAGGCATCTGTGTTACCTGTTGAGGTCTTGGAAAGAGATAAAGAACATTTGCCAATGTAACTACAATTGCAGTATCTCAAACAGGAGATACCATACTTATAAACAAGGTAGTATATTTTCCTTTAAGGGAGCTGGACCTATTCATTCCAATTCAGCTCTTTCTCCCATTGGTTTTCTTTTTTTTCTTTTTTAAGATTTATTTTATTTTTATTGGAAAGGCAGATACACTTAGAGCAGAAGAGACAAAGAGGAAGATTGTCCATCTGATGATTCACTCCCCAAGGAGCAGCAATGGCTTGAGCTGAGCCAATCCGAAGCCAGGAGGCAGGAACTTTTTCCAGGTCTCCCACACGGGTGCAGGGTCCCAAGGCTTTGGGCCGTCCTCGACTGCTTTCCCAGACCACAAGCAGGGAGCTGGATGGGAAGTGGGGCAGTCGAGATTAGAACCAGTGTCTATATTGGATCCCAGCGTGTTCAAGGCAAAGATATTAGCTGGTAGGCTTTCTTTTGCTTGCCACTTAAATGGAGCTGATTTGAAGTGTCTAAAATTTTCTAAGGACGTGCACAGACCTCATTCTCATGCAAAGTACCCCTTCATGGAGAGATGACGAACACGAACACCTCAACACTTCAGAGTATCACTCGATGAGTACTCAGTGGTATGAGTGACAGGTTAGTTACTGATAGGTGATGAAAGTGTCAGTAGACCGTCTCATTGACAAGAAGATTTGTATCCTCTTGTGCTATGACTTATCAATATGGTAACATTCCACTTATCAATATGGTAATATTCCAAAAAAATAAAAGAAAAACTTCATCCAAGAGAAAATGAGACCCAACAATCCCCAACTGTCAGCTCTAGAAGAAAATGCTATCAAGTTATAGAACAATGGGTTGAGCTACCACTTGCTGTGCCGGCATCCCATAGGAGCACTGGTTCAGGCTCCATACAGTGCATTGGAAAAGCAGCAGAAGATGGCCCACGTTTGTGGGTCCCTGCGACTCTCATGGGGATGCTGGATGGAGCTCAAGACTCATGACCTTGGCTTGGACTAGTCTAGTCATTGTGGGCAATAACAAAGAATATCTCTCTCTCTCCTCTCCCTCCTTGATCTCACTCACTCTCTTTTTGTGTCAAATAAATGTTAAATATAGGAAGGAAATGACCAAATTTTTTATGTCTGCTCCATTTACTTTTTTTCCTATGAATCGTCCAAGTAGATTTTGCCAGTTCTCCCTGTGGAACACTTATTTATTAATGATGAAATAACGTTGTGGAGTTCTTCAAAAACAGTCACCTTAACAGGGATCCATCACCATAGCTTCAAAGACTTTGTTGAAGAGCTGCAATCCATGTAGAATGTGTTTCCTAGGATTCTGGAACTGGGGGAATGGGTGGCTAACCAATGATATGAAGATAGTAAAAAGATAAATACTTATGTTGGAGTTATTGACCACTGAACACAACGGGCAAAACCCAGTGAAGCTGTTGGACGCAGAGGAAGGATACGTGAGCAGAAAAGCTGATCTTCAGAGAAAAGTAAGTCAAGTCGCTGTTCCAGAAATACAGAGAAACAAGATACAAAATAGCCCCTGATTTATATAGGTTGTAACTAGAGCCTAAGGTTTCTATTATAGGAAATTTCATTTATTTTGTTGGCTTCTACAAAATAATCCACTGCTAACATCCCAGTCATCTCTTTGATATGCAAGCTGCTTCTTCAGCACTCTATTGCCTGCAACCAAAAGGCATTTATGAAAACATCATTCTCCAATGGCTGGAGTTTTCTGCATCATCTCCATTTGTGCAGACCATTCTGGAACAGTCAGAACACAGAATAACGTAGTTGGTGACTTTCAAGAACAGAAATTTATTCTTCTAACTCTGGAGCCTAAACATCTAAAATCATGATTCCTCCGGAAACATGAGCCTGAGTGATCTAGGGAAGAAGGCCTCCTGGCTCGTTTGGCATGTGGTGATAGCCTGCTTCCTTTGATGGGGAGACGTTTTACTCCCTGTCTATCTCCATGGGATGTGTCGGTGTGCATCTCAGCTTTCTCTTCTTTTCAAAATATTATCTATTTATTTAAAAGGCAGAGTTACACACCTGAAGAGAAAGCGAGAGAGAGAGAGAGAGATTCTATGTGCTGATTCACTCTCCAAATTCCCATAATGACCAAAGCTGGACCAGATAGAAGCTGGGAGTTGGGAACTTTATCTTTGTCTCCCACCCGGGCACAGTGGCCCATGGACTTGAGCCATCTTCCTCTGGTTTGCCAGGTACATTAACAGGGAGCTGGATTTGTAGTACAGCTGGAACAAGTACTGACTCCCATAAGGAATGGTGGGAGTTGCTGGTGATGGCTTAATGCACTATGGCAGAATGTTCTTCCCTTCTTTCTCTTCCTAAAATGATACCAGTCACGAGTGTAACGTTCACCCTAAACCCAACATAACCTCTTCTTAATGGCTTATGCCCACAAAGCCCCTGCTTTCAAATCTGGTAGTATTCTGAGCTTCTGGTCTTTAGGGAGACATTGTTGGATGCTGGTATAAAGGTGAGATCTTGGAAGCGCTTTGAGATCAGTGGAACCAGGGCCACCCTTCACCCAGACATCTCTATTGAATGAGATGAGTCCATGGCACATTCAGTTGTATTCCTTTAATTGTATCCCTTGTAGTATAAAGCACCTAGGAAATGCCACCATTTGTTTTCCACTGGAACAGAAGCCAACGAGATGATGATAGAAACAACTCCCCTTTTTACTTCCGTTTCTTTCCATACTCAATACCCTTCGCTTGTGTGTACATTTCTTCACATTTGCCCTGACCCCGTGAACAGAGTGTGAGTTTCACACTTACAGTCACAACCATTGTGCTATATTCCATTGCAGCTGTCTTCCAATGGTGTGCATACCCTGTTGTTTCTCCCTCTCCGTGGATTGAAATGATCAAACCGAGAGCTGTGAGGAAAACCAGGTATAATTCCTTAGTATGTACCATCAAACTGTGTTGATATTTGAGTTATGATAGATCAACGAGGTATTCTTTTACGATAATGCTTTTCTGATGTCCAAATCAGATGGTTTTTCTTTCAACGTCTTCTACCATCTTGTCGAACTCTGAGGGCTCCTTTAGTGTTCATTGATTTGCTGATTGACAGTCAAGGAAGACACGTGGGTCGTAAGCATGAGAACTTAATCACAGAGCCTTACCCAGTGAGATGTTCATAAACAGCATAGAGTGTAGATGCCTTTCTGTGGCTTGTGGTTTCTTTGGGACGTACATCACGATAAGCAGCAGTGGAAGTAATTCGTCTACTAAGAAGCAGCAGTAGCTGTCTGTGTCAAAGGTAAATCTTGTAGGAGCATACTTAGCAAAAAATGTTTCATTTAATTTTCACAGTGATCTTGAGGTTAAGCATTATAAGCAGAGATGATGAAGCTGAATTCAGATTAGTTGAGGCGTTTGCTCAAAGCAAGCAAGGCCACTAAAGGATCACAGGTCATGAAGTTTGTTCTTGACTAACATTCAATGCTTTCATACGAAAGTTGGTGTGAACGATGTCCTGAAACCCTTCCCAATCATCACAGCTTTTCTACCCTGGTGTGTTAGCTGACACCACACCGGAGATTGGTTTCAGTTTTTTTTTTTGCTGAAAGCTGGCAATGGACACAATCTAGTTTTTTTTTTTTTTTTACATTTCTTTTTTTAAATTTTTTAGAATTTATTCATTAATTACATTGTATTATGTGACACAGTTTCATAGGTACTTGGGTTCTCCCCACCCCTCCCCAAACCCTCCCCCCATGGTGGATTCCTCCACCTTGTTGCATAACCACAGTTCAAGTTCAATTGAAATTCCCTCTTTGCAAGCATATACCAAACATAGAGTCCAGCATCTTATTGTCCAGTCAAGTTCAATGACTTCTTAGGAAGACTCTCTCTGGTTTGAAGGCAGAGCCCACAGAGTATCATCCCAATCAATTAAAAGCTGCAACATACCAACAGCAAAAATTTACATCATTATGGAATTAATTGACATAGTATTGAGTAACCAATATGTTAAAAATAAATGCGAGTTCTCAACCACATTCTTTGACCACCTCATTGACATTTCAATTTTAGTTTATACACAACATATAACATAACACACAGAACATAATGTGTTTTATATAACATCATATCATCTTAAATTATGGCAAACATGTGGTATCTAACCTTTTGGGATTGGCTCATAGTTTTTAAAAGGATATAAGAATAGGAGTGGAAGGGATGAAGGCAGGAAGAAGAGGGAGCCAGAGAGAAGGAGACAGGCAGCATGAGAAAGAGTAAATCTGCTGGCTCACTTTCCAGGTCGCTGGACTGGAAAAGGCTGAATCCAGAGACCTCAGTCTCGTCTGCTATAGGAATGGCAGGGATTTAGGTACTTGACTCGGTCTGTTCTGTGGCATATCGGGCAGCGCCATCACCTGCAATGCCAGCATCCATACAGAAACTGTTAGTTGCCCAGCCTGCTCTGCTTCCATGCAGATTGCTGCTAACAGCCCGAGGAAAGCAGTGGAAGATTTCCCAAGTGTTTGGGAATCTGCACTCATGTGCAAAACCCAGATGAAGGACACAGCTGAAGGTTCAATTCCCTGGGTCTGAACCGGCCCTTGCTGGCCATTGCAGCCACCTGGGGAGTAAACAAGCTGATGGTTGATTTCTTTCTCTTTCTCTTTGCTCTTCCATCTAAAACTCTGGATTACAAGATAAATCCAAGATTTATTTATTTTTATTGGAAAATCAGAAACACAGAGAGGAAGATCTTCCGTCTGCTGATTAGGGTCACTCCTCAAGTGACCACTACTGCTGAAGCTGAGCCGATCTGAAGCCAGGTCTGAAGCTTCTTCCAGATCCCCTATGTGGGAGCAGGGTCCCAAAGCTTTGGGCCATCTTCCACTGCTTTCCCAGGCCACAGGCAGGGGGCTGGATGGGAAGTGGAGCCATCAGAACACGAACTGACACCCATATGGGATCCTGGGCGTGCCAGGGGAGGATTTTAGCCACTAGGCCACTGCACTCTGCCCAAATAAAACAAATCTTTTAGAAATGAATCAGAAAATGCCATTTTCTGTGGTGCACATTGTCAAGAAGTTAAAATTGAGAGTAGAATCAGGACTTAAACTCGAATATTCCAATGCAGGATGTAGACAGTTTGACTCAACCCTTGGGCCACATTGACACCACTAAGATCTATAGATTTATCTTTTCTGAAAGATAGGTTTTAATGAACTGGAAAACAGAGTGATAGGTAAATGGAGAGACGGGGGAAATCTTACTTCAATTTCATTCTCCAAGTTTCAGATTTGGGCAGCTGAAAACAGGAGCCCAAAAGCCCATCCAACTCTCCCACATAGGTTACAGTCTGAAAATTTGAAGCATCTTGTTCTGTTCTCCCAGGCACGTTAACAGGGAGATGAATGGAACATGGAGTATCCAGGGCTCCAGTAGGTTATGCTAATGTTGCAGGTGGAGACTAAACTCCTGCAGTTCAAGGTCAGCCCCAAGAGTCTACTTTTCTTATCCCTGTCTTTTTCAAATTAGCTGACCCCTCTACTGCAGCATGTTGTCCCTGCTGTTGTCCCCAGCTTCCTGCTTCTCTTTGCAAGGATCTCCACCTCTTCGTTTGAATTTCCTCTGCTTTGTCTCTGCTTCTGTTAGGCACAGAACAGTGTTGCTGACTAATGTCTATACTATCTACCAAGACTTGAAAATACCACATTTGACTGACTTCCTAAGTGCTTGGCCAGTTGGGAGTGTGTAGGCATTTCTCTCCTATCCATTTGTCATGAGTGAAAGATGTTGTAGCTGAGGCCAGAGGGAGCCTATGTCCCCAGATAAACACAAGGAAACATATTCTGTCTGGGAGCCACAAAGCTTTTCATCCATCCTCCTGAGTAGCTGCCTGCTCTGTGCCGGGCCAAGGTCAGTTCTGCACACCCACATCAGTGCAGAACTCGTCTCCCTGGGACATCTCCATTACCCACAAAGCAATTTGGCTTAATTTTTAAATAATACCAGTGGCCTTTCTGTGTATAGGTTCTTAGAAAAAGGCAAGAAATTGCACAAAGAATTCTTGCAGAGCATTCCAAAGAGTAGAAGAAATACAAGGGCTGTAAGTAAAGAGCAGGGCAATTTGGGTGACGCTAAGCTGACTTCTCTTCATTGCCTGTAAGGTCACATTTAAGACTCTCTTTGCATTTGGATAGCTCACGGAGGCTGTGAGTGGTTATTACCAGAAAACAATCCCCATGTCTCACGGCTCCTCCGTAAGATGGCATTATAGTGGCGACTGACAATAATGGAGGTGACTGCAAAACCACAGAGGTTTTTCTCCCTTGTGCAGCTCAGGCTTTGGCAGATTGCTATGATGAGGGGAAGTCTCAGTTCCAGGGAGATGAGCAGCCTGTCTTCTCCCTCTCCCTCAATCGCTATCCGATCCCACACCTGCCTTTGCAGAAGAGCTGTATACTAGAAAATTTAGCTCTGAGTGAGCCGTATTTTTCCAGATGTGAAAAAGCTGATCAGGTACTGTGAGAGGGTTTATGCTGTAGCAGTTGGCAAAGGGAAATCACTCTCCTATTCATTTTCATCACGCTTTCTCTGCTCAGGCTCTGCACATAGTCTCTTACAAAGGGATATTAGGATTTGTCCCATCTGCCTGTCATCCAAAAGCTGATCTGTTAGAAAGGGGGCTGAAGTCTCAGGGGAAGTGACAATTTTCCTGAGTGTTTACTGTGTATTATCATTTGGATATAGTCTGAGTGTCCTCTGAAGTCTCACAGGTTAAAACCCAGTCCCCAAGTTGTGTGTCAATGATGAATCGATTACTGTTAGTGCTTAATGGGTCAGAATGGGAACTTAATCTAATAATGGCACCTGAAGTGGAGCCTTTGGGAAATATTCAGATTCGACTGGGTTATTGGAGTGGGCCCCACAGCAGTTTTATGAGAGACCATTTAGACATAAATGATGTGTGATCCCAGTCCACGTCTTGATTGGCCATGAGCGTCCTGCTCTGCACCTGTCCCTTGCTCCCTCTTGCCATGCTGCTCTCTGAGGTACGTTTGTATTTTGCCAACAGAGCATCCTCCCAGATGCCAAGCAAAAGAAACAGTGCCTTTTAAAGTGTTTTGAAAGATTGATTTATTTTTACAGGAAAGACAGGTAAGATTTACAGAGTGAAGGAGAAACAGAGAGGAAGATCTTCTTTCTGCTTGTTAACTCTCCAAATGGCTGCAGCAACTGGAGCTGACCCAATCCAAGGAGCTTCTTCTGGGTCAGCCAATATGGGTGCAGGATCCCAAAGCATTGGGCTGTTCCTCTACTGTTTTCTCTAGGCCACAGCAGTGAGTTAGCAGAGACACAAGATGGGTCTCATATGGTATCCTGGTGATTGTGATGGGAAGATTTGGCAATTGAGTCATCACAGCAGGCCCCATAGATACAGTCTTGAGGGAATATTTCCCAACCCATCCTTCCTCCCTCCTTGACTCCCAACCCTGCTTCCTCCTTCCTTTTTGAAATTATTTTTTCTTTTAACTTGTAGTGCAATGACTTCGTTTCAATACATTTTATAAGCAAAACTTAATGTTTTTTTTAAATACATTCACTCTTATCCTAATAGTGTGGTATGCTAGAAACTGGGATGACATATGGCTACCCGAGCATGAATTTATGAACTGAGGTGGCTTGCACCAGAAGCATTCCTTCCAAGGCAAAGCTGAATAGACTCAAGGTTGGGTGGAGCTGTCAGTCCAGACAGAACTGCTCAATGTACAAAGCGATATGATGGTGGCATAATTGACACGTGTCTTCTGCTTTTGCTTCCTGAATCCTATTGCATTCACACTTCTGCTCCTGCAGCCCTAGTCAGAGCTCTGCTGCCTAGAGAAGCAGGTCTCCATTCCTGCCTTTATGGGCTCAGATTCTTAACTCATGGCAGGGCATGTCGGTGTCTACACAGGATTTACAAGCAACATCTACTCCAGGGCCAGTGATCTGGTCTAGCTGCTACAAAGCAGAAGTCAGAGAAACTCTGACCTCCCCCACATTTCTTCTCATGCTAAAGAGACACGTTCCGTGATACACTCCAGGAAAATTCAAGAGGAACAGAACTGAGAGGGTTGCGATGCCATGGGCGGCCAGGAGAAGTGAATGGTTGTACAAAGCAGAAGCTGTCAACAGCGTGTGCAGTAGCAGGGCAGAGATATGTTCCAATGGACAAACAGGAAGGCGTTCATGCTGATACGGAGGGCAGTCCTGAGCAGACACTGACTCACAGGGAATCAAGTGACTCTACTCATGACAAACTCAGCTAGAATCTCCTGCTTGGGGCCTGGTAGCCTTAACATTCGTTGCAGTATGTCCTGACATCCAAGACCTAGAGATGACATTAAGCGTAGCTGATGAGTCCTCCGTGGTAGAATACTTCCCTGCTTGCCTGGTGTTTGTCTCTCTTGTGCCAAGTCCCAGAGATTTGTTCAGATTTCCTATCCTCCATAAAATACCTCTGATTCCTATTGCTCAGAGTTCCTTTTTCCTTGCAGCCTGATTTATTTTACTCATTCTTGCAAATGCAAGTTTATCAGCTCTTTTGGTTATTCAGAGTTTGAGCGCTAACAGGGACAAATCATGGTGTGAGTCGCACTGCAAGGTACTTCAAGTTTTGTGCCAAGTGCTCTTGGCATATGATTCATTTCACCCTTACAACCATCCCACGAAATAGGGAACCGATTCTTCCTTGTTATAGCTGAGGTGACAGAAGCCTATACGATGTAGTGACTTGTGTGTTCAAGTCCCTGACTTAAACACAGCACAGCATAGGCATGCATCAATAAAGACAACCGATTAAGAGCTTTCACTGGGCATCACTGAACGTTGCTTTCCTTTTAAAGAAGGAAAACCTTTTAGAAGCTAGAGCTCTAACCTGAGTAAGCCTTCCTATCCCGACTCCAGGAAGACCATATCCTCCACTCCTGGTTAGCCACCTCAGTTCCACTGAATATTTGCAGCTGAAGGTGAAACCCAGCAGCAGAGGTAATGTGAGCAGGTGTACACTTAGGAGTCTGAGCCACCAGTTTCAAGCAATGTGTCCTTGCAGGAGATACTTCTCAGCCTTAGGGATCTCTCTCTACCATGAGAAATGTTTGAAACGTAAGTGTTGAGAACCAACAGAGAAAGCCTACATGGGCTTTTGGAAGCACAAATACATTACATTTTCCTAGTGTGTTGTGATAAGTGGGAGAGGTGGACATTTTGCATTTCCGATGTCCTTCCTCCAGGACATTACACATGCAGAACTTCTACAGCAGAGGGGACTGAAACAGACAGGCAGAAGACTGTATGAGCTCAAAGCAATGACAGGACCTCAGGGTTCCATCTCCATCCAGTGAGGATAGCCCAACTCTGGGTCACTCCTCAAGAACTCCGCCGTGGGTGTTGTATTTTATTCTTCTCTGCATCTCTCCATTCAGGCCACCTTCCCTGGTTCCTAAGTTGCTGCTGAAAGCGAATTAGCAAGTTTTCATATGGAAAGTGCATACTATTGAAAATGACTGTATGAATTTCAAAATATTTGTGTACCAAAACAAACCTAATTTTTAATTCAATTCCCATTTTGTTGAATATTCTAATTGGATTCGTGTTTAAGGAGGACTCTTTTTCGTCAAGCAAACACTCCTGAATTTCATCCTGAAATCAGACGGAGCATCATTTGCCCTCTCTGGAATCATCATTTCAGGCTTTCGAAGAACTTCTCTGTGAAAGGCATAGGTCCTCTAGCTTTCTTTAGCATATCTCTTCTGTCCTTCTGTCTAGAGAGGGGCAAAGCAACCCACGCACATGGCTAGCTCTCACATGCACAAAGTTCAATATGAAATGAATAGTGTCATACATACACAAATTCCCAGGTACATCTCATGTGAATACCTTTGCATAAGGTTATTTGCACCAAAAAACAAAAAGATTTCTTGCACCAAGTTCCATGTATGTTTAGTGCAGAATATGAAATTTCAAATATTTATGCACTTGCATTGAGTTGTTTGTGGTTAATCACGAGAGTCCCGAATATATATTCAATGATTTCTGGTTTCCAGGGCATTTTAGATGGAATTTGGCGGGGAGGCTGTAAATAGTTATTTGGTTGCAAGGCAGAGAGACAACCAAATCTAAAGAAAGAGCTACATCTCCCACTTGTTTGTTCACTCCCTGAATGGTCACAACAACCAAGTCTGGGTCACACCCAAGCCAGGATCCAGGAATTCCATCAGGGTCGCTTTGGTGGCAGAGTCTCAAGAGCTTGAGCCATTTTCCACTGTTTTTCCTGAGGCATGAGCTGGATTAGCAACAGAGACTCAAATGAGCACTCAGATACTAGATGCTAGTGCCATTAGCTGTAGCTTAACACTCCGTGCCACAGTGCTGGCCCCTAAGTCAGCTTGAGAAGACTAGGGCACACACAGAAGTTAGAGGCTCAGGTTGGTAGGGAATGGAAATTTCTTGCCATGGTTTCAGTTTCTAACTTTACTCCTGGAAAGTTACTTGAACAAATCAATGAAACTGAACTGTAACCATCTAGTGTATGAACTTTGTTCTGTGCCTTTCAATCGATCCCTATCCACTCCCCCATCTAGGTTCATGTCTGCTCTGCCCTGCTCTACTTCTGGAAGCCTGACGTTAGAAACCACATCCCGGGAGATGATGTGAAAACATTGTCCATGTCCTTTTTAAAGTCCACCAGTTCTTAGTGTAAGGAAATCATCATGACTGGCATTGGCTCAGACTGGACTTGGGAATCCTGGGGTGGTTATTAACCCTGGCATCCCTGCCTCACATCATGTGCACATCATCTTCATCAATTTCTTCCTAGCATACTCTTATTGTTCATGAATGTCCAGTCCCATTGTGCCTTAGACAAGTGTTGGAAGGTGATAGCAATTAAAGCAGGGGTCTTTAAAAAGTTCACAGTAAAAACTGGGATGGAAAGCTAATTTTATTTACCGAATACATTTGATGTCCATGCATTTTGTTTGATATTTTTTTCAGGAACTATTTGACAAGCCCTCATATGCATGGTTTTTAAAAAGTTCTACACCGAGTACACTTATCTTTTCAGTGGTAACGTTTGCCTTGAGCCCTAGCTTCCCCAACCTTCTTTGCATATCACTTTTTTAAAATGAAATAAGCTGAACTGACATGCTGGCATAGTTAACACAGACGAGGCATTAACCAGGCCCAGAGTTCCTGCCACCTATTGGCTGCTTATTTCCCACTCAGTGTAACACTTGCACTTGCCTAAGTACAAAACTACTTAAGTCAGTTGCCTACAGCTTGGGGAGGTCCATGATTTGGAAGAGGCCCAGATGTCTCCCGTATGGCCCAGGAGTCAGAACATCTAACTCCAAGTTCAGTTCAGGAACAGAGAACTCTACAGTTCTAACGCTGAGATCTGAGGTCTTCACAGAGAGACAACAGGTAGGCCGTAGTGTTGGGCTGACACCAGAAAGCACAAGGTTAAGAATGCTAGATTCCATGGAACTCTAATGTTTTTTGACACTGCAAGCTTACACCCTGAAGTGTCCAGAAGCTCAGACAGAACCCGGCAGGACAGCTGTTTGTCCTGCTGGTTGACATTCAGATCTAGTTGCCTGTCCTGCTGTAAGAGTTAAGTTTCATTTGTTCACATCACCCTAAGCATCTTGGTGTGCCCTTTCCAGTGCGTACTGTTCTCTGTTTGTAACTCATACATATACTTGGATTCCTCATTTTTAACTGTAACACCAATTTTACTACTTAAAGAATGTGATGGCTTGGTTGGATTTAAGCAATGTTGAAGTACTGTAACGATGAGTGCCACACTAGGTGACTGCGGGGGAGTATCAATGTTCACCTCATTGAATGAGGCTAATGGGCTTTCTCTGAATGGGTGACTTGCAACAGACACTCCCCAGCAACTCCTGGGATCGTAGAACGGAATACGACACGGGAGAGAGAATCAGAGATGTCAAGGAATGTACTTTCTGGGGATGCAGATAATTGCAGCAATAAAAAAAGACACACAATGTACAAAGGAGTAAAGGAAATTACAAGGTTCTTACATGCTGATCATAGTAAGATTGGAGTCTGGAGTTCAGGGTTTAGGGGGACAAACGGCAGGGTAAAAGATGAATCTGAAGATAGAGTTTGGAGATAGTATAATGCACTCTGTGAGTTAAAATAATGCCAAAATGATCATGTTGTTAAAAGTACCAAAAATATGTATGATGACCTAAAAACCTGGAAACAAATATGTTTAGTGAAGCAACCTAGCACCCTGAAAAAAAATAGTGGTAGTGGCAGATCTAATAGCTAAGAAGAAAACACAGCTGACGTTCTTGTTTAAGTCAAGGATTACTGCCTGGTTTCCATCCTAGCCACTTGCAGTGCCAACTATAACATGAGAAAATGAATTTTCCAGAGGAGAATGAGGGTTTGCTGATGTAATTTTGACCCAGAGGGCTTGCACATCATGCATAGGAGCTGATCACATGGAAGATGATCATGCAAGGATCTGAAAATCAATTGCCCATGGAGACTGGAAGGGCTCCCTCGACAAAACTGGAGCTCCGCCGTTAGACATAAACTAAATACAACCTCAGGAGAAAGGCAGGTGAGGCCAACAGGCAAGTGCTGATGATTGTGGTGACATGTTTCCTTAGGAAACCTCACAGTTTCATTCTAAGAATATGTTCATTGCTTCCTACCACAATAAAAAGTTATCATTTCCTAATATGAATGGAATGTTCTCGAAGTTGTACATTTCCATTATTGAATACGGCATACGGGGAGTGACTTCCTGTTATCTTGAGATAGAAATGCCCAACCATGAATGTCAACAGCAGACTAGGTTAATGACAGAGCAGCTTAAAAGCCAGAACGATCCTGGTGTTGTGAACTCTAATTCTGCTTCTTCATTTCTATTGGCATTTAAGACTCCAGCCACTAGCTCTCTTAGAGTTCAATGATTTTGTCTTATTGATATGATTTTACTGATGCTTTCTTATACATATGTAGTTTTGTGTTTGTAAAAATTATTATTATCATGACTTTTCCTTGTGCGTGACCTGCGGCACCATATTCCACACTGCTTCCTGAGCAAGGGATACAAAGTCTTACTGCTTTATCATTCCCATCCACCTCCCCACCCCAGATTCACATTTTTCAAAATATTCAATATCTAATTTGTAAGAGATTACATTTGTGAAGAGTGATTCTTTTCATCCAGAGTAGCCGAAACGCACGTTCTCAACAGGCAAGCATCGGGATTCAGAGGAAGAAGCCATACATTAGAGAGAAATTTGCTATATTTTTTGACCATTAGACAGGAAACACAAATGAAATTTCTCAGAGCAAACCTTCTGTTATCTGATTGGCTGAACCTATGTTGGAAATTTACCTGTTGGTCCATCAATTGTGACCGTTGGGCATCATTATTTTTGAAAATACGTATCAACAAGATACATCATCCATCAATCTAACCGAGGGAGAGGGGAAGAAAAGTTCTATTCTTCAAAATTCAATGCAGAGACAGAAATTCAGATCTGATCTATTTATGCCCATTACAAAGGCAAAGTGTACAACTTTATTGTAGGTGTCACATCGAGAAGCAAAAGTTAGTATTGTGGAACCGATTACATGCATGTTAGTTTCTAAAGATACAATGATTTTTTTAAAAGATTTATTTATTTTTATTACAAAGTCAGATATACAGACAGGAGGAAAGACAGAGAGGAAGATCTTCTGTCCGATGATTCACTCCCCAAGCAGCAGCAATGGCTGGAGCTGAGCCAATCCGAATCCAGGAGGCAGGAACTTCTTTCCGGATATCCCACGCAGATGCAGGGTCCCAAGGCTTTGGGCCATCCTCGACTGCTTTCCCAGGCCACAAGCAGGGAGCTGGATGGGAAGTGAAGCTGCCGGGACTAGAACCGGCGTCCATATGGCACCCCGGCGCATTCAAGGCGAGGACTTTAGCTGCTAGGCCACGCCGCCGGGCCCGATACAATGGTTTTTGTAACTCACAAGAAATTCTGTAATTTATCCAATATTTATGAAGCATCTACTTTTTTCTAGGAATTAAATCCAGTTTTTCTCTCTTTAATTCCATGAAAATCCATGGTGATGCGCAGATTTACAAGAGCTTACACTGTTAGTAAAGAGGGAAAAAAAAGAGGAATGCCACACATACCTAATTGTAAAACTTTAACTGTTTTGTCAATTGGCTGCTTTCTGGAGTTTAGCAGGAAAAAAGCTTTTAAATACCAAAAAAAAGGCAAGAGAAGAAAAGAGAGGAGAGGAGAGGAGAGGAGAGAAGAGGAGAGGAGAGGAGAGGAGAGGGGAGGGGAGGGGAGGAGAGGGGAGGAGAGGGGAGGAGAGGGGAGGAGAGGGGAAGGGAGGGGAGGGGAGAGGACAAGGGAGGGGAGGGGAGGGGAGGGGAGGGGAGGGGAGGAGAGAAGAGGAGGGGAAGGGAGGGGAGGGGAGAGGACAAGGGAGGGGAGGGGAGGGGAGGGGAGGAGAGAAGAGGAGGGGAGGGGAGGGGAGGGGAGGGGGGAGGGGAGGGGAGGGGAGGGGAGGGGAGAGAGGAGGAGAGGGGAGGGGAGGGGAGAGAGGAGGAGAGGGAAGGGGAGGGGAAGGGAGGGGAGGGGAGAGGAGAGAGGAGGAGAGGGAAGGGGAGGGGAAGAGAGGGGAGGGGAGAGGGCAGGGGAGGGGAGGGGAGGGGAGGGGAGGATGAGAGAGGTATCAGAAACAATGGAAGAGGTGGTACACATGAGACCTAGGAAGTGACCAAGAAGAATCCAGCGTAAGCTAAAACCATCACTGTTTGCCTTAGATTCTTGAAGCACCACTGCACTGAGAACATTCAGAGATGGGTTTAAAGGAGAAAGATTCATCTGCATTCTCACCTCCAAATATGGTCACCTCCTTATAACACTGAAAACTACAGCAGCAGCAGCAGCAGAAAGATTTCCACGTTCTGCTCTAGCATCTGCAATAACCCAGACCGCCTGTGTGGAAGGATCTAAACGTGTTAATTTAAACCTGTCTCATAACTATTGTAAGATGTTTATTTCGCAATGCAATGCACCATCTGGATGGCTCGAATGTGCCTTTCCTCATGTGGCATACGTTAGAAAAGGTAGATTTAGAAAGCCATTCTGTTTCCAGTCATTGAATATCATAAAGCACAAACATTGATAAGGACCTACCATTTTATTTTACAGGTGAGAATGCCCACAGCCCGGTTGATGAACAGGCGTTGAGGTCAATGTCAAAAAATGCACACAATGCTTCAATATGACCTTACAAATTAAGTCCCTTAAAATCTTCTTGACTTGGGAGAGAAAGCATAAAACGTATGAGATCATTAAAATAGCTACAAACTTTCCTTTGGTAAAACTCTATTTATCCTATTTTTCTCATTATTTTTCAACATGAGTCTGAAAGAGAGAGGAAGAGAGAGAAAGAGAGAGAGAAGCAGGGAGACTGAGAGAGATGTCTCAGTTGGTGGTCAACTTCTCAGATGCCTACATGGCTATAGCTAGGTATGCGAGGATGAATCCAGTTGCTTCACACTGGCATCAAAGATGCAATCACCTGAGTCATTGTTGCTTCCCCAGATGCACTTTAGCAGGAACCTTCAATGGGTACTGGAGGTAGGACTCAAATGTGGGAATCACCTGAGTCATTTTGCTTCCCCAGTTGCACTTTAGCAGGAACCTTCAATGGGTACTGGAGGTAGGACTCAAATGTGGGCATCCAGTGTCGAATGCAGGCGTCCCAACCAACATCTTTCACTAAGCTGAACACAGAGTCTTCCTTGTTTGTCTGCTCTGTAGGCTTGTAGTGATTAGCTCTCTCTTCTCCAAACATGTAAGGTGCAGGCTCACTCTTTCTTCAGTGTGAGCTTTGGAGGACATAAAAACAACATCCAGGTCACTCGCCTCAAGACAGCAAAGTGGTAGCCAGTAACCAAAACACGAAATACTGCATCAAAGATTTGTTATTTTTTTACTTGAAAGGCAGATGGAGAGGAAGAGAGGAAAACAGGAAGAGATGGGAGAGAGGGAGACAGCGCAAAAGAGAAGGAGAGATCTTCTGTTTGATGTTTCAATTCCAATATGGACACAATGCCTGAGGCTGGCCAAGGTTGTAGCCAAGACTCTGGAATGACATCTCATTCTCCCATGTGGGTACCAAGAGCTCAAATCCTTGGGATATATTTGATTTATCAGGTGACTTATCAGGGGGCTAAATCAGGAGCAGAATGGCTGGGGCTTGAATCATTGCTCAGACAGGGTCTCAGGCATGCCAGCTGGCAGCTGAGTGCCCAGCATCCCAATGTTGGTTGCTGCTGCAGTATTCTTGTAAGCTCTGGATGGGAAAATCGTCTTAGCAAGCATGGTTCAGGAAAAGCATTTATCCTCAGAGGTCTTCAAACAAGGGAGCCAAAGTCACCAGGCTTCGGAGCTTCCCTTCCCTGGGAACAAACACGATGTTCCCAATCCACTCATTAGCTGCTGAGAGCAAACAATCGCTGTTAGTTTAGCCAAAAAAAAAAAAAACTTGAATAAGATTTTTTTCAATTATTTAATTAAAAATATCTTCCCTTTTGCTTTCATTGCATAAAATGGGGATATCACTCAGCATATTTTCAGCGGAAAATATTTCTAAATCAAATTATTTTTAATGTAGTGAAGGCTTTTTCACATGCGTAAACATCTCAGTTGGGATGTAGAAGAGCGATTAGATCTCTACCTCTGTTGTACAAGTGGATTATGGGTCTCTTAGCATGAGACTGAGCACGGTGCATCATATGTTAATGACAGGGCTGCTCTGTGTGCAGTGAACAAACCAAGTACCTCACGCTCACACCCCATTCAAGGCAGTGTCACGGATGATCCCATTCGTTAGTACGTCTCGTTGTACCGAAGCACTTCTTTACAAAGTGGTTTCCAAAATTATTATTATTATTATTATTATTATTATTATCTTAACTTCCCTCCATCATTTAACTTGCTGCTCAAATGAGCAATGTAGTTATGTCTCTCCCTGTGCTCAGGCTGCCTTGCTCTGGACTGTAGCTCTTACTAACAGTTGGATTGTACTCACATGGCCTAGCTTATTTAGGAATGGCATCCCCTCTTTGAAAGGCTGGTGATGACAGTGCTCCCTGCAAAGAGGTTTAGCAGGTGTGTCTTCAGTACAAAGAAGACTGGGGTGAGGGATGGGAAAGACTGCACCTCGGAGCTCTGTGGACCTCTGGAAATCCATGAGTCATCTGCAGGTGAATGGCCATAAACCAAGGTAACAACGGTGTTTGTTGGAAAGAGTTGTGTTAACCCGGGTGTGGTAATTGAACAAAGAACTCAGGGACAAAGCAGAATATTGTAGACACTGGATGAGTACTTTAAAACACAAAATACATGGCCGGATACAACACCTATTTCTTGAATGGCTAGTATAGAACATGAGCTTTATACCATCCTCTTTTAATTATATTTTCACAATGACTTTGAAAAATGAGATTATTATTTACAAAGGGGTCAAAACTGACCTCGGCATTAGTAAGTATCCAAGATGGAGTTTGCTTTAGAGCTGAATGGCATTTGAGATTGTGCTTTATTTTGTTTAAGATTTATTTTTTTATTGGAAAGTCAGATATACAAAGAGAAGGAAACACAAAAAGAAAGATGTTCCACCTGCTGATTCACTCCCCAGTTGACCACAACACCCGGAGCTGACCCAATCCAAAGCCAGGAACCAGGAGCTTTTTCCAGGTCTCCCACATGGTGGATGCAGAATCCCAAGGCTTTGGGCCATCCTTGACTGCTTTGCCAGACCACAGACAGGGAGCTGGATGGGAAGCGGGGCCACCAGGACATGAATTGGCACCCATATGGGATCCAGGTGTGTGCAAAGCGAGGACTTCAACCACTAGGCTACCATGCCAGGCCCAAGTCTGTGATTTATTTTAAGCATCAACTAGAATAATTCCAAATATGTTTTCCATAGTAAAATAAATGAAATTCTTAATTATCAAAATGAATTCACTGTCTTAAGCTGAACAAGCCTAATAAAATCGGGTCATTTAGTGCATAATGGTCTCTTGGTCAGTCTTGTACAATATACGCAACAATGATCCCATCAGATTATAATAAGGCTGAAGATGTTCCATCACCTAGTGATTTCCCAGCGGTTGTAATATCCCAGCATCATGTGTTACTCATGTGTTGGTGGTGAAGTTGGTGGAAACAAACCTAGCGCAAGGACAGCCTTGTCCAAGTGTGGCACATACACATAACACATAGTATGTGGCAGTCATACAAGCAATGATGCTGCTGAGCTATACACTTACCCTTTCATACTTTTGAGCATCATTTTAGAGTGGGTGGCTTCTTGGCACAAACACAAAAGCTCATTGTCACACCAGGGGCACTGCCATTCACCTTTTTCTTGCCACTTCCCCATATTGCATTAATGGAGCACGCTGAATGTTTGATCTACTTGCTATTGAGTTCCTTGCAATTATATGCTTTGATGTCCATACAACAAAGACGTTTCCTAACAAAGCAAGTCCTATATTTCCCTCTCTTTTTTCTTTTTTTATTCCCCTTCTTTTTCTTAAATGTATCACAGTCAATGGACAGATATGCTAATGAGCACGTGCTGGCCAGGTCCTCTGACTGGTGCTCAAAACCACCAGGGACACCGAGTTCTTGTCCCTCAGCTGCAAGGAAGCAGAGGGACACTGACCTGCCTGCTTTTCTAGAATGAGAAATTCCTTCAAGGATGCTGAGAAGCCTTTAAAGGGTCTTTATGTGCCTGCCTACACAAATGAGGAAATGTGTTTGATTTTCATGTGCCTAGTCCGTAACAGCTTTGTCAGAGAAGTCTGAAAGAATTAAGATCTGCATCTTATTAATCTCCCAAGCACCCTGCTAATCCACTACACTGATGGCATAGTGTTAATAGGGTCTGATGGGAGCAGGTAGTCCAAACACTCTGGTAAGATTTAAGTGTATCTGGAGGAGGCAGACAAGTTGCTTAAGAATTTGGAGAATTCTACATCTATTGTTAACCCAGTTGCTTCTGGAAGTTATGGCATGTAGCTGTTGTTGGATAGAAGACAAAGCATCAAGGAAACAACACGTGATGGGTATCTTTGGGTTTTATGGTCAGCATTTCATATAGTTGAGGTTTAGGCTAGACCCTACTCATCTCACGGCTTTGAGAGGATAGAAGTTTGGAGAGACTTCGAACAGGAATAGGAATTGTGCAAGCTGCCGTGTTACCAGGCTTTATGACCACAGATCTAGTAGAGCTGTAAACATAGTGGGCCTACTGTATACCAGCTCTCTAAGCCCAATAGATGAAGCAATCTTAATCTAGTACACTACACACTACCCTGCCCAAGACCAGAGTTTGCTAAGATGGCAGAGAGGTTCAATTCCTCTTCTTAACAACATGTTCCTGGCTAATATTAGTCTCCTAATCCTCCCTGTCTTTTTAGCTATAGCATTTATAACCCAAGATGAACAAGAAATTTTAGGCTGAAAAGGGCCCAACGTTGTTGGCCCATATGGGCTTCTTCAACCAGTTGCCAGCACCGTAAAACTTTGCATTAAAGAACCCCTCCACCCACAATGACACGTGACTTTGGCAAACTCCGCTACAGTAGCCTTATGGCACACTTTGAAGATTCCAGAATAGGAGCACGTTGACAGCATTGAGAAGTGGCCCCTACAATGATGTCAGCCATACTGGAGACACCTGTTGACGTGGTCTATCCAGTGACTGAGCAATTTGCGATGTTGAGTCTTAGATGGGGAATGGTATATTGACATCTTAGAAAAGGTACCAATCCAAGAGTGATTAGCCTTGTGCAATTGTCCTCCCAAACCTAAGTGCTGAATACATAGATGATCCCATGTTATGTCCCCAAACATTCGAATTTAAAAGAGGGGCAGATACAAGATGTGTCTCTCATCAGCATTCAAGGAAGTGCTGATGATATTTGTTCTCCTTTTCCTTATGATCCTGACTTTTTATGTCATGCAATCTTGTTTCTGGGACAGAGTTAGGGATAAACTCTAAGCCAGAAGAAACAGCCCAAAGTACTTGCATCTATGTGGCCACATTGTGCTCCTTATCACAGTGAACAAGAAGGCAAAGGACGGCTAAGTGCACTTGACCATGCTGGTTATTATATGGATTTGCTGCTTCAATAGCTATGTTGTGATCAGTGATTCACAATGCCAGAGATCCTCAAATGTGACTCCTAAGGCGTCCATGAATGTGGTGATAATCTGAACCAGTAAGAATGACACTGAGTACTTGAGGATAAATGTTTGAGTCATTGCATCAGGAAAGCAAATCAGCCTGAATAAGAGACTGTAGAATCTGGGGTAAAGGAAGAAGACAAGAATTGAGTATTGTTTCAGATGCAGGTGCAGCATTTGGGATCCTAGCTTATTCTAAGCAATGTTTTACATGAAGTATTTGCAGAGATTTCTTTAGCTTTGTATTTAAGGGAGATTCTATGAGCTAGTAAACTCAGTCTAAGTGGCAAGCAGGGCTTACCAGATGATGGGGTGGACTCTCTAGCTCCTCTTTCACAATACATGCCATTCTCTACACCCCATTTTTTCTTCTCACCAATGTTACTGTTACAACTTCCTCATAAGTGCTCAATTACATAGGCGTGACCTGCTGATCCCTTACCTCAGGCATTGCTCCATGGATGGGTAAGTCCAAGAGAACTTGTTGACCACTCACTTAGTTTGAGATCTTAGTAGAAAAAGTTAGCTCTCATACAGTCACCTTGACCACCAGGGAATTTGGGAAAGGGGCCAAGGCAAAGAAGCAAACTGTTTTCCCCTAATTCCTTAAGCAGCTGGTTACTTGTTAAATGCCAGCACTAATGGACAACTCACTAAGAAATTATTTGGCTTTTTAATTCTCCACCTGTCTGTCATACCTGCTACCTGGAATTATTTGGAAATACTATTCAAAACACTTATCCAATTGCCTGACAAAGACAACACCAACAATGTTGGTGTTGGAAGCAGGCAAAATACAGCTAATTTTGTTGTTATGGCATAAATTAATCAGTCTCAAGTGTGGCTCTAGGATGGATGTAGATGAGGCCTTTGGAAATAATCACTTGAACTCTAAGATCCTCTTTTTCCTCCTCACTAAGTGGAAGACTTTGGGCTGCTCTCCGGGGTAACTTAGGAAGCAAAATTCTATGGGAATCTCATTTCCCCACATGAACCAGATAAAGATAAGGAAAAAAAATCAGAATCTGGTCCAGAAGGAAAAATACCATATTACAACACTGTTGTTGTTATTTGCCATGCATGCATCCAAGTGAAGAAAAGAAAGCTAAATGCACACTTTAGGCAGCCCTGGTGTTTACGGTGCTGCACCGTATTCCCTATGCGAGGCCCAGGGGTGGAGACTCCGTTATTCTTCTACAACCACTATATGCAACTTTCTGCTTTGGGCCCAGTTATTAATGCCATTTGGGGTGTGACCAGGAGATGAAAGTTGCCACTCTCTTTCTCCTGCTTTCCCACCTTGAAACTTTCAAATATACATTTTTTTAAAAAAAAAAAGACGGATAAACAGGTTTAAATACAGTGCAACAAAATCAGACCATTCAAAAAAATCTTTATTCTAAAAATAAAACAAAAAAATTATAAGGAAGATTTAAAGTAATATATTTGAGCCCTATATGATAGCTCAGGGTTTAAATTCTCACCTTGCAAGCATTGCAATTCTATGTGAGTGCCTTTCCATGTTCCTGCAGCTCCACTTCCCATCCAGCTCTGTACTTATGGCTGAGAAAGAAGTAGAGGATGACCAAAGCCTAGAGATCCTGCACCCATGTTAGAGACCCAGAAGAAGCTCCTATCTCCTGGTTTCAGACTGGCTCAGTTCCAGCCATTGAAGCCACTTGGGGAGTGAACCAGAGGATAGAAGATCTTTCTTTCTTTTTGTAAATATGATCTGCGTTTCTAATAAAAATCAATAAATTAACTAACTAAATAAAGTAATATATTCCTCTGATAAGTACCAGGGGAATCAATTAGATAAATTTTTTGCCAGCCATGTTGGACAAGAGTTCTGTGCCTGGATTGATTCCTGTGATGTGTGGCCAAACACAAATTAGCCGAACACAGTGATTTGGACCTCATTCTTGACTGATTTACAGCAAGAGCTATCCAGTCATGTGAGACATGCAGAGTGATGAAGAGCAATGGTAGTTAGGCGAATGGTAACGCCATACCTCACAACTGGACTCACCAGCATTGTGCATCCAAGGAAGATGCTTTCAAGTTCAGGGGTGAATGGAGGTGTATGATACAAAGGAGAAACAGCAATACTATTCATCAACAGCAGCCTTTGCTCTGCTATTTTCAATGATATTTTGGGGCATCATGTCCTCCAAAAACTACTGCAATTCAAATATGGTAGTAGGAGACCATTGTTTATTCCAAACCACAACCTTCCTTCCCCTTACCTCTCTGAAGCTCTCAACTGGGACTTGGCATCAGTAATAGGAAACTTGGGGCAGGAAGACAAATACAGAAGTCCTCATAGAACCAGAACTTCTAGTGGGGAAGACAGAAGAGTTCTATTACTTCGTTGGAGTCATTGAAAATGCAGGTTGCACCTCGCTGAGCTGAGAGTTGAGAAAGCAGGGATTCTTGGCTCAAACACTCCCTACTCTCCACTTTGCTTGATTAGGTCTTTGGCAGCTTCTTTCAATTCATAGCAATTTTAGTGTCCCTACTTTAAAATTTTTCACTGAGAACAAGTCAGTAGAGTTTCTCAATGTTTTCATGCCTGAAATTAACCTCCTGCTTAATTATTAATGTCATTTAAAGCATGTGACCTATTTCACCACCAACACCTTCCTCATGTTCAAACGCCAGACAGCTTCCTCTTCTAGATGAAAACTAACTTGATTTATGTATCTGAATTAAATTCTCAACGCAGAAATCCCTCTACTCAGTTCTTGGACACTCAATCACCTTTCGAGTTTCTCAGTCACTTTTGTGTGAGAAGTCTATCTTAAAGATAACTTATTTTTCCTTTACTCTGATAATTAATTTAGCTTGCAGAGTCTGAGAGTGGTTGAAGAGAGTGAAGGCCATAGAAACTACATATATATGCAGTACCCTGAAATGTTCACATTTGTTTGATCCTCAAATTTTTGGACACATACAATCTACCAAAACTGAAACATGAAGAAATAAACAATCTAAATAGCTGTATAACCAGGACAGAAATTGTATCAGTAATTAAATCCCTCACAAGAAAGAAGCACCTTGGACTGGATGATTACACTGCTGAATCCTGTCAAATATGGTAAAGCAAAACTAACCTGAATCCTCCACAAACTATTCAAGATGATACAAAGAGAGGGAATCCATCCCAATTCCTGCTAAGAAGCCAATATCATTTCAATACCAAAGCCAAATAGAAACACAACAGAAGGGAAAAAAACTTACAGACTGATATCCCAATGAATATAGATGCTAAAGACCTCAATAAAATACTACCAAACATGGTCTAACAACACATCAGACAGACATTCACCCAGATCAGGTAGGATTTATCCCTGGGATGCAGGGACAGTTAAACCTATGCAAATAAATTCATGTGATACAACACAACAATAAATTAAAAAATAAAAGTTAAATACTCATCTCAACAAATACAAAAAAATGTGTTTGATAAAATATAACACCACTTCATGCTGAAAACCTCTCTTAAGTGTGCAAGGAACAAAAAGGAGTAGATTGTTTCTACAGGCTAAGGCTCATGGTGTGAGGGACTCCGATCATAGCCACTGATACACCTGCCTGTCTTTCAAATCAGGATCCGGTGATGTCACTTTGTAGCTTGAAATGGTTGATAGTAAACACATTTATAGATATTTGCATTGTGGGAATCAGTGAAGCCATTGATTCAGGCTTTGCTCCCTAGATTTCCAGTGATCATCACAGACCTGAATCCTTTCATACTATGATTTGAGATAAAGAGATGCTGTTATGTGTAACAATGAAATGGGAACTCATCTTAGTTTCTACTCATGTAACTTTGCTCTGTGGATAGTATAACACATGGTGACCTGGGCGTCTGGAGCGCAATGCGCATCCTGATCTGCTTTGTCTGCCACCTGACCATATACAGTATTACCCATTCTGAATTCTGCATGATGTGTCAGAAAAAGAAGGCACCACACTGCTTGATTATGAGTTTAATTTCAGAAAAAAGAAAAATATGTATTAGAAAATACTTCCCTAGGGCCCGGCGGCGTGGCCTAGCGGCTAAAGTCCTCGCCTTGAAAGCCCCGGGATCCCATATGGGTGCCGGTTCTAATCCCGGCAGCTCCACTTCCCATCCAGCTCCCTGCTTGTGGCCTGGGAAAGCAGTTGAGGACGGCCCAAGGCTTTGGGACCCTGCACCCACGTGGGAGACCCAGAAGAGGTTCCTGGTTCCCGGCATTGGATCGGCACAGCACCAGCCATTGCTGCTGCTTGGGGAGTGAACCATCGGATGGAAGATCTTCCTCTCTGTCTCTCCTCCTCTCTGTATATCCTGCTTTCCAATAACAATAAAATATTTAAAAAAAAAAAAAAGAAAAAGAAAAAGAAAATACTTCCCTAGTTTTAGGCATGCGTGGGGACTGAGACCTGGTGGTTTGGAGGGAAGTATCCAGGAGAAAATTACGGTTAGTCAGATACACCAACCCAATTCGGAATACAGAAATGGCCTGTTTGCCTAGAACATCACTGATCGTCACACACCAGCCCACACCAATACTATGGATGGGGGCCTCTTTGGCAGTGATGGGTACCATTACCCAACTGTTTGATGGAGTGGTGGAGTGATCACATTTGGCAGGGTCAAGACTGTATCCAGCATGCGAGAGAACTTGGTCTGGGGGTAGACTCTATGGGGTTGTGTGGGCCCAACCCTGTGGAAATACAAGTTCCCCTAGTTGGACACCCTAATAGGGTTGAGGTTCCCACCAAGGGGCGCGTGTGCTGGAATGGGGGCTGCGTTCTATCTAGGAAACAGTTGCAGTCACCCGAGGCACTAGTGTGGGCTGGGATTGGATGCACCAGGCCAGTTCAGACCCCAACACCATTTGGTGTCATTGAGAACCAGGGTAGATGTGGGACTGACTAGGCTGGGTCTCAACCCCCTACTGAGCCATGTGTGAGCTCTATGTGGGTATGGACGAGCCATGGCTGGGCTGAAACATCCAACAACAAGAACCAGAATGGGGTGAAAGCCAGCCGGGAAAAGCCACTGTTCCTGCTAGGACAGGAGGTGAACTGAGTAGGGTTGGCTCAAGGACCCCCTGGTATGCACAAAATCTGGCACTGGGAGGGGTTCTGATGGAGGAGCCTGGGCAACTCCTCTGGCAGGACACAGTCCCTGCAGGTAAGCGCAAGAAGCATGATAGGAAACAGTCCAGAATAGGCCATGGAAAGTTTCCCACTGGCACACATTCGGCATGGGTCAGGGGCAGACCAGGCTGAATCAGTTCATGTCATCCACTGGCAAATCCGAACACCAGAACAGAGTGTGGGTTGAGCCGGGTTTGGTTGCGACAAAACAAGTACACATTATGGAATGCCAGGGTGAGGTTGCCTGTACTGGATTTGACTGCAGTGCCCAACCAGCACACATGAGATCCAGGAAGGGAGGGACAGAGCTGGCAGGGGGATTAAGGGGCTGGTCCCCTCGCCAAACAGCTACTCCCACTATAGAGCGTGGGCTGGGATGAGGACAGACCAGACTAAGCAAGGCTGCAACACCTGTGCGCTGCATGTGGACTAGATCAGGGAAAAGCCAGGCTGGGCGGATTATTCCTATGGGTGCAAGCATAAATTAGAGCGGGTGAGGGATGTTTGGGCTTGGCCGCAGCATCAGCTGGCAGAAGCTGGCACTGGGGACTAATTTTGTCAAGTCAAATCACAGAACCACCTAAAGAGTGCATAAACCGGGACTGAGAGAGACCTGGGAGGGAAAAAGTGTGTTCCCCCTTCCTGGGTCACTAGTCCCGCAGGAGGGCATGAAAACTAGGACGGGGGCTGGGGTGGCTAGACAGAGAAGCACTCAACAACATCTGTGAGGGCTGGATGGTTGAGTTGGTTAGATGGAACTAAGCTTTAATACCCATTGACAAATACAAGAGCCAAATGGGTTGTGGGACAGACTGGCCTACTGCTACACATACTGGCAAACCAGGGTAGGGGGCGGGCCTGGTGGGGTTATTGTGGGTCGCCCCGACTAGGCTGCAGCTCTCACTGGTTGATGTGAGGGCCGAACCAGACTGGACTGCAACACCCATTGGTTCCAGTGCAACTCGGGACTGAAAACAGAACCAACCCATCAATTGAAACCACCAGCTGATCGGGGTGATGGGCTGTGCCGGGCCCTGTGCTTGCTAGAACATACAAGAATCTGGTCTGGGAATACCTCAAGGTTTCTTTGGAGATCTCCCCAATCGAACTGCTGGACTCAGAACTCTAACCAAGAAAAGACAGAAGACAGAGCAGGTCAATCATTCACCTCAGCTACATGTTGGCAGCGAAATATGGGGCAAACGGAGACTTTATGATGGACCATATCAATCAGTGGACAACCTCATCGAGCGAAACTGGCAGCGATTCATAACTGGAGAACTATTAAAACCACTTGAGCAAATATCTCAGAGCATGCCCCACATCCGGGACTTGGGGTGGGTGGGAAACTGGGTGGGGCTTCTCCCTCAATATCCCCCTTTACCTCAGATACCTGATGGAAACAATATGGACGTAATAGTATTACCCACTTCCCTATACCCCCTGAACCTTTTTTTTAACCGCAATTAACTATGTAAAGATTGTCAACAATAATACAATACAATACAATACAATACAATACAATACAATACAATAAAAAGAAAACTGAATGCACAGCAATGCTATGACATAAGGTTGGGAGTAACGAATATATTTGTGTTTGTGTGGGGTGTGGGGTGTCTGTGTGTGTGTGTGGTTAAAAAAAAAAGAAAATACTTCCCTATGATATCCATAAATTTATTAATGAACAAGATGAAATTTTTTAAAGAACAAATATTAGGTTACATTAATACCAGCATACTTCTTTTCAGAAGACCCAATTATCTGTACAGGCAAGAAACTTTTCATAGCTTTTCATTCCTAGAATATTTATTTGAGATTCAATATTTTACCAGTCTTTTATCTAAGATTGTTATAATGCCTTTGAAATCATTTTGATATTCACCCCCTTCTTCTTCTCTTTACATATGTTCTCTTAAATGGCCTCAATCCATTGATCTGCACAGCAATTCAAGGAGTGAGTCACCACTGACGCTCAAAGCCTCATTATCTCCATTTTATTATTATTCTTGCTTTTTTTTCTTATTTCTCCATTTGTCCACTTGTGTAAAGACTTTGCTGAAAATTGGAAGCACTTCATTTGTTTCACTTTCCCACTGATGCTTAGAAATTTCTTCCTTGTTGAGAATGGGCAAAAAGACTGGCCCAGGGCAACGTTGCAGAGTAAGTGAAGCTTGTATCTCATGCTTCCTGCCACTTCTGCTTCTAATAATGACCACAATGAAAGCAATCAATAGTCACTAGGTATCGAGTTGCTATGATGCACAGAACATCGTACCATTATGATCTGACAGCAGTGGCCCGTTTATGCAAACAGTGGGCAATGCATTCTGACACAGGTATTCATTCCTCTGATCCTTTGTCTTTAGGCAAGGAGTGATCAATCTTGATGCTAATAGTCCAGCTCCACTCTGGCTCAGTTTCCTAATCCCTCGAACACCTATTCTCCCCGTTCCAGCCTTTCAATGCCAGGGCTACTCACATGAAAACAAAAATGTAAGAGAGAGCTTCCAGCCATCACCAAGGCTTTCATTTTAGCCATGTTAGTCATTTAGGAAGATGAAGTAAAACAGAAGACAGAAACGGTACACATTGACCATCGCCCCTCAAAAACCCAAAATCTACACACTCCAACATGTGGAGAACCTCACATTGTGAAATTTTGCTTTATATTCAAATTGTGTGTGTGCAAAGTTGTCATTAGATATGTGTATAAGATTCACATGAAACATAAGTGCATTTTGATTTAGGCATGTTCCGTCCCCAAGAAATCTCACTATGTATACCCAAAGGAAACCAAGTCTCTGCTGTGCTTCGAACGTGGATGCTAGACATCATTAGGTCCCACAGTAACATTAATTCACAGAATTCAAGGATTCTCCTCATGGGATCCATGAAATTGTATGGTCCTCCATTAGATGGAATCCTCATGTCAAGTTAGTCTCAAAGGAATTTTTTGTTTTCAAGAACTCTTTAACCCTTAAACCCTTTAACCCTTCAGTGAACCCAGGGATTATGGACAACTGCCCAAATGATTGTCCTATACCCTGCAATATATATCTCTTTTCTCCATCATGGGGATTCCATAGCAATGCTTTTAACCCATTCTGGAATCGTTCTGTGTCAGAAATACCCCCAATATATTAAAAAAAAAAAGAATTCTAAAAACCAAAACACTTGCCCCAAGTATCTCAGATATAAGATTCTGAATCTGTTAGATGAGTAGCAACCGGCATTTTTCTACAGAATATCACAGAGTTAAAAGACAGTCGTTCACCTGCTCCAGATCATAGATGGAACTGTGTAGGAACAGACATGGGCTTAGGTGTAGAGATTCCCAATCAAACTGACGGAAACTGAATTGCATAATGGCTGAGTTGCTGCACTTTGTCCCATTGGGCTGCCTCTTGATAAGTTACTAGCTTAGTAGCCACAAGTAAGCCTTCTCAGAACATACATGTCCACTCATGAGGCTGCATGCCGCAGGTGACCTAGAACCCAGACGCTCTCTACTGATGGCACCCTTACAGCTGAGCAGCGTATCCTAGGCAAATGGGGATTCACGCAGTTTATCCCACGCTGCTCACACCCATACAATAAATGAGAAAAAAAAAAAGGAAAAGATGAAACCATTTTCCTTGAGAAAGTTATGACCAGTCTTTGGAAGACTGAACTCTGAGCTTTTGAGTACTTGTGTTCCTTACCCAGGCTCTGATATACCTGCAGGGCATCACGTCCTTCATTCAGCTCTCATCATAAGCTTACAAAGGGCTTTAAAACTGATATACTTCTTTCTTGTAACTGTTATTACATACCTGCCTAACTTGAGTCCATTTGCTTGATGTGCAGACAGCTGAACACTAACGTTGAAGTATTGGAACAAAGGAGGGATTTTTTTTTTTAATATTCACTTACTTTTATAAGAAGAGCAGATTTACAGAGACGGAAATGCAGAAAGAAAGATCTTCCATCAACTGGTTCACTCTCCATATGGCTGCAATGGCCAGAGCTGAGCTGATCCAAAGCCAGAAGCTTCTTCCAGGTCCCCACATGGGTGTGCAGGGTCCTAAGAACTTGGGGGTCTCTTCTGCTGTTTCCCTAGGCAGTAAGCAGAGAGCTGAATGGGAAGTGGAGCAGCCAGGATATGAACCAGCACCCATTTTGCATGATGGTGTTTTAAGGTAGCAGATTAGCAGGTTGAGCATGGTACCTGTACTAGAAAGGAGGCGTCCATTACGCAGTGCAGCCAAGGAGTAAGGAAGGTATGGCTTAATTCCCAGGCTCACTGAGAAGCATGAGTGTGAAGGTTGTTATAAACTAAAGTTGGATTTGAGAGGCACATGTTGGTTATATGTCCTGGTTTCCAGCTGCTCAGCATCATTTGTGTTCTTTGAATGGTAGATAATATCATGTTCTTCTGAAAATTTTTATGATGGGACCAACGCAAAGGTATAATTACTTTTTGTTCTATGCCTGGAGTACTTAGAGAGAATTTCTCATGACAAGATTAAATATCACAATGTTATCTACAGGGAAAACAAATGACCTGGTGAGTTCTGAGAGAAGGGACCCTGTCGGAGTACCTGCACCATGCCGTCAATTCAGTTGGCTAATTTTAATAAGAAGTTGGTTTACAATCACAAACTCGAGGAGTGGAAACATATTTAAGGTGGACAGACTGCAAGATGGAAAGCAGGAGCCAAGGCCCTGACAAGCACCTGCAAGCGAGGCAATGTATAGGGGTGCAGGTTCACATACGACGTATCCCTCTGTTAACTTGCACAGTTAAAACACAACTCAAGCTTACCATGTCCCCCTCCCCGCCACAAAAAAATTCTTAGCTCATTAAACTCTAGAATTTCCTCCTTCTCCACTTTTCCCCAGATGTGTCAGTAGGTATAGCATTTATCCAGTCTTTCAAGCGAAACAAATAGCAAAGTAAAACAGAAATGAGTTATGTTACACTTCTTCATTTCAAGAGGTCTGGTAAATTCTTCTAATGTAGTCCCTGCAGGGTTTCAGTTGGGGACCAGGAGCTAAAGATGGCCAACGGCCTAGACACGAGCATTGCTCAAATCCCATCATGTTCCATGCCAAACCAGCATGACTGGAGCACACATGCGCATTCCTGCTCATGCAGTCAAGCCTTGATTTCCATCAGACACCAACACACTGTCATGGAGATCACCTCATGCACTCTAGAATCTTCCGTGTGACTACTCCAGTCCCTGCCCTTATCCTAAAAAAATGGTAACTCCAGCTTGCATGGGAATTATCAGAGCCTTTGTAGCTCCCTCTTGCCTTTGTAGCTCCCTCTTGAATCTGGCCTAAGTCTTCCTTGAGAAAAAAACCCTTTGAGGATTCCATTGGCATCTCTGATCTCTCTAATTCACTCTACTTCACTGCAATATTCTTTGCAACAGCATTGTATCTTGCCTAGAGAGTTTGTGATTGTGTTCATTAGAAACTATCCAAAGGTTTGACCTGCACTTAAAACACAAACCTTGGAAACCCGACTTGCCATCTTCCATCTTAAGTTCTATTGCACTTCAGGTGCATCAGCTTCTGCTCGGATTTTCTCACTGGTCTAGTGCTCCTTGTCTGTCTAGGCTATAAAGCCTTAGCATTTGTGGCTACTTCATGCAACGCTTTCTCTTCACTTCAGCTCCAAGCTCTGCAAAAGAGGTCTTCGGTCTGGGAATCAGTTTCCCCCAATCAATTTCTAACTCTTTTGTTTGATCCTCTAGCATAACTGTTTTTTTTTTTTTTTTTTTTTTTTTTGTCCATTGGGGACGTTGTTATTTATCTCAGCTCTAAAAAAAGAAAAATTCTGTGTCAATTTGCTTTTAAGTAGAAACTGAAACAGTCAGATTCACGGGAAGAACAAAATAGAGTGATGCTTTCAGGCTGTGTTGGTAGAGGATTTGAAGCGTCAGTTTCAATGGTGCCGAATTTCAGTTGCACAGGATCTGTGTATACTGGAGATAGAAAATACTGCATATCCACCAGAGCTAACAACACCACGCCATATGGCACATTTGAAACTTGCTGAGGGAAACATTTCTGCTTCTATTTCCCTTTACTTTACAAGAATATCTGAGTAATGTAAAGATTTTGGCGTGTTCATATCATTCCATGTGTCTGATATATAGAATACTCTACAGGACAGAGTGGGGAGCTCAGCAGGTGTTTACGGAGAAAATAAATAAGCCTGGTCTGGAAGCAGAGGACTTGTCTCTTAATGTTGGCTAATATTATATATATATATAAAGATTTATTTATTTTTATTGGAAAGGCAGATATACAGAGAGAGGAGGAGAGACAGAGAAGATCTTCCGTCTGATGGTTAACTCCACAAGCGGCCACAATCGCCGGAGCCAAGCCAATCTGAACCCAGAAGCCAGGAACTTCTTCCAGGTCTCCCACATGGGTGCACGGTCCCAATGCATTGGGCCATCCTCCACTGCTTTCCCAGACCACAAGCAGGGAGCTGGATGGGAAGCGGGGCCATTGGGATTAGAACCAGTGCCCATATGGTATCACGACCTGTGCAAGGCAAGGAATTCAACTACTAGGCTATCACACCATGCCCGTGTTGGATAATCTTTAGAACATCTGCATTAAAATATAATTTGCAAACCGTAAAATTCATACATTGAAAATGTACAATTCAGTTTTACATTTAGTTTTAGTACCTTCTAAGGGCTGTGCCTCTATCACTACTATGTAATTCCAGAATGTTTTCAAAATCCCCAAATGAAACTTTGTACCTATTCACATGCTCACCAGTATTTTGTGTTTGAAACCATGCTGCAGCCACAGGCATCAAAATGATGATATTGAAGTATAGCCATGCAACATGCACTTCAATGAAATTATGAGTTCATAAATAACCCCTTACCTATATAGATAACCAAATATTTTCTTGCAAAAGTAATAAGTTATCAATTACATGAGACACAGACTTTTCAACAAATGCTACTTATGTTAACCAGATATCTGCAAATTAAACAAAGAAGTCGAATCACAATCTCATTTAGCACAAAGATGAAGTTAAATGCAATATAGATCTAAAGATAAATCCATCAGATTTCAAAATGACACATCAAAAATGTGAAAAGGCAACACATAGGACAGGGGTCATATTTACAAATCGTATGTCTAATAAGAAGCTAGTATCTAGATTACAAAATAAGCACTTAGTGAAGTAATAGATCAATTTGCCAATTAGAATGTGAAAATGGTTGGAATAGAGATTTCATATTAAAAAGGAAGTACGAATGGCCAATAATTACACGAAAAGATGTTGAACATCAATAGCTATTATGGCAATTCAAACCAAAGAAAATTCACTCTTTATTGGATCATAAAGCAAGTATCAACAAATTTGCAAATTCTCTGTTGATACAATTCTACAGCCAGAGATAATTATGCTACAAATAAACAACTACATGGTTGCCTGAAAGTTTATGTCTCTGAAAATAGAGAACACAAAATGAGCAAGTGTCTTGTCATGTAACAGTATGCGTAAGAATCTTCACCCCTAACTAGTCAAGGAACCTAGTAACTAGACAGTAGCTGCTTGGGTGCTGGCTCTGCACCTTGTCAAAAATATCTACTTTCTTCCACCATCCCAAGGTCAGTGAATGCCTTTCGGCATATCAGGGGAGAAGATCCACATTGAAGGTTCTACAACAATGCCTCCAACCAGTTTGGGTGTTGCTCAGCAACATAAGACTGAGTGGAGTATCAGCCAAGAGCAGTTATCTGTAATTATTAATGAAATGTTACATAAACATGTATGTGTTTCCTTTGATGCATTGTCATTCACACCAGGGTATTTGAAATAAAGTAACATTTAAAGCTCACCAAGCAGCACTTCCTGTCTAACTGTAAGGAAACAGAAACCATTACAGTGTTGTTCAGCCTGTGAAGCAGTTGGTGCACTTTACAGGCAGAAGCAAATGGTTTGCCATTTGGGAAAGCAATTTGCCATTCCTCAAAAGGAAAAACAGTCGTCAAAATAATGTTTTTGGTTTTGTTTATTTATTTATTTATTTATTTATTTATTTATTTATTTCTGGAATTCAAAGTCCTGGGGCTTTCACAGCAACAGCAAATTGCACTACTGGTTTTAAAAGCTGGAATCACTTTGGGGAGCTCTTGGTTGTTCTGGTTTCCAAATAACCCAGAGAGTGATGTGCACTTGGAGATCTGCAGTAGTAATTGGAAGCCCCTCCTGCCACTATGGTGTCTTTTATGCACCATATCAGTGGAGTCACTCAAAAGACAAGAGAGAGAGAGAGAGAGAGAGAGGGAGAGGGAGAGAGAGAGCGAGAGAGAGAGAGAGAGAGAGAGAGAGAGAGAGAGAGAGCTCATTCACAGTGAGCAGCAATGTCTATCACCTGATCCAGAATCAAAGAGTGAGGCTAGTGGCTTCCTCCTCTCATTCTGATGGCAAACTGAGTACTCAGGCTCCATCCATTTGACAGTGACCCAGAGATGAGATTCGCCTGACCCATGTCTGCTTTCTCTTGTTATGACAACAGCTCTAAGAGTTGGGGAGTTCCATCTGCCCCAGCTGTCCACTATCCCGTCTGACTCCTCACACGGGGATAGAGGTAGCGCCCGAACATGGCCCCTGTATGTCTGTATACCTCACCCTCTGCTGCTTGGCCAAGTCAGTGAAGATGTGTATACTTTCAAGAGTTCCAGGAGAGGTGAGACCTAGCAGGAGTGGAATGTGGACAGAGAAGCCAGTGAATATCTGCAGCTTTGGAAGTGTGTCCAGGTTGTTCGTTTCATGTCTCTTAGCATAACCTGTATGCTGGGAAAGTTGAAACATGGTCTTCAGTTTAACAGATGGGTTTCATGATGATAATGACTGCTAGCTTTTTACCCACTAACCCAAGACTCCAAACACAATAAGCCATCTTTATTTCTAAAGGGAAGGTAGCCATGGGACAGGGGGGTGGAAGAGTGGGAGCAGAGAGACAAAGAGAGAGCGCAGAACAAAGGAAGATGGGAGAGCAGAGAGAGGGCAGAGAGAAGAGCCCAGCAGATTGAGGCAGAGAGCAGAACAGAGAATGAGGAGAGAAGAAAAGAGAAAGGCAGAGAACAAACGGCCGTGGCACCTTTATAGCTTCGAGGTTGGTGTGGGGAGTGGGGGTCCGGGATTAGCAGATGCTCCTATAGGCAGACACCAGGGTTAAACACCTCAGGGGATTGGAAGAGCACTTGGTTTAAACTTGAACCTGGCTAAGCTAATGTAGGCCATTGGACTTAAGGGGGCTGAGATGTAGGTTTACCCTAGTACTGGGTAAATGGTCCAGGATCCTGGGGTCGGTCTCAGGGTGGCTGTTCCAGTCACTGTACAATGACCATTTTTTGCCTCTCAAGGTTTGTATTCACACAGGATTGCCATAATGACTTTTCATTTGCGAATTTTTCGTGGACACTACTATGGCCATGCTTGGTTAATAGATTGCCTCATCTTCCCAGCCTTGTCTGATCTCCCTCGTACCCCGCCACAGTCCAGTTAGATGACACCTCCTGCTTGACTTCCAGCAGGCACACAATTTAAGAACTTCCAAATCTACAGTACACATCCGAAGACTTATTCTTAAGCTGCTGTCAAAGAGCGCTTGAGAATTTCTATTTGTTTTCCTATTTGAGGTGTACATGTGTGTTTTACAGGTGAATTTGCCCAAATCGCAACTCCATGCAGAATTTACACAAGCATGAGCAAGGCTCAGTTACACAAACAGCAAACCAGCAGCCATCATGCCTGCGCTTGAAAACTAGCTTTCTCGGGCCCAGCAGCGTGGCCTAGCGGCTAAAGTCCTCGCCTTGAGCTTCCCAGGATCCCATATGGGCGCCAGTTCTAATCCCGGCAGCTCCACTTCCCATCCAGCTCCCTGCCCGTGGCCTGGGAAAGCAGTCGAGGACGGCCCAAAGCCGTGGGAGCCTGCATCCATGTGGGAGACCCAGGAAGAGGCTCCTGGCTTCGGATTGGCTCAGCTCCAGCCGTTGCCGCCGCTTGGGGAGTGAATCATCGGATGGAAGATCTTCCTCTCTGTCTCTCCTCTCTGTATATCTGACTTTGTAATAAAATAAATAAATCTTAAAAAAAAAAAAAAAGCTAGCTTTCTCTCTTCTTCCAGCTTGTTACAGTCATGTCTCCCATAAATGTGACCTTGAAATCTAGAATTGCGGGGACACGGAAGATTCCGTAACAGAGATATCATCTTCGCACTCATCCACTGCTGTCTGCACCTTGCTTGCTTGGTAACTGTGGGCTCTGAATCGCCAGGAAGGACAGAGTGATGCTGACTTTGCATGTCAGCAGAGGGGCATCCGTCACAAACATCCAATCCCCAGTGCTCACAGGGAGAGTCCCCTTCTGACAGGGACGTGCTGTTCCCTGTATTTAACTCTTTCCTTTGCACAGATTCCGCTTGTTTGTTTTAGATAAGCTCCCTGTCAATAGGGGGCTTAACACCCTGGAGGAAAAAAAAGAAAGGAAAAGCACAGCCTCAGGGGACACATTTGCAAATGAAAGCTGCCCTCTTAAAGTTAATCCACTTAAGAAGTTTAAAGATTCAGTACTGACGTGGGGATTGATTTAGACAGTGACTGATGCCATTACGTCTAAGACCGATTGCGGAGAGTATAATAAAAGTTGGCATATATTAAGCATCTATTGCAAGTTTATTGCAGAGTTGTACTATGGGATGTGAATCCCCCACATGCATTTATTCCAAGGTTCTTGGCTCTTCATAGGAGATGCATTTGAATCACAGACACAAAAAAAGCATGCAAGAAAGAGAGAACACTGGACAGAGACAAAGGAGGTTGTGTGCGCTCCGAAGTGAATGCAGGCATCCTTATGAGAATCTGCACCCCCAGAATGGTCACCCCATTTGCTGGATAGGTTCAGTCCAAATGTTGATTTCTGGCCTTGTCCGCATGGGGCTCCGTCTACAAGCGCTTCTCCTCATGCCTTCCTCATGGTGGAAGAGGCTCAATTGCATCACAGAAAAGTGAACATGGTGAATGAGGATGGAAGGGGAGGGGCTTCCAGTGATGTGGACCTAAGGCACAATGATTGCGGTGTGCCTTTCAGCTTCTTTAGCTCTGCATGCACTATGTGGGACTCATCCCCACCATCACAGTCTTATCAAGAATATCCTGTGTGCTTGGACCTGAAGTAGTGGCCTCTTACCTGCTGTATTTGTGCAAAAAACGTCTTCACCTAACTCACACTGTTCAGTGGCTGTTTATTTTTCTTTTTGCCTTGGTTACACAGTCACATATGGTATTTTAACTGATTGCCCACCGTTTACATAGTGATAAGATAGCAACAATCGAAATGTTGATCACTGTTTCCAAAATAGCGTCTCTGTGTGTGACACTCAATTCTTCATTATGTGGAGGATGGTAGCATAACCCACATTGTCATTAAGCGCCATCTTCTCTAGATTTAAGTACCAGCAATCTTCAAACTGGAAATGTAAACTTGAAAAAAAAAAAACGCACAAACTAGGAAACTGAGGTTCGTGGATGTTAAATGCATTGCCCAAGGCTGCACAGCTAGTAAGTTTAGGAGCTTTGAACCAAACTCTTGTGGGACCCACTCTGCGTTACTTTTATGCCAACTCGACTGCGCATGGTGGGTATTAGGTTTTAATGTTACGTTTAAGTATTTTGAGGTTCAAAAGAAAGGAGAGGAGGCAGTATGTTAGAGTGGAGAAGACTATTTTAGGGAGGATCAAGAAAGAGGGTAGGGGAGCAGCATGGAGCCTGGCATGACAGTAGGCACAGGGTTTGAAACTGGGCTGCACTGCTTTTGAGCTACAGGCAGAGTTCCATCATCAGAGACTTGCTGGGGGAGGTGCAGAGCCCCCCACAGGGCTCCTGGTGAAGTGAATGCAAAAAGGCTCTTGGGTGAAGGTTTACAGTGCTTTGAATTAGCAGTTAGGAATATCCACAGGTGCTGGGCTTTCCTGACCAGTAAGTGTTCCACTAGCCGTCAGATGAATTCTCTGTATCAGTTTCATCAGGCCTGCGGACCCAAGCCCAGTGGCTCTGAATGTGCACGTGTGTGTGTGGGCATGCGCATAAAAGACGTACTCCAGGTATCCAGTAGCACAGATCTGGAATAAGGGATCCTGATAAAAGACTTGTAAACTCACATCGGACCTTTCAAGACCTAAGAAAAGTTACACACTATGTTGAGCTAAAGAGTCCTTAGAAATTATTCGCTCAAATTAGTTAAAGTGAAGGATTTGATCCGATCTGGTCTTTTTTTTAAAAAAAAAAAAATCACGTTTGAACCTTTCTCTTTTAAGACTTTTTTTTTTTTTTTTTTTTTGGCTTATCTGTTTAATGTATGGGAAAAGAGCAGCAAAGTTCAGCAGCCAAGAAGGGAACAATCCTACCAATTTGTATGTAAATAAGCCAAACAGAATCCAAAAAGCAAATTCAGGCTTACTCACAAAGTAGCCAAGTGAATGGGAACTATTGTCAGAATTAAAATAAATAAAGAGAACAGACCCCAGTGTTCTGCTCACTCCCCTCTTGTTTAGTGGGCTCAGATGGAGCCTGCAATTCATTATTTCTGGTTGCCTACGATGATTGTGCAAGTAGCATTTAGCTCAGTCATGCTCATTACCACCTCCCATCCTTGCTAAATTGTGGCAAGAGGGCACCTTAATGGAAGGATTTAAGAAAGCAAATCAGTAAATTGATGTCTCATGGCCTGCGTGTGAGGTAACAGTAAGGGATTTTTATTTTGCTGATTTCCACCAGTCTGGGTCTCTGGAAAATTTCAGATGCCATACCACGAGTTATTTTTCTATGGCAGTACAATTCCAACGTGCCTTTCTAGCCAGGGATTTTCTGAATTCATCTCACTATAATATCTGCTACCATCTCATTGCTTAATTCGTAAAGACTTGGCTGAGTATGTTATTCCAGATCGATGTTCTAGAATGTTTTAAAACAATCTTTCTCAGAAAATGTGTCATGCTTGACCTTTTGGTCAGTTTTCTTCTATCAAATATCAAATCTGCCTCCCACGAGGATTCTGTTTGAGTGTAACCCATAGTTATAAATAACCACTCCAGATTTGCCTGCAGGATTCCCAAGGGAAAGGAAGAAATTTCCTGTCAGTGTTTCCATCGGCCTCACTTTTTCACTAGTTCTCCCACTGCCTAGGCTTGGAGTAGCAGCCATCCTTACTATGATCATTGAGTGACTCATTCCCAGGTTGGCACTTCCACTGTTAGTCATTTAGCATCACAGAGAAAACGCCTTAAGAAATCATTCAGCAGGGCCCAGCACAATGGCTAAATGACTAAATCCTCGCCTTACACACACTAGTATCACCTATGGGTGCCAGTTCATGTCCCAGGTGTTCCACTTCCCATTCAGTTCCCTGCTTGTGACCTGGGAGAACAGTAGAGGATGGACCAAAGCACTGGGACCCTGCTCCCACATGGAAGATCCAGAGGAGGCCTCTGGCTCCTGGCTCTGGATGGACTCAGCCCCAGCTGAGTAGTCACTTGAGTAGTGAATCATTGGATCTTTCTCTCTGTATCTCCTTCTCTCTGTAAATCTGCAGTTCCAAAAAAAAAAAAAAAAATCTTAAAATAAAATTGCTCAGCAGGAATGACAGACACAGTTGCAAGAGCTGGCAAGGGTGGGGATGCTAGCAGACATGACAGATCTGGGGCAACTCCGCAGGAAGATTATGTAGGGACAGTTGAGTGCGGTATTTTCTCACAATTTCTGCAAAGCTCCATGTTGTCACATGCCTTGCCCATCAATCCAATACCCCTACTTGCCCCATCATGCACCAGGATCAGAAAAATGGCCTCCTGGAACTTAAACTCCATGCAGAGATTGTTGTGAGCATACCAAATCTATCCCACAAATGAGTTAGGGGCAGACACTTCGAGGCTCATGAATTTGTTCACGGGCTGGTGCTGATCAGTGGAGTGCCCCATGCTGCTGCAGGTAGAAGGGGGAGAAGCCCATTCAGCCTTGTTCAGGGGTTCTTAAGCATCAGTCATCCAATCAAATAAGAAGGCACGAGTATGTGAGATGAGTCCTTCAATGAACCAAACTTACATCAGTGCACAATACAAATTATCCAGTCAACTACGGCGGTGTGAAACACTGACAGCAGTCAGTTTAAGCTTCATGTACTTCTAAACTATCCGGTCACTAAGGGCTGCGTCCCACGTGTTACCAAACAACTGAACCAGGCAAACCAGTCCTTTCAATTCCATGCACAGAAACCAATCAGCTAACCACTTGAGCTGTTTAAAAAAAAAAAGCAAGATCTAATCCTGGAATGAGATACTTTCTTGTGATATAGAATTTTACTACCCCTTTGGGACTTTCTAAGAACCTAAGATTACAGACCTATATTGGAAATCTAGCCTTATTGTTGCCATTTTTTTAAAGATTTAATTATTTCTTTATAAAGTCATTTACAGAGAGAAGGAGAGACAGAGAAAGATCTTCCATCTGATGATCACCCCCCAAGCAGAAACAATGGCCATAGTCAAGCTGAGCCCAAGCCAGGTGCCAGAACCTTCTCTAGCAGGGTCCCAAGATCTTGGGCCATCCTCTACCACCTTCCCAGGGCACAAGCAAGGTTCTCGAAGGGAAGTGGAGCAGCCAGGATACAAAACGGTGCTCGTACGGGTTCCTGGAGCATGCAAGGTGAGGACTTCAGCCACGAGGCTACTGTTCTGGGCACCTGTTGCAATTTTTTTTATTGTCTGGGCTGTCACAGAGATGTGATCACTCACAGACACTGTTTCTGAAGTCAGTTCTGCTCTCATACACTATATTCAGGCATCTGCTTTGAATTCCAGTCTCTGTGGCAGCAAGAATGTAAAATAAAAATGAAGAGTCAGAGTTGTAGTCCTAGATGAGGCCTGAATTAAGAGCAATTAAAGTTGTTATAGGGTCAAGTTTAGACCCAAAATATGTTATAAATCAATCTTAGGTATTAAAAAGAAGTGGATGTGCAATGTACAAGCTTGCAACTTGGACTAATCAAACTGAATCATTATTGCAATGCATTATCCTATCTAATCCTCATTTTAAAATTTTGAACAAGGTGCCAAAATGAAAGAAATTAAAGATCAGAAAAATTTTCCATTCAGATAGCAAGTAGGTAAATGAAAACTTTTTCAAAGCCAGATCTGGTTTTTTTTTTTTTTTTCCTGAAAATGACATTGATGTTTCAACACAATTTTCTTAGGATGAACTTTGGAAAACATACAGAATGAGCAAAGTATTCTATTTTTCTTTTTTGGTTACAGATGTACATTCTCCTTGTCCACTACCTACTTTATATAATATCATTTATTTTCTGTATTTCTCACATGCTTGGCCAATAATGTAATAACCAACATTAATGTCTTTTCATTGGCATTAAATCTTTGTTTGCTCGCCACCAAGGGAGTGAGCAATAAGAAATGACACTTTCCCCTAATGATTATAGAGACATTGATGATTTCTCAAGTAAAGAAAGATGGCGGGAATAGGAGAGAATAGGAGGGGCAGGAGATTATTCCTCGTTGGTGAATGGCCATCAACCAAGCAAGCTTCCTGGAGTTACTACAGCGACAGAGCAGCTAGTGGTGTCTTGGCAATAGAACAAACTCAGGGTTCAACATCAGATGGTGACCATGCCATTTTGTTTCATGCTAATGGTTTTATAGCCCAGAGTTTGGGCAGATTAAAAGCTTGAGGACAGATCTCTAAAACACCAAGAGAAACTGAACACCAAGAGGTGATGAGAAGTCAAAAAATCAGTAGATACGCACACTGATCACATACAAAGAGTGTTAAATTTGTAACATTGACTTAGGCTGACTTGATGGCCATCTTCATACAAGAGTGGCCCGTAATATGAGAAATTATTGAGCTTCCTTTATTGTTTGTTTATTTTGTAGTCCTAGAGAAAAGAGCTAAGGCCTCAAAGAAGAAATTATTAAGAGCCGGATTTGGGCTTAATGGAGGAAAGGATTTTCAGTTAATTGCAGTTGTCTCGAAATGGGATGAGTGGCATTGTGAAGCAGTGAATTTACCATTACTGCAAGTGTTCAGTAAGAGGTTACACTGCCACTTATTTGAAATGCATGCATCTAGTTGGAGGGTCGACATGAATGACCTAATCTCCCATCCTCTTCTGAAAGCCTGTGGTGTGATAGCTAACTTAAGTGTGTTCCTTGGAGTGTTTTAAAGCAATTACCGTGGCAGAGCCAACATAATCTTGAGAATGTATAGCCAACTTTACAGCCTCTTGAAATTTTAGGTTTTTTTTTTTTTTTTTAAGTTGTTATGTACCTGTTTGAAGTCCATTCCAGCAGAATTCAGTAATGTGGCTCTGTTAAGATGATTGGTGGCTCCGGTTCTAGCCAGCTCCCTCTTCCCACAGAGTCATAACGTGTGTTCAGCTGAGGCCTGATCAAGCAGTCGAAAGAACATTTCAAGCTTTGATCTATACTTTGTTCTATTTTAATATTTTTTTTCCTCTTCTATTCAGAATTTGTGAAGTCACCAATACTGATTTTTAGACCCAAGGGTTGAAAGTGAGGCTATTACCACATAGAGAAGACTCCTAACACCTTTTCTAAGGTTATGGATTCTGGAAATTGTCTACTTGCATGTGGTACATAAACCTCCATTTTAAAAATCAAGAATGCAGAATTAATCGAAGTCAGAACACCCTGCCCCTTCACTTCAAACGAGGCACAGCAGCAGCTTCTATGCAGGTAAGATCCAGAGAAATGAAGTTACAATGCTGAATTTTTCTGTAAATCTGTCTTTAGTTTATGTCATATTTCCGAAAGAAATTTCACTAAGAATATATGTATTTTCACATAAGCAAACATTTAAAACAAGCATTCATACACTAAATTGCTATTACAATTGTGACAAGCTACAACAAAGGTTAGATAAATAGAATATTAAGTGATCCGTAGGCACTTGAACATATGAAAGCTACCTATGTAACATAAGCTGAAACATTCCTTTATTCCAATGATGTACTATATTATGCAATGCATTAATTGATGTATTGATTTTTTTTTAAGGTATGCTTCATTTGATTTGAACAGTGTTTGGTCATTTTAGTCAAGTTCGCTTTGGGGCCATCATGGTATTGCATTAGCATGCAACACTCTCCAGGCTCCTACAGCCTGTTCATTTATCTCTTGTTTATCCTCTTCTCCATACCATTAATAACAATGGCAAATTATACAGAAGCCTGCTCTCCTCCCTGTAGCATCTCCATGGAAAGCCCCCCGCTTGAATGAGCTTCTATTTATCATCTGGCTTTAGATGGAGCCCATTGGTCATTTTTCATTCCATGGAGCTGTGTTTCAAGCACAAGCCAAGCTGAAGTTTGTAATTTCCAGTTATCTAACAGAATCTAGATATTCTCAATCTTTGGTTGCTTGTTCGGTTTGATCATAAGAGATCAGTCATGAGTAATTCATTCTGAACTAATTGGCATTTTTCTTCAGCACGAATTATATTCTTGAATCAAACGCATTGGTGTTTAGATTATTTTCTGTGAATGGTTCTAGTGGTTTGTATAAAATAGTATAGAAAGTTATTGTTAATGTCAGGTGTTAGTCCTACACGATGAATGAAAGAACTCCAGTTTAAACAGTGGAGATGCTCTGGACATGAATACAGTGGTTTAAGGGCTAAATGCATCCAGGGTCACGGGCTTCAGATACACAGATGTTCTTGTCTCAGCCAGCACCCTAGGAGTCTCTGGTCTGAAAAGGGCAGGATTTTTGGTCACAGAGCCTTTGGTACTTTTTAGCTGCCCAAAACTTAGCTGAGGAACAAGTTTTCATAGAATAGATCAAATAGTAACGTATCTCCATAGAGAATGGTTATTCTTTCTACACTAAATCAAAATTACAGCTTTCCATGACAGATTGTTTTTTTTAAAGATTTATTCATTTTATTACAGCCAGATATACACAGAGGAGGAGAGACAGAGAGGAAGATCTTCCATCCGATGATTCACTCCCCAAGTGAGCCACAATGGGCCGATGCGCGCCGATACGAAGCCAGGAACCTGGAACCTCCTCCGGGTCTCCCACGTGGGTGCAGTGTCCCAATGCATTGGGCCGTCCTCGACTGCTTTCCCAGGCCACAAGCAGGGAGCTGGATGGGAAGTGGATTATCTGGGGCATAAACCAGATCGTACATGGGATGCTGGAGTATGCATGGCAAGGACTTTAGCCACTAGGCTACCATGCCAGGGGAAGTAATTTCTCCCTTTTGAGTATCAGTCTCCCAAGACAGACTAGAGGGCTGGAAGCACTGCCTTTGCCAATTCTGCAGCAAATCACAACCTATGACAAGGTCCAGCATTCAACATAATGCTGTGACTGAGTGTGGAAGGCAATGTAGCATTGTTTATGGGCTGGTTGAACTGAGGAGTATGGGAAACCTGTACAGAGCTCATGGTTAAAACAATTTATCAAAAAACAAAGGACAGGTCCAGCACCATAGCCTAGTAGCTATAGTCCTCTTCTTTCATGTGCAGGTTTATATCGCAGCGGCTCTGCTTCCCATCCAGCTTGTTGCTTGTGGCCTGGGAAGCAGTCGAGGATGGCCCAAAGTCTTGGGACCCTGCACCCTTGTGGGCAACCTGGAAGAAGCTCTTGGCTTCTGGCATCATATTGACTTAGCTCCAGTTGTTGCAGCCGCTTGGGGAGTGAATCAGTGGGCAGAAGATCTTCCTCTCTTATCTCACTTCCTCTCTGTATATCTGAATTTGCAATAAAAAATAAATATGTGTTTTTTAAAGCAAAAGACTTAAAACTCTAGTTTTCAGTTCTAATGATCAGAAAAAAAGAATCACATTACTAGTTGGGAAGAACAACAAATCAAGAAAGGAACTTCTCAGGGACCAGCATTGTGGCACAGAGTGTTAAGTCTCCATGTGTGATAATAGCATCCCACATTAAAATGTTGGTTCTAATTCCAGCTGCTCTGCTTCTAATTCAGCAACTTCCTCATGCTCTTGGGAAAGCGGGAGAAGATAGCCCAAGAGTATGAATCCCTGTTATTGATGTGGGAGACTCAGACGGAGTTCCAGGATTCTGGATTCAGTCTGGACCGTTGAAGCCATTTGGAGAATGAACTAAAGATGGACGAGCTCTGTATGAGTAAAGTAGCACATCATTGTGGAAAACAGTATGAGGATGTCTCGGAAATCTGAAGATAGGTATATCATAGAACCTAGCAGTTCCAATTCTGAAAATGTATACAAAAAAAAAATGAAATCAGCTTGCAAAATCAATACGTCTTAAAAATGTTCTCAGATCAGATGTGATCACAAATTCTTCAAATAGTTACTTGAAAATGAACTTTGTGATATGAATAGTAAGCATGGGATGTGAAGAAAGGCGATCTTGATATTTAAGCACCTGCTGTATAATGTGTTGGGTGCTTCTTCAATGCTATTTAATCTTTACAGCAGAATTGAAACATATCTCAAAGTTTGTTTTATATGTGTAAGACTACATCCAAATCTGAGAACTTTATGTGTTTTTTTTTATGACTGTAATATTCATTTGAAAGGCATCGTTACAGAAAGATAGGGAGAAACAGAGATTTCCATCTCTGGTGGCCTTCCCAGAGTCAGGCTGAATTGAAGGATCAAGGATTAACCTGAGTCTCCGATGTAGATGGCCAGAGACAAACAAACAACTTGGGTCATCCTTTGCTGATTCCCCAGTCACCTTCACAGGGAACTGGCTTGGAAGTGGAACAGCCAGCTATAGGATGAGCACAAACACGGGATTCCAGCACTGCAGGACACGGCTTACCCTGAGGTACCACAATGTTGGCGTTTCACCAGTAACCGAGTTTTATAGATTTATACAGAGAAAGTAAATGGCCAAAAAAGATTCTTCCAGCTATAGGTGGGCCATGTTAAATGACTGACTTCCAAACTCAAAGGTATTTTCATTGTTAAAGTTGTTTCAGTTATTTGAAAGAGAGAGAGAGAGAGAGAGAGATGAGGTTCCTTGTACTTTTTCACTCCCAGATAACTCTAACAGCTGAGGCTGGGTCAGACTGAGGAACTCCATCTAGGCCTCCTACATGGATGATAGAGAGCCAATTGCTTGAGTGATCACCTGCTCCTTCCCTTCCATTAATAGAGACTGAAATCAGGGGTGGTCTTAGAACTTGAACCCTGGCACTGTCAGCTAGGATATGAATGTCCCCAAAGATGTCTTAGCTACTACATCAAATGCTTTCTCTTTGTGCCTTGTTAAATAAATGTAATGGTGATTTTTTTTCATTGTTGTGGTGGTAAAACTTCCATTATAGTCATCATATTGATGTGGTATTGATGCTTTACATCTTAAATTACTGTATCAGCGTTAGAGATAGGAGCCAATGGTTCTTGGATCTCACTCCTTGCTGTATCTCTTGTGAAAAAAGGCACTGCCAGCCTTTATAGCTGACTGTCACATCAAGGGAGCTCGGATAATGAACATGCTTTAATGAGGAAGACAGTGGCTCCCTTCTGTGAAGAAATTTACTGTCTGATGTAATGGCACTTGTGTTTCCCTCCCTGGCAAATGTTTGACAGGTTTCATTTCTTCCCATTATTAGAAACATCAGATTCCCCTAAACTAAAGAGCTTGCTTGCAGGTGTGGCACAGAACTGCTGCACGCGCAACATGCTTCTAAATCTCTCTGCTGCATCCCTGTGGAGCTGAGATGGGGTAAAACAGAAAATCAACATTGACATGCAGGTCATTCCATCTGTAGGATCATGAGGAAACATCCTTTGTCCCTCAGTCAAGATTCTTGCTGCTTTGCTTCAAATGGACAAAATTATAACGGGATAATCTGAAACTGATACACAGGGTAAAGTCTCTGGCCCACCCTGGCTTTGCATTGTAAGCTCAAAAGATGTTTTCCATTTGTTGAGAACTGTTTCAATGCATTTCACATCTGCATCTCCATTCTTCCTCTGTTTCTTCTAGTCACTCCCATCCAGCCTCATCTTCTTGAAGATCTGTCTGCTTATTCTTGTGTGGCCACATTCTGTCTCCAGTCGTTTCTTAAATCAACCAGTTTTCCATGTTTTTTCTGCAACCATACTTGCAGGTTTAGACCAAAGGTCTGCCTAGGAGCTCTGATTAATTTAGCTTCTTGAGAGTGACATACCTGTGCCTGTCTGTGTGCTCTGATTCTTTAGTTAGTACTATCTTCCTACTATTCTTTCCCCAAATCAGACTCACATCAAATCATCCAATGGGCCAGTTTCCTTCCCACTGTAGAAATCAGGCTCTCTATTTTCTGTAGAGCTGACTACTACTACTCATTTTTTTAAAAAAAATCAAACAAAAATATCTTTTCCATATTTTGAGTATTTCTTAAATATATTAACCTTATAAAAATGATACCTTTCGTCCTGTGTTGATCACAGAACAGTAGGACAGGGCAAGGTAGTTTAGATTTCCAAGGCTTCAGTGTGTGTGTATACATGATACATGCCTACCCACACACTTTTTTTTTTTACTTCTTAGAGGTAAAGCAATTTGGTAAAGCTCATGGAAACCACATTCAGGGATGTATTGTTTCCTTATATGCTTTTTGCTAGATCTTTTATGCTTTTCTTATTAAAATTTTATTAATTTTTAAAAATGTTACTAAAAGTTTTACTTAAAAATATTTATTTAGTTAAAAAAACAGAGCCACATGCTGGCAGTTTCCATCCCTTGGATCATCTCCAAATGGCCTCAGCAGCTGGAGCTAGCCTAGCCTGAACCAAGAAGATAGGAACTATTCCCAGCTCTCTCACGGCGAGTGCAGGATCCCAAGCACCCAGGCCATCCTCTGCTTCTTTCCCAGGCACATTGACAGGGAGCTTGTGGTGAACTGGATGAAGCAGACTTGAATTGGCATCCGATGAGGCTGCCTGCTGCGCTGATGGTAGTCTTATCCACTATGTCACAGCCCTAGTCCCTTGGCTTTATATGTATTTCTTAGTGACAATGAAAACAGCTCACATTTATTGCATCAAATTGTTGTTTCCATTTGGAATGGCTGAATCAAGCTGATGAGCCCATCATCTCACACGTGTGGCTTGGGTTGGCCACAGCTGTTGTGCACCTGTCTTGTCATTTTACTCATCTCCACTGCCTCTCCCTGCACAAGTCATAGCTTCTTGTATGATGAAAGTGACTTAATCATTTACCCTGTAGTTTCTAATCACCAAACCTTTCTCCTGAACTGGCCTTTTTATTTGCTTGTGTCAAATCCTGCGGTATCACATTGTCCCCGTCAAAATGGATCTCAAAAGCTTTAGCAGGTTCTGTAGGTCTCAGTGTGACATGACTCACGGGCTGTTTCCAGAGACTGTCTTCTCTATCGAGGCACCATCTCAATTGTACTGAACTTGGATTCCCACAGTAATGAAGTCATCTTCTTTTTAAAAGATTTCTCTCCAGTCAGACATTTTTCTCTCTCTTCTCGAATAACTATTGTCATTTTCCCCTCAGTGAGCTCTTTTTCTTAGTTGTCCTTTAAGACGCAGTTGAATATAAATAATACCCCTAGCTTGTAAGGAGCCTATTGTCCATGATCATAACATGATGGTTAATTGTATGCTACTTGTCATCATTTGTCAGTACACAGGCTGTAAACCCTTGCAGCTAAGAATTATGTTTCAATCATCATAAACTCAGATGACCCCACACGTTTGCTAAATGAATCAGGGACTGAGTTGAATAAGAGGTGATTTTTAATTGTCTTGGATTTGTTTCACCTTGAATACAACATTCGGCATTGTAAGTTCCGTGTGTAGAAATCCTTCATTTCCCATGGGGCTAAGGAGTGCTGCATTTTTCTTCTTGAATCTGCCAGTTGAACTGATGCATTATCTCAACCATGTCACAAAGGCAGGAATCAATTTCCGTGTACTCTACCTATTCTCCTCATTGTTCTCCCTTTATCTTTTGCAAGTAGGTATTCTGTTGTGATGTTAGGCATAAGCTAGTTGTACCAACTCTCCCTGACATGATGCTAAAACACCGTTGAATGGGATGCCTCTTTCTCTGTATGAAAGTCCACTCCGTAATGCCCGTAGCTCTGCTTGGGGGTGGATGAGGAGAGAGACGATGCCTCTACTGGATTACTCCTTCCCATCCCTGATCTGCTTTCTCTGTCAGAGTAACCCTGCCCTGTAAAATCATCCCCACTCCTGTCAACTTTCATGGCTGAGTTCTTGGCATCTAATACCTTTGTGGCTTCCAAAATGTGAAAAAAAATACCTGTTTTTTTTTTCCTCTCCTCCTTCCTGTTACCTACTTATTTCTTTGTGTATTATCCATTATGTCACTAAATCTTGAGAAAAGCGTAAGTATATGTGGCAAATAGTTGGAGTCTTGTGGAAAGAGTAGAAAGGAAACATACCACGCTCCACACTAGTCATACAAACTAGAACATGTGATGATAGTTCTACAGATACTATTTAGGTTGGTTCTGATTGATTGATGTCCCTGGTGTTCGGCAGGCTCAGGTCTGGGGAAAGTGTTAAGAATGATCTGTCCCAGAGAGGGGATCAGGCAAGACTTTACAAACTACTTACATAACTTTTTTGAAAAAAATACATTTATTTTTATTGCAAAGTCAGATATACAGAGAGGAAGATCTTATACCCTTTGATTTACTCCCCAAGCAGTCACAAAGGCCAGAGTTGCCCCAATCTGAAGCCAGAAGCCCAGAGTCTGTTCTAGGTCTCCCATGCGGGTGCAGGATCCCAAGGCTTTGGGCCGTCCTTGACTGCTTTCCAAGGCCACAAGCAGGGAGCTGGATGGGAAGTGGAGCTGCCGGGATTAGAATCGGTGCCCGTATGGGATCCCTGTGTGTTCAAGGCGAGGACTTTAGCTTCTAGGCTACCAAGCCAGGTCCTTCATGTCACTTTTGAGATGTAACTTAGCTTCTGCTTGCACACATTGTAATTGGTTTTATAATACATGACAAACACACGCAGGGAAAAGCAACAGAAAAGAGAAAGATAGGGAAAAGATAGTAGGAATTTTCTCATACAATCACCATTTTGAATGCAGGGTTTTTCCCCCCTTTTATTGAAAAGGAAGATATACAGAGACAGAGAGGGAGATACAAGAAGAAAGATTTCCATCTGCTGGTTCACTCCCCAAGGGGCCTCAATGACCAGAACCGAGCTGATCCAAAGCCAGTAACCAGGAGGTTCTTCAGGGTCTCCAACATGGATTCAAGATCCCAAGGCATTGGACCATTCTCTACTGCTTTTCCAGGCCAGAAGGAGTATCTGGATGGGAAGCAGAGAGCAGCCAGGGCATGATCTGACGCCCATATGGGATCCTAGTCATGCAAGCAGAGGCCTTTAGCTACTAGGCTACCACACCAGTCCCATGGGTGTAGGTTGTATAGTAAGAACTTTACATGTGCTAGGACTAAACTATATGTGTTTCTTATGTAGCGAAGACTGGTCATTTGCCCTCACTCTCCAAATAGTAAGATGACTTACCAGAGTCAATCATATGACTTTCTCTTCTCCTCTTATATTTGGGTAGTTTATCTCTGGTTTGGAAAACCGCTTGCAACACATGACTATGTATCAGTTAATTCAAAAAGTGACTGTCCTGTCCAGGTAGATTTTAACAATTCTATTGTGAATATCGAAATTCGCGATAAGTTAGATGTCTTGAAATCAAAAGACTCAAAGGGATTCCAGGGTCATTGCAGCAAACAACAAATGCAACTTCAAGAAAATATTTGATTAGGAGTCATAAGAACCTGTTCTGGGTCATGAATTATACGTAGAGGGGGACAGTCAACACACTCTGCATTCAACTTGTATGCCTTCAGCAGACTCATTTTCTCAGGTGTTGATATGAAGAGCTGTAAATAGCTCAGGAACTACTTTTGGAAACATAAGCTATAAAATTAATGATATCTGTCAAAGATGCTGTCATTTCTCATCACGATAAACAAATTAGACATAAACCAGCCAGGCCTGACGTGCATGAATATGTGGAGATTTGGGGGGTAGTGGGAAGTGCAATCACCTTTATTAAGGAAAGGGGAGAGGGAAAGGAAATAAAAAATCAGCTCTATAAATTACATTGATGTGAAACTGACGGCTGTTTACTTGAATACCTGAAAGGCAAAAGCCGAGCGATCAAACGCGTGGCTTCTGAGAAATGTGGATATCCAAGGTTTAATTGGAAAAATCATCCCACAGGCAAGGTACAAGTGAGACAAGGAGAAGAGATGGGAGGATGGGAACCTGTCAACCTCCAGATAATCACTGAGAATGAGGACTCTGCCAGGTGGTCACATTTATAATTTATTCCTCCTCTTTGTCATCTCCCATCTGCACAGAAGGAGAGAACGCATTAGAATGATAGAGATTCCACCAGAGACAAGATAAGGACAGAGTTTTTGCTACTACGAAAATATGGTAAAATAATTAGAGACACAAGAACATGACTTTTCTTTCCTGGCCAAAAAGAAAAAGAGAGGTGAAAGTTACCTGGTTCCTATTCACCTTTGTTGAAACATATTGTAGTAGAAAGGAGCACGTAGGGACAGGGTATGTTCCAAGGTGGAATTTAAAAATGCATTCCAAAATACAGTCATGTATAAAATTTCTGTTTTCACATGCAATTTTACTCTGCAAATATATTTATTTCTATATAGAATTCTTTCATTTCATATAGGAAAGTCACCAATAAAGCATATTAGACCAGTCATAATTACTTAAGGGATTATAGTTAATTAGAGATGTGTGTGATTTTTCCCCACAATGGTGATAAATATCTTGGAAAAAGATATTTAAAAAGGAACAAATGCTAAACAATTTTCTAGGAATGATGTGTGTCTGAAAAAGATATGAATCTTTGTTGGGAAGAGCTACTGACTTATTCTCATATCCAAAGAATCAGAGGTCTATTAAGTGTGCATCGTGCCCCGGATGTAAGTAAACATCTTACACAAACTAACTAACCTTACATAATAGACTCATAAAATGGACATAACAGCTGATATTTTTAAAAAATGCTTAACAATGGGCTCGGCAGCGTGGCCTAGTGGCTAAGGTCCTCGCCTTGATCCCATATGGCCGCTGGTTCTGGTCCCGGCAGCTCCATTTCCTCTCTATCTCTCCTCCTCTCAGTATATCTGACTTTGTAATAAAAATAAAATAACTCTTTAAAAAAAATGCTTAACAATAAAGGATAAAGGTCCTTAATTTTTCCAAAGTCCTTCAGTTATCAACTAGAGTTAGCATTCTATTTTTACATTTTTAAAATAATTTTATTTTTTGATGATGTTTACATAGTTGATTAGGGTGTGAAATGTCAAAGGCTAGAGGAAGGATAGTTTTAGAACTTCCCTGACGAATGAAAGCTGAAAGTGTGTCTATCACCATTATTTCAACCTAACATCTCTGCATCATAATATTGCCATCATCATAAAATTTCACAACTTTCCCACATGTGGAAAGCAAGCATATTTAGTCAGTCGTTCACATTACTGCATGTAGTTACCATTTTAATGTGTTTCAGGTACCATAAGTTGCTATGCTCTCACAATCCGAAAACTTTCTGTTACTCCATAAGACAACTCTGCTACTTTTAAAATGTTTAAGAATGTCCTTGATTCACTCCAAACACATTGAAATGAATTTATAGTTTCTATGCACTGGAGCCGGGCGAGGAGCGCCTGCGCTTCTAGTTCTTAGAACGGAAATACGATTATTAGCACTACAAGGACTGTAACATCCGGTGAGAGAGTGCCTACGTGTGGTGGTGTGTGCAGGGCACCAGCAAGGTTTACTTCAAACAGTTCTGCAGAACATGTCAGAAGTCTCACAATCCTTACCGCGTGGAGGATGTCACGTGCCAGAGCTGTAAACGCACTAGATGCTCCTGCCCAGTGAAGGTTCGCCACGCGGACCCTAAGTGGCCCCAGTGCCCGTGTGGGATGCCAGTGTCAAAGACAGCAGCTTTACGTGCTATGACACAATATCAGCATCCATTATTCTTATTTTCAGCTGTATGCTCTTTTCAATCTGTCTATCATCCTGGAAACATGCTTCAAACATTCTGGTCTCCCTGACACACAGGCAGGTTGCTTTCCCCGCTTTGCGGAATTCAAAAAAAATATCTCTCAAGTATAGGCACTGTGTTGCCCAAAGATTCCACTTCTATAACATAGAAACTTAAGGCTCTGTCTCTCCCTGGATGGCCTTTGTTCTCTGAGGTGAACATCAGGGAGTGTAAAGTGTTCTCAAGCCCAAGTGAGCAGGCTCCATATCAACGGAGCAATCATACAAGTCTGGGGGGGGGGGGGGGCTTGAGTAGCAGCTGTCCAAAGAGAATTGGGGTGCACTGTGTTGAATGCCTAGGTGGTAATCTAAGGCTAAAATGACTCATGAATCTTTCATATTCTGGAAGCTCAAGGCCAGCTCTCAGCTGCTTTGCTTCTTCAGCAAAGGTGTCCAGGGTAGATGCCCGCATCGACAGCCCTGCATGGCTCTAGAACACGGCTGCCCAAGGTGTGTGCTCTGGAGCCAGGGAGCTTCGGTTAGAGACCTGGTAATCACAACCCAGAGAACCCTTCCTCATCCTCACTTACTGCTAACAGAAATCTAAGGACTCTGATGTCAGGATGCCAAAATTCAAAAACGGTCATCTGATGAAAGATATGGACCCGATGATCAGCAAACTATGACCCTAAATATCTCTGGGAAGTGTAGTTGTCATTGGAGAACTTTCCTTCAGTTTTCTTGCTTTTGGTTTTTTTTCCCCTAATTTTTCCAGAGAAGAGCATCTAAAAATGTTCTTTAAAAGAAATGATAGTAGAGAGAGTTTCAGATTCATACATGCTAAGTACTATATTTCCATTTTGGTAATTCATATTAACTTGTAAGCTTTCGAAGTTCCTTCTACACTGGACTTCATGATGGTGATAATTAAAACAAGTCCTCTGCCACCACAGCAAAAGTGAAAACAAAAACACATGTGTGCAGCCATGTTACTTCGTTTCACAGGATGTGTCATGTTCAAGAGAAAAGACTGCTCTTGTCCTTCAGAACAAGGAAGTGAAAGAGAAGTCCTCAGCTAGGTGGGAATGGAACAAAGAAACCAAATGCAGAGGTGACATTGCCATAGTGGCTGGAGATGAGGCCAAGCCGGAAACCACTCACACCGCCATCCCTGCTCATGCAGGTCCTTCCGGAACACTCGGCACAGATGCTTGTCATGGACTGGAAAGTCATGAGCGGATCCTAGATGGATCTTATTGTAAAAAAAATAAGAGTGTAGACAACATAGCAACAAAAGGCGGTGCCGTGGTGGATCTCAGAGCCAGAGCTAAATGGAGCCGTTTGACATGATTGACTGTGAGCCACTGAGGTTCAAAAACACAGGAAGAAATGTTTGGAACACATGGGTGCTCAGATCTTGCAACATAACAATGGAATCAGAATCTCCACAGGTGGTTTTTTGGGCAGTTTCTGCTAACAATCACACCTCCTACTAAAGTTGAGAACCATTGTCACTTAACTTTTTTTGTGAAAATTTTAAGTGCTAATGAGGCCTAAACATAACAACCTTTAATACTTGCAATGAGGTAAGATTATAGAAGAGGGTGAGGATGTCCTTATTGGATCATTTTTGTCTTTGTGCAAAGATCATTCAGTACACTGGCTCAAGCTGTATTTTTTTTTTTTTAAATAGCACTGGCTATAAATAATAGAATACCTGATGGGAGCACTTTGTATATCACAGGGCTCCAGACATTGTTATGTGGTACATGATTATGTTTGAAATTCAATTAGTGTATCAAAGTTCTGGGTGATGAAAAATGAAGCAATTGATGACTGAACACATCAACTTTATGGCAAGAAGGGATGAGTGGCTTCAAAACATTTAATGCAAGGCGAGCCATGGCTTATAGAATCTAAAATGTCTGTTCCTACAGAGGATTAGTGGTTACCAGGGTCTGAGGAGAAGATTGGAAGAAGAGAATGGGAAGATACCAGTAACTGGGTGAAAAGTCACAGCCAAATATAAGGAGAAAGTTCTGGAATTCTATAGAATTCTGGAATTACACAGAAGGGCAGATATAGACAACAACACTATGTTGTCGAACTCCAAGGGACTAGAACATTGTTCTCTTTAAAAGTAATATACAAATATTGGGAAAGTAGAGAAGCAAATATCTTCAGTTATTCAATATGCGATGTATACCTGCTTCAAAACAAAACGCTATGGTCCACAAAGTTGCACATCATCTGTCAGTAAAATATTACCACCCCAAAATGTGTAGAGTTTGTTTAAAATCTTCACGATGTCCAAGAATGCATTTCCTAGAATGAGTAGTAGGCCAAAAGTTACAGATCATTTTCTAGAGGGAAGAAGGATGTGCTATTTATCAGGGGAACCGAACAGAACAAAGAACCCTTGGAACCGTATCCGATTTTTTTTCTTGTCAATTGGGAATCTGAATTTGGACACATCAGTCACACAAGGAAATATATAGTATGTAAAGTCATGGAAAGAGAAAGAAATGTATCAACTGGCCACAAGAAATTCAGCCTACGTGAATTTTATCAAGGCCGCTGTTAGCAAAGGCAGTAAATAACAGTCCAACCGTTGAAGTTATTTCAAACCTTTGTCACTTAGAGTTCACAAAACTTTAGGTACTTCAATAATTGACACTGGTGCTTGTGATAACCAGTTACAAACTTGAGCAGTTGCAAAGGTCACGTTTGTATTTTACCCAAATTTTAGTCTAGTTGGAATGCTTGAGGAGTGAGGAGGCTTTGCTGTTTCATGAGTCATTTACCTGCTGGCTCTTAGAGGAGACCAAGAGATGTTGTCAGCATCCTAGTCCACTTGCTTCAAGTTAATGATGACAGATGAGCATGTGTCCAGGAAAGGGAAGAGAAATATGCTCATTAATGATCACCTCACATTTTTTTTTCACACCATGTAACTTATCTCTCTGGGTCTCAATGGTCTCATCTAAAATATGGAAGTAATCTTAATAACAATCAATTTACTTTTTAAATTGGGTTAATTTGTTAAACAAACAATAAAGGCTGAAACAAAGTACTGAATATCTATTATGAAATGATATAGAATATGTCATATATGACGATATTGAGTTCTAAATTTTGAACACTAGATGTGAAGTATATCATGATAAATCTATATAATTTAAAAAAATATTTATTTGTCTTGGAAAGGCAGATTTATAGCAAGAAGAAGAGAGGGAGAAAGAGCATCCATCCACTGTTTTCCTAAGTGGCTGCAATGGCCGGAGCTGAGCAATCTCAAAGCAGGAGCTAAGAGCTTCTTTCAGATCTCCCACGTGGGTATGGTTGGCCCAAGGACTTAAGCAATCCTCAGCTGCTTCCCCAGACTACAGGCAGGAAACTTGATGGGAAGTGGAGCAGCCGAATTACAAAGAGATGCCCATGTGGGATCCCAGTTCTTGCAGGGAGGATTAGCCAACTGAGCCATTGCACGAGGCCCTATATAATATTTTAATGCTCTGCAACATTTCTATAAAATAAACATTTTTGGTATTATTATTATGCTTTGCAGTAGAAAATAAATAGATGCTAAGATTACACAGCCAGTAAATGACCATGTTGCAAAGAAAATCTAGGACTGTCTGACTGTAAACCCATGTAATTCTCACCATCCATTGCTTCTGTATACAGTTGCCGTTCAAGGGATTTTGTGTTTGCATGTGTGTGTGTGTGTGTGTGCAGGGGGTTAATTCAAATGTCTGTGTCTCCATAAATAATAAAGAATTTCTTCATGCTAAGGATGGTTTTCATGCCAATACACTTCTTCTAAGCAGTTCCAGTTGTAATTGTAATGAATAGTGGGTTCGCCATTTCTGAGTCTACTACATAGAATTAGAGTGGAACCATTCTGACAACATGATTCAATTTAGCCTATGTAATGCAATCTAAGTTAAGTGCCCTAAAATAATTTTTTAAAGTAAAAAATAATCTCTGAGGCAAATAAAGTTTGTCAACTCTAGATAGTGTTCCTATCAAACGTACACATAAATTAGATCTACATGGGTAGATATACATATGCACATTTATAAAAGTATATATGTATATATAGAGAAAGAGAGAACATTTGAACTAGTAGTTCACTCCCCAAATGCCTGTGGACTAGATCAGACTGAAGCCGGAGATCAAGAGTTTCATCCATATCTCCCACGTAGGAATGAAAACACATGTGTTTGAACCATCATCTGTGCTACCCAGGTGCTCACCAGCAGGAATATGAACAGGAATTTGAATGGAAGCCGACTAGACTTGACTCCAGGCCCTCCAATATGGGATGTAGATGTCCTTATTGGGCTGTACTGCATTGCCCAGCCACCTCCCAATCATTTATAATCTGAGAAAATGAAGCAGACCCAACGGGTTTTGTATATGGCCATTGCTAAACTGAAGTGTGAAGCCTTGGGACATTCTGATCGCTCATAAGGGAGAACCAGGGTGCTCACCTACAAAAGTCCTTCCAAAGCTTATGGAAAATGCTTGTTGCAAAAGAGAACCAATCCTTCCTTAGCTGCCTTTAGTTTCTGAATTCATCACTGACTCATGGCATTAATAAATTAGACTGACTTAGGAAGAAAGAGCCTATTGTGGCAGAGTCGTGATGCCTGGTTACAAAGAAAAGTCATCCTGAAAGGGGTAGAGCAGGTTGAAAGGGAACTACAGCAACAGACTATTCCAAAAGTAAGAATAGTGGACTGAACAAATAGCCATGCTTGGCAGGGGTCAAGGGGCGTGGGTGGGCTCCAGTGGAAATGCAATGAGTCTGTGGTGACTATGAGCCTTGCTCCAGATAACAAGGGAATAATGCCATATACAGATTTCTCTCCCTCTGTTTCTGCCTCTCTCTATCTTTTACACACACACACACACACACCGTGCGGGCCTCAAAACACCAAATGGCAAGAAAAGCTGGGTATCTACTTGCTTAAAATAGTTCCCTGCTGCTCTCCTCCCGACCCCTCCGGAGACCGTGACCTTTTCTTTTCTTAAGGGCAATACAATAAAAGCAGCACAGCCTGTGGGTTCAGGACAGACAGCGATACATTTTAAAAGCAAAAGAGGAAAATAAAGACAGGAAAGATGGCACCTTTAGAACTATTTTTGGAATGATTTCAAAAGTGAATTTGCACTTACAGAAGTAAGGGGTTGAATTAATTTAAAAGATTGTCCAGAATCAGAAGCAATAGTTCTACACACCACCTCAACACATTTAAAGTACACATCTTCATCATCATCTTCATAGGTAAAGAAAAACTTTCAAAACAATGTTTTTAAAAAGTTTTAATTCATGCCCGGCACGATAGCGTAGTGGTTAAAGTCCTCGTCTTACACGCTGGGATCCCATATGGGCGCCGGTTCTAATCCTGGCCACACCGCTTCCCATCCAGCGCCCTGCTTGTGGGCTGGGAAAGCAGTTGAGGACAGCCCAAAGTCTTGGGACCCTGTGCCCGTGTGGGAGACCCAGAAGACCTCCTGGCTCCCAGCTTCGGATTGGCTCAGCTCCAGCTGTTGTGCTCACTCGGGGAGTGAATCATCAGACAAAAGATCTTCCTCTCTGTCTCTCCTCCTCTCTGTGTATCTGATTTTCCAATAAAAATAAATTAATCTTTTTTAAAAAGGTTTTAATTCTTTTTATTAGAAAAGCACATCAGCTCTTCGAAGAGAAATAGAGACAGAGAAAGCTCTTCCATCCACTGGCTCACGCCCAAATGGCCACCATGGCCGGAGCTGAACCAATCCAAAGCCAGGATCCAGGAGCTTCTTCCAGGCAGAGTCTCCCATGCAAGTGCAGGATCCCAAGGGTTTGGGCCATCTTTTACGGCTTTCCCAGGCAACCAGCAGAAAGCTAGATTGAAAGTGGGATAGCTGGGACAGGAGCTGGCACCCATAGGGATCCCAGTGCATGCAAGATGAGGATTTAGCCACTGAGCCTTCTCGTCGGGCCTGCAAAAACTTATATATATATATATATATATATATATATATATATGTATATATATATATATGTATATATATATAGTATATGATTGAACAATCAGGAGCATTAACAATTTCCAGGAGACAATAAATAAATAATGCAACTTCTTAGTTTGATCAGCTGTATGTCTTAGAAGCCCATGACAATCATAACATTTACAAGTGAAACTTGAAAAACATTTCCTATAAAGTCAGGCATGTAGCTACAATGGTTACTTACATGACTTCTACTTACTGTTACTCAAAATGAAATGAATCCAAAAATAATTTAAAAAGGAAAGAGAGGAAGAAAAAAGAAAAAAGGAAGCAAAAGCTATGACTTTATAATATATTTGTAATACCTACTGGCTGGATTCTTCTCTCCAAATTCCCAATCCAGATGGCATAGGAAGTGATGAAAGGTGAGAGTGGGAAGTTCAGCCAAGAGAAACCACTTAGGTTCCCCTGACCGTGACTCAGGGCCACAATTCAAGGGCTCCCACGTTCTGGATAGAATCCTGAGAAATGACACACTGTGAGCGTTGTCTTTAATATTTCAGTAGCTAGATGTACATACTATTATGGATAAAGTCTTAAAACATGTATTATTTCACATTATGTTTTATAGGAACTTGGTATGCAATTTTAAAAATATTTAGGTGGTAGATGAGTGGGACATGATTGATACAATTGCCTTGGCTGAGACTGGAAAGGTCACTCCTTCAGCACCTTTTTCTTCCTTTAAATATTCAAAGAAAAAAAATGCTGTTTTTTAAAACTACCAGCTATTTTTTTAAATTATTGGATGATCCCATAAAGCATTCTAAAAGTGATTTCAAAGGACTAAAGTCATGCAATAAATTATTTCTATTTATTGGACTAAATATTTCCATCTGGCATTTTTTGAATGCATACATTATGTTTTATTAAAATATTTATCTATTATCAGTCGTTCTGTTTATTTGTCTAAGACAGTACATCAGGGCCTGGTGCGATAGCCTAGGGGCTAGAGTCCTTGACTTGTCTGCCCTGCCTAGATCCCACATGGAGGCTCCACTTCCCACCCAGCTCCCTGCTGGTGGCCTGGGAAAGCAGTTGAGGATGGTCCAAAACCTTGGGACCCTGCACCTGTGTGTGTGGGATACCTGGAGGAAACTTCTGGCTTTATAACAGCTTAGCTCCTGTCATTGCAGCCACTTGGGGGGAGTGAATCAGTAGACGGAAGATATTTCTATCTGTATCTCCTTCTCTCTGAATATCTGCCTTTCTAATATAAATAAGTAAATAAATAAATCTTTAAAAGAAAAAGACACTGCAACAGAGAGACAGAGAGAGACAGAGAGAGAAAGTGTTGGGGAGAGAAAAAGCCTTTTCATCCTTTCCCATATGACTAAAGCGCAGATCTAAGAGCTGCATCTGGCTGTCACATGTCACAGGGCCATAAACACTTGTCCCATCTTTTACTGCCTTCCTATTCGCATTAGTTGTGAGCTGGCTCAGAAGCAGAGCAACTGGGACTCAAACCCAAGTTCCAACATCGCACGCAGTGACATAACCCTCTGCGTGATACCGATGCCTGAGAAGTGTATTGTTCTGTAAAACAAACGGAAACTAGCAAACTGTGCCTAGATTTTTAAAAGAAGGCTCGAACATGCTGATTGCGACTTCTAAGATTTGAACACTAGCCACAGGTTGGAGTTGCATCTCATGTTTCTGGTTTAATTTCAGAACCATTTTATGGACTTTAAAGCATCCACTTCAGGCATGAGGGTATGTGTCCCGTCCATTTTTAGGGTAAAGTCCCATTCAAAACCTAAAAGCTGTGTGATCGCAGATACATTTGTCAGATTCAAGTTTGTAGCAACTTCTGGGGGGTATTTCTGACCTTGGGTTTAGGGACATATCAATGTCATAGTCAGGACTACCCCAGGACGAATACCCACACATTCAAATGAATAAAGATGGACGAGAAGAAATGTGGCATGGCAGTTCAGTGGTTTATTCACTGGCAGGAATAAGAGAAAAATGAGAGCTATTATATCAGCACTGGTTTGAAAAGGTGGCAGTTTTAAATGAAGAGGAGAATTGTAGTGCAACAGTTCATTCCCTGTTTTCATTCTGCAGATAAAAATCAATTGCTTTGGAATCTCTGCCCTCCCTTTCACATTCTCCTAGTCCTCTGTTGCTATAATCAAAATGCTGAATAAACAAAGACAGTCACAATTCACAAGTTCATTTCATTGCAAGGGTGAATTGATTAAAAAAAAAAAAGTCATTTTCTTGAGAAAACTTTGTATCTCATAAAGTCTGTCTGTGCTAAGCCAAAAAAGGGCTCTGCCCCGGGGAGATGCCCTGTTGGGGAGATGGTGTGAGGGAAAGGCGGGGAATGAAGAAATCATGCTTCATTTTCGCAATGAGCGAAGGCCTAATCCCATCACTTGCCCCATCGTTTCTCACTCGACCAAGCCTGTTTCCCCAAGCCAAGTCTTGCTTGCCTGCTTTTCTCTTGATTCTGCCTGTGTTATTCACTACCTGTTTTTAATGAGGTGCTCTCTCCAGCCTACGATAATGGAGCAAAAAATGCCTCAACGGTTGCAGTGGGGTTCTCTCTGCACTGTAATGACCCTTGGGTATGAATCCTTAGGCAGGCAAGAAGGGCTGCTTATTTTCACATCCTGAGGAAGCTGTTTCTTTGTTATAAGATGTTGACATTTGACTGAAGGTGCAAAGCTGTGTTTTCCCACTGACAGATCCGGTCTCTTCTTATCATCGGATAACGGGCTTTTGCAGGCATGGGACAGCTCAAGATGTCTTGACAATTGTGTTTTTCTTTCCCTCTGTTATTAAGTATTAAGGATATCCATTATGCACCTGAGTCTGAATAATCAAAGATTAGTAGGAAACCTTTGTGAGAGCTTATGTTATCATTATTAATATTAATCTTGTGTGCTGCATCCGTTTTTTTCTACTTGACAAACTCAAATGCCAACAGAATAAGCAAACCATACCTTATTTCTGGTGTTTCAGACAGTAAAGAGCAGGTGTGGGGAGCCAAGCTTTTCACTGTTTTCTGCTAAAGAGAATTTGGCAGTTGGGAAAGCTTGAAGCTTGAAAAGTGGAAAAGATTTCCCAAGGTGGAACCGATCCGAAGCGGAAGCTAAGACGTTTCTGGTCCCCAGGCCTCTCCTTTTTAAAGTCTTGAGAAAGATGAGGGGGTGTGTCGTGGCTCCAGTCTGGTTCAGCTCTGCAATTCCAGGAACTACAACCAAGCATTATTTGTCTCTGAATTCAGACCTTGGGGATGTTACCTAGTTGAAAATAATATCTGCTTGTGTAGAAGCTCTCCGGCTTGTCAGTATTCTCACATCTTTTCACCGTGGCTTCTGCTAATGGTATGCGGAAAGAATGAGCGGAAGTTCTGGTCTGTTATGGAAGCCCCAGCTTGGCTCGACTGCAGCATAGCACAAGACACTCTGTCACACTCTGGAGGCCTCTCTGAACAGGATGTCCTAATTTTTCACTTTCCTTTCCACATGACTGTGCAGACACAATGCATTGCAACCTCATATGCCTGCATAGGCTAGGTCTCTACCATGCTGCTTTGTCTTGTAGGGATTTTGCTTTTCTGGCTGTTCTTCAAGAGTGTGGCCCATCCCCTCATCACCCCTGAGTCCACAGCTTATACTGTGGCTGCTTCAAGAAAGTGTAAATATGCAAAGAAGAGAAAGGGTGCTTTCAGTGTCTGGTTCAGTCATCAAATCTCTGGTGCTGGGACAGACTGGAGCTAGGAGATGGAGACTTGACCTCAGAGCTGCCGAATTAACAGAAGAACCAGAACTCAGAACTAGGCATTCAGAAATGGCGTGCAGGTGTCCCAGGCGGTAATTTAACCGCTATGCAGAATTCTAGTCATAAGCGCTTCAAAATTATTTGATCCATAAACTACTTGAAAACAGGAAATATTTATCCGTCTTTTGCTCCAAACACTTAGTAGAGTCCAGTTTCCTCCTATGCACTAAAAAAAAAATTTAGACTACATGGTTTTTTTTTCAGATGCAACTACAGAAGAAAGTAGTAAGTTAAGCATTTTAACTCACCCCATTTTACATTGTGTGTCAAGACAGAAAAGATACAATCTTTGGCAAAGCATTGAAAAGCTGACTTTGACCAGCATTATGGCATAAACATGCTATGTAAGCAATAGAAACTTTTCCATTAAAAAAAGAGAGAACATTTATTTGGAAATTTAGTTATATATACAGAGAGATCTTCTAGATATTTTGTCTGCTGTTTCACTCCACAGTGACCACCCGAGCTGGCAAATGGAAGCCAGAAGCCAGGAGTTTCATCTGAGGCTCCTAAGTAGGTACAAGAGTCCAGGTACTTTCCTGGGCATTATTTCAGGGAACTGGATCAGAAGTAGAGCAGGCTGGACGGAAATTGGGGTTCAAATAGGAGGCCAAAGCCACGGGTGGTGACCCAAAATGCTACACTAAGATGGTGATTCCAATTTTCTTCCTGGTCAGCAAAATGTGAATTATAAGGACACTCTGAGGGAGTTAAAGGAGAAATGAAATGGAATAACGGTTTCAACTTCCCAGGCTCAGAAACTGCTCAATAGGTATTAGCAATTGTGTTGGTATTTCTTTTGTTTATTCCTCAACTATCAATGACCTATCTCTGCATAAGAATAGTTGGGAACCTCATCTATGACTTGTTCACCAGGACCACCTCGGATCCTTTTCTCAATTACATGACTGTGTTGACACATTCCCCTTGGATGCCCCAAAAGAATTCAAATTCTTTCAGGTGATATACCTAGAGGCTTTGTTGCATGCGATGTAAATATTCCCGTGCTCCTGCACAAACATTCATGGGTTATTCTAGGGTGCCACACTAGAAAAGGATGTGTACGTGCTATGATAAATGAAATATGCCTCTTGTATTCAACCATGCGCCTTGAGTTTTGAGAAGGCGTTGTGTTCTCAGTACTTTTTAAATGAATTACTATAGGGTTTAAATTAATGCAGGTGAAAAAAGTAGAGCTATCGACATATGATGAAACATTTAACTGCTTTATCATGATATCCAAAACTGAGCTCTGTATGCTTTCTCAGATGTCTGCTGCATCCCTTACCTCAGATTTGAGCACTCCTGTCTTTGTTATGTCCCAGTCCATCACAAGCAGGTTGCCATTGTTCAAGATTCCCAAGCTTCATCCTAGCACCATAGAATCCGTAGATTACGGTCCCTCAATGAGTTTCTACTCAATACTTGTTTGAACTGCTGTTTATTTGAAAGGCAGAAAGAGAGAATTCATTTGCTGGTTCCCTCTCCAAATGCTTGTAACACATAGCTGGGAGACGAAACCAGCCCGATTGTTTCCATGTGAGTGACAGCAACCCACTTGCTTGAACCATCATTGCTGCACGTAGAGCAGTGGGGACTTGAACTGGCACCCATATGGGATGCTGATGTTACAGGTCACGTGTTTCCTTTCTATGCTACACGTCAGTTCCAGAATGCCTTTTTTTCCAGCTAAACTACAAAGCATTTCTCTTTCAGTACATACAATCCCCTTATATTTCTTTGTATCTGAAACATTTCCTTGTATTGAACTCCACACTGCTTTTAGCCCACCCCGATTTCTGAGCCATTAGGTTTAGTCTGTTGCTTTTACCAACACAAAACTCATTGAACAGTTGAACCTCTGATAAAATGATGTGAGCACAGGCAAAATCATACCTGTAAAATGACTTCTTGGAAGTGAAACTTTGGTATTAAACAATAAATGCAACTTCAAATTCGGATTTACTTTTCTAAGTTGTCTTACAGATGTTTCGTAGTACTGTGTTTTAATGCAGTTCTGGAAATACTGATTTACCTAACTCATCAAAATTTGGTATTTTGCAAGGTGAGCTTCTGGTGCTGTGATGGCACATGGCATCCCTGGAAGGGATCTTTGCCATCCGTGTGCCAGGCTCGTGGACTTCGGGCTCATGCCTTTGGCCTGCTCCAGCCCTCATTGACAGCAGCACCTGAGGTGTGAACCAGCATTTGGAAGATCTCTTATCTCTTTAGATCTTTCTGTTCTGTCTACCTTTTAAATAAAATGAAAATACATGAATAATGATTTCAGATTTTTTTAAAAAACAAGTTATAAACAATTTGTGTTTCAAAATACTGCTTTTTGATCAGTGTAGTTGGTAAAACAAAATGTTTTTTTTTTTAAGATTTATTTTTTATTAGAAAATCAGACATACAGAGAGGAGAGACAGAGAGGAAGATACTTTGTCTGTTAATTCATACCCCAAGCGACCACAATGGCCAGAGCTGTGCTGATCCGAAGCCAGGAGCCAGGAGCTTCTTCAGGGTCTCCCACGCAAAAGCAGGGTCCCAAGGCTTTGTGTCGTCCTCGACTGCTTTCCCAGGCCACAAGCAGGGAGCTGAACGGGAAATGTGGCTGCCAGGATTAGAACCAGTGCCTATATGGGATCTCAACATATTCAAGCCGAGGACTTTAGTGGCTAGGCTACCATGCCAGGCCCAAAATGCTGGGTTTTGATGAGTCTAGTTGGTAAAACAGATGTCGAGATTATTTTGCATTCTTATCAGAAATATAACACAGGTCTAGCCATATTTTATTTGGCTTTTTAATGAACTAATCTGTAGTGAGCTATTGACTTACTAATCTAATCATAATTTAATTAATTCGAAATGTCATATCACATAAATTTCAGTTTTGTTCATGAGTTTTTGGGGGAGGTCTTATCGGTTTACATTGTGCCTTCCATTTGAAGTTTCTATTTTGCAATCAGAAAATCTCATTTTAATTAATTTCATATGGAATTTTCCCATTTTCAATTTTGGTATTTTTACAGTATTATAAAAATGCAAACCATTGATCTATATATAATTTAATTTGTATTGAGATTAAAATTTAATATGCAATATTTTCAAAATAATGACTAATATTTTATTTCTCCTCTAATTATTCTCATTTTTCTATAATATAGCCTGGATTTTGTGACAAGAGCTAAACTGGCTTGATAGTTCAATAAAATTTAGTGAATATATATTCTCAACAATTCTCAGACCATTACTAACACCTGAGAGATGAGAGTTCCATTCTATTCACTCAAGAGACCATACCTCACTCCATCTAAAAGATTTTAAAGGATTTTAAAAGGCATAATAATTTAAAATGGCACTGAGAAGTTCAAGGGGGTAATTATTGTCCCCAAACCACATTAAGGAAGGCGACACTTCAAGAATTTCTGTCTGTGGAGTGTGACAATCCGGACAATAGAAAATGACAACTTACGATCTCCTGAAACATTTCTGGGACACATGTATAACCTGATCTTTGCCAAAGCCTGAGATGCTCCTGAAGTCCCAGAAATTTGACAGCTGAAACAATAAAGCCCAGGTGATAAAAATGGTGACAGTAGGCTACACATTCTCAGACATTTCTGGGAAGTATCTATAACCTTTTGGTTCTCAAAGTCTCAAGAAGGGAGTGAAGGTACCTATTGCAACACACTATCTCTTTCTGGGATGAAATCTTGCTTTTCTTTTATAGTCCGCATGGTAAGCTGATAGCCCCAAACTGACTTCTGTACATGGGTTTGAAGGTCCTGTTTGCCTCGTTTGGTTGTTTGCTACAAGACAAGATACAGCTCTAACTAATGGGATGATGTACATGCTGCTTAAACAGCTTGGGTGTCTGTGTTTCACACCGCTACAGTTGATTAGGCTATTTGTATTGTGCACTGATGTATGCTTGGTTGATTCATTGATTTGTACCATGTTCCAGTGCTCTCTTAGTTGACTGGATGATCGTTGAACACATCTGGTCAGAGCTACTGCTCTCTTCAACACGTGGTAGAATGAGACATTCTGCCAGCTGGCTAATAAAGACCCTTGAGCTTGCAAGCATCTGCCTCCAACTCATTGCTGGAACACATTTAGTCAACTCACAACTTGGAGCATACACTTGGAAGCATATGAGTACATCAAAATGAACCACAAAATTAATAGGGTATTTCATTTTTTTTTTAAGATTTATTCATTTTATTACAGCCAGATATACAGAGGAGGAGGAGAGACAGAGAGAAAGATCTTCCATCCGATGATTCACTCCCCAAGTGAGCCGCAACGGGCCGATGCGCACCGATCTGAAGCCGGGAACCTGGAACCTCTTCCGGGTCTCCCACGCAGGTGCAGGGTCCCAATGCATTGGGCCGTCCCGGACTGCTTTCCCAGGCCACAAGCAGGGAGCTGGATGGGAAGTGGAGCTGCTGGGATTAGAACCGGCGCCCATATGGGATCCTGGGGCTTTCAAGGCGAGGACTTTAGCTGCTAAGCCACACCACCGGGCCCCTCAATTGGTTATTAAGGGTAGAAAAATATATTTCCAGAAAAGTTAAGAAAAGGGAAAAAAGAGGATTCTTCCAAATATACTATTTCTGGCCATTCTGAGGCACCTTTAGTTTGTATATGTCTTATATGTTTCCAATATTCATGTGTATGCGGTCTTTTGAACATTACTGATAGTCAAATAGGCAACCCTCACTGCATTTTAACAGATGGCAGAAGGTGAATTCAGAGTTGGATGATCCTAGATAAACTCCATCTCTCCAGTACATCAGTGAATTTTTCATCTGTAATAGTGGAACCTCTCACATGAGCAGTTGGGTGTATTATATGAGATGGTGCATGTGAAATGCTTAATTCAAGGCCTGATATGCACCTGTTGAGCAGTACTATAGGTGAAATTGACTACGAGTTGGCTAGTGTTGTCCCCACAAGTGATATTGTGGCAGTTTGAGTTTGCTGCAATTACACTGAGATGGTGCAACCTTTAAGAGATGGGGATTGGTCACCGATGATTAGGTCGCAGGGGGCATGGTTTTTGGAGAAAGTCAATGTGGTTTTCATGAAATCAGCTAATTTGGAATGAGTTGCCAGAAAGTCTGACATTTCCCTTGAACCCCTCTTTGGCATGTGGCCGTTCTCCTGTTATGTCAATATATTGTGAGACAGACAGACAGTTTGAACCTGTGAGCACCAAAATCGTATGCTGAAGATGCCATTTAACTTTGTCAAAGTATCCAGCTGCAGGTATTCTGTTTCTGCTATTAAAAAGAAACAGATTCATGTTGCATTCTTACTACAAGTTACTTTCATGTTTTCCAATATCAAGCATTCAGCAGGGAATGTTGTATTACTACGTTTAGGTTTGCTTAACCTTGCACGGCCGTGCTAACAGCATCAGCCTGTGATGTGTCTGTGTACAGAGAGCTCCCATCTTCACTGTATTATGCTCAGGGAGTCAGCCATCCACCTCCTTAGTGCACCAAGCGCACTACAGGGCAAGACAGGAAATTGGGAAGAACTTACATCTCAGACTCAGTCGGTGGTCACTGTTTCTTATCTTGTGGGTGCCAGACTTCTTGACCTTCTTTGATTTTATCTGACTCAAAAATGCGAACTTATAATCCAAGACCAAGTTTCTGTAGTCCTGCATAGGGAAGGTATTACACAAATCTTAAACAGAAAATGCCAACACAAGTGCAGAGAACAAAAAATATATATCATGCCTTTACCCACACGTTTTGTACAGCAAAATCACTAAATCTGAGAAGAATAAAGTTGAAATTGTTAGTCTGTGCATGTATATACCAATGTGTGCATATGAAATCTTTTCTGATACTCCTTAAACAAGTTAAAGTGCTTGAACAATTCTTGCTTTTTGACCTCTGTGTGATTTGAACACTGTTTGGGAATTGAAGCTGGAAATGGTAAAAACATTAAGATAAAAAGAAACCCCATCCATCACTCTGACAGGTGTTTCACTTTATCTGTGTGTAAATTTCCAGTAGGAGAATAGGCCGCCTCTTCTTCAGCCAGTACCCAATGCTCGAACTGAACCAAAGTTCTTGTTGTTGCTGTTTTTTAATCAGTTTTCAAGGGGGCACATTGCTATTCAAGTTGTTGAGAAAAGATAATATGAATTTTCAGTATTGCAACCCAACTGCAGCAAAAAAAAAAAAAAATAGCACCAAAGTAGAGTTAGTTTCCATTCATTTCATTGCCAGCTGTCTAGAATCTTATTGTTATTGTTTGAATCATCTTGGTACTTAGAAGCTGGTGACTATGTTTAAGAAAATAAATATTTAATTCTTCAAGGCAATGCTGACCAATAGAACTTATGAAAAATGAAAAATGTTCTATCCAATACGGCAGCCACTCGATGTATATAGCCACAGAGCATTGAAATGTGATGACAGTGACCCAAGAACTGCATTTTAGAGCTTATGAAATAAATCAATTTCAATTTGAGTAGCTATGTGTAGCAAGAAGATGCTCTATTACTCGTTTTCCACAGAAATCCTGAATTCATTTGACCTTGAACTTACACATCAGGAAGTGGCCACCCTCTTTGGATTTATTCATTTATTTCTAATAAATATTAGTTGACTATGAATTCACTCATTTTTCTGTTTTCTGTGTCTCTTTCCTAACAATGTTCACTTTTCTCAGAAGACGCACACAAATGTGATTTTCCATTGCTGAGAACTGACAAAAAGTGGGAGAAGAATGAGACGGTTTCTTCACCAGAGCTTTCAAGAACGCTTCTGATAGCTTATGTTGGACCCCAAAGTACCTCTGGTTAAAGTTAAGGGCATAGCATTTTATTCTGGCATCTTAGGGGAAACTGACAGCTATTTTGAACTGGTAAACGGGATATTTCTGCCATCAGTGCCCAAAAACGCGATCTCAGAATTAATGAGCAGAGCTTGAGACAACTTTCATAAGCTTTATAGAAAAAAAAATGATGACAAGTCTGTGAGTGGAAAAATAGATGTTAAATATGACTGCAGTGGGGTTTCAAAAGGAAATGAAAAGTTGGGCAAAGGTAGTGAGAGAATAAACATTCCACCAGGAGCAGGATGCTGAGACACATGAATGCTCAAATGGCTTTCCCTGTAAAGCCGGAATACCAGTGTTGGGAGAAAGGCAATCTTTGCTAGAAAGTGTCAAAAAGGTAATAACTGCATTGTCTTTCAATGACAATGAACTGAAAAGGAGAACTTGAAACGATTATTTCAAAATGCAAATCAGGGGACTTAGCCCATGAAAATTGGTTGCAAGACTGAAAATGTGTTTGCTGTGAGGAACATTATGAAAGAAAAAGAATTTTAGATAAAGAAGGAGTGTTGTTGGTAAAATATTTTGTGCTACAGCAGAATGGCTACATTAACCTAGACTGGAAAGGCAAGGATCGCACCAAGTACTTAAAGGGTTAAATATGTGGAGAAAAAAAAGCTGGGGAAAATTTATGTGTGACAAAATTGACTATAGTTCTTGGAGTATTGTTACATATTGTCTAAAAAATTAGCGTTTAATATCAGGCGTTGTCTAAAAATTTAGCATTAATACCTAATGTAAGCTGGTATGAAATTGGAATCTAATCTTCTATGAAGTCAGGTATTTGAATCGCACATGTTAATATGCTAGTAAATATCTGAACTCACTGATTCCTTTTTTTTATTAATTATTTTGCATTATGTGACAGTTTCATAGGCTCTGGGAATCCCCCCTCCCCGCCCCACGCCCCTCCCCCCTGGTGGATTCCTCCACCTTATTGCAGCATTACAGTTCGAATTCAATCAGGATTCTTTCTTTGCGAACATATAGCAAGCATAGAGTCCAGCTACCCATTGTCCAGATGAATTGAACAGTTTCTTAGGGAGACCATTTCTGGTCTGAAGTTAGAGCTGGTAGAATATCATCCCAATCAATCAAGAGTCCCAATATAACATCAACAGCAATTTACAGCATTATGGAATTGACATGGTTTTGAGTAACCAGTATGTTAAAAAAAAAAAAAAAAAAAAAAAAAACAAGTTCTTAACCACAACCTATGATTTGCTCATTGACATTTCAATTTTAGTTTGTATACAGGACCGGCTGCTATATACCTTAAAATGGCTATAGGGTACCATTCAGCTGTCTCGTGCGCATTTCATTTTAGTAATTAGTCGTTTGTTGTGTTGAAGTATAATTTTGCTGGACTTGGCAGATTTTAGGATTATCTAGACTGGCTTATAACTCTAACAAGACATTTGTCAACAATTAAGGTGCAGAACATTTTTTTTGTTTTTTGGGGGGGTTTGCAGGAAAATCCTCAACACCATGGTGAGGAGTGACTAATCTTTGTGTCCCATCCAGCGAGGAATGAGCCAGTCCAGGCCAGCTCTTTCCTGTCAGATTCCAAGCTCTACTTTCTGTTGTTCGTCTATTTAGTTTTTTTTTTTTTTTTTTTTTTTTTTTTTTTTTTTTTAGTTTGTATGTTTGCTTGTTGCTATGAGGGGTTTCCAGAGCGATCCCAATGGTCATTGCGAGGGAGGGTTGGGGTCCAGAGCCTGAGCCAGGCTAGGACCAGAGAAAGCTCTCCTCCCTGGTCCCGGGGTGCATTTATTGCTCTTCTGTTTCTGCGGACTGCCCATGGCTTCTGGTTGTTGTTCCGATGACGTTGGTTTCTGCACAGTAGTGTTTGGACTTCTTCCATCCCCTGTGGAAGCTCCGGTTGGGGGTGGGTGACCTCAGAGTACTCGGCCTCCGAGGGCATCCAATTCCCTGTGGCCTCCTTGGCAGTTGGGATATAGTCCTTGTTGCTCGTATTAATAGTTTGTGGTCAAGGTCTGGGAGTCTTCATGGTTGGGATCCAAGCTTCCTCCTTACCACCTGCTCCACTCTGGAGTGCCCCCCTGCTCCACGCACATGACCTCCTGTTAAGAGGTTGTCAGGATCGCTCCCGATTCCTCGCTCATGCATTGGTATAGTAGTTTTACTATTGTCTAGTGCCGATTTGAACTCATTCATTTCTAATTTTGAAATTTGTTTGTAAGAATGTTTTTGAAATGCATATATGTAGTATGCTACTAACATCTAAAAATAGTAGGTCTCTAATTTTAAAATCTGTTAAAAAAAATTGAGCCTGCTACGATAGCCTTGTGGCTACAGTCTCCACCTTGCATTCACAGTGATCCCATATTTGCGCAGGTTCGTGTCCCAGCTGCTCCACATCCCATCCAACTCCCGGCTTGTGGACTGGGAAAGCAATAGATGAAGATTCAAAGCCTTGGGACCTTTCACGTGCATGGGAGATTCAGAGGAGGCTCCTGGCTCCTGGTTTCAGATTGGCTCAGCTTCAACCATTGCAGCCACTAAGGGAATGAATCAGTAGACAGAAGCTCTTTCTCACTGTCTCTTCTTCGTTCTTTAAATCTTATTTTCCAGAGAAAAACAAACCTTAAAAAAAAACTGAAATGACTTCTTTTGATGGCTTTATCTAATTGGTGACTTTCAATGTTCCATACAGCTTCCTTAAGTTCTGTTTGTGTCCCCACTAAGGAACTCATTAACTTCTTCAATATTATGAGGTGGTTTAATGTTTTTTAGTTAATTAATGTTAATTAAAGTTAATTAATGTTTTAATTCTTCTGTTTAATGTTCTTAGTTCCCTTTTGGTGACTAAGAAGATACACACTTTGCATTTTAGTAAGGTAACTTCTTATACAATTCAGAATATTTGGAAGGAGCTGAGTTTTGAAAGAGCTAAGGGTATTTAGGATTTCCAGAAGGACCCATGGTCAGAGGATGCTATAAAGGGCTTACTGTTTTACTGTTAGAGGTACTAATTAATTTGGCTCTTTGGATTCCATGAAAAGTACTGTCAAAATGTAAAATTATGCTTTAAGTTAATATAGATATGCTATTAATATAAAGTCCTACAAATGTATGAAAGGAAAATCAAATTGTCCTATTGTGTCACTGTCACTCATGATGGCTGGCTTGATAAAACCAAAGCCCAGAGGCTTAAGCAGGACAGGTTGCATAAATTCCTTCAGGTGATGTCAAAACGCTATAGAGGATGAGCAGAAAAGGTTTTCCTCGCCAGTTAATCAGCTTTACAATGTTAACCATGGCGACTGAAACTTCTTTATTATTCAAGGTTTTGTGTTCTTTAGACATATTTCAGTCAGATTTATGCTATCCACCCTAAACAAAATTAATTAAAGACAAGAGGTTATAATATGACTGTCGGTAGTAAATGTCACCAAATAACTGTGCTAGAACTATACTGTCTAGATAGCGCTCCCAGTTCAGAAAAGAAAGGCTAATCATAATTTGTATTTTCAATATTAATGCTAGAATCTATGCAGTGAGGGGCTGAGAAAGATCTTTTTATCTATATTACCTGATAAGCAAGGATTGGAACGGAGCAGATTGACTCAAAATAGGAAAGAGAACAAATAAATCTTGTGGTAAGATTAGGACGTGGCCACCTAAAATCCACTGATGTATTTGAGAACTACTGCTCGTGGTGAGAGAGTTCATCCGTAGGCAACCCAACATAGTGCATCCAGAACACTGCGCACTGCCACCTCTGAAGAATAACGCGGAAACCGGGCTCACTCCTGCCGATTTGGAAGATACTAAACCAGAGTATTGAAGGAAATTACATCATCTTTTATTCTATTCACCTTGCACCCGTCCCCCTGGGGAACCTGTATAGGAGTGATTATATATTACTAAACAAGTTTATTCTAGCAGGCTAGATTTAACTGATGTTGACATTAGAGATATCAAACATTTATGGGTAGAAAGAGATACATGGATCAGAAAAACTGAGGGTTCAGCATGCAGTGGTTACTCCCTAGAAACAATGGCATTGCCCCCACATATCTCATATCAGAAGGACGAATTCAAAGTCCTTATCTTGCCATATGCCTTACAAGAGATGAGGGTTAAAAACCAAAACCAAGGGTGTGGCACAGTCCTCACCTTGCATGTGCCAAGTTCCCTTATCGGGCACCGGTTCTAATCTCAGCAGCCTCTCTTCCCATTCAACTCCCTGCTTGCAGCCTGGAAAAGCAGTCAAGGACGGCCCAAAGCCTTGGTACCCTGGACCCATGTAGGAGACCCAGCAGAGGCTCCTGGCTCCTGGCTTTGGATCAGTGCAGCTCCGGCTGTGGCAGCTGCTTGGGGAGTGAATCATCGGATGGAAGATTTTTCTGTCTCTCCTCCTCTCTTTATATCTGACTTTCCAATTAAAAAAATAACACACACACACACACACACACACACACAACAAACTAGCAAAACAAAACGAGGCTGGTTTTATGTAAGGAGAAAATGTTGGTCTTGCCCAGATATAGAAAAATAAGAGGTACCTTGGTCTCCTTTATATTCAAGAAAGATGAAAAATAGGTACTGTCTGCCAATTTGCTAAATGTGCTATACAGTCAGATGAAGCTTGTCTTCCATTGGTGAGATTTCGTTCCTTAAGACACTGGCAAATAAAATTCAACTTGTATTAAAATGATAGCGTTACACAGTAAGTCTGAACCCAGGTTTCTAATGCAGGGTCAAGACTGGAACTTTCCACCGGGAGAAGCTACTGACTCATCTGCTTCTCATTATCGGGTTAGGGATGCTACCTTGGTGTTGCCATTTTTGCTGCTTTGGAATGGTGAAACATGAACAAGATCAGGCTGCAGAGAAACTGGCTGGGGCCAAATGCTCTCTTGAGCTGCAGCGTTTCCACAGCCGAACCTGGAACTAAGGAGTTTCTTACCAACTTGTCCTCCTCTAGTTCTAGAAACACCCCCCAGCATCACCCCGTAAACTGTATGATGCCAAGTGTTCATCATTCTGTGTCCTCAGGATTGAGGAGTAATGAGAAACAAAGGGCATTGGAAGTGAACCCTAATAGTGTAAACACAGAACCCAGCCTGCCAAGCATCTCCCTCAGCACAAGGCTTCCTTGCCCACCTTTGATCTCATGGGGTGACGAATGCCTAAGGAGTTGCTCATCTTACGTTGCTTTCCCAGACTTCCTTGTTAGGGAAAAAGATCAGAAGTGGAGCAGCCATAAGATACCAGTGCCCACATGGGACGCAAGCAGTACAGGAGGAAGGTTACCATGCCACACCAGAACCACAGCCCAACTGAAGTGTATGTACAGCAAGAACAACAACAAAAAATCAAATGGCCAACACTGACTCTTCATGTTGATGTGAATGAAAACTTTAGGTCAAACATTTTTATTTTTTCTGGTCTAGTCATAATATACAGAAGTATTAGAAAGGACTTGAAAGCCATTACAGACAAATTTTATTTCCCTCCCAGAAGTTGTTCATGGTTACTCTGTGCTTAATGATGGCGGAAACTATGTGCCTACAGAAAGCTCTGACGTAGCAGGGTTCCTAGTTGCAATAAAGTTTTGCACATGTAAAAAATCAAAACAAAAAATGCAGGAATTATTGTCTGAAATTTTACCTTTATTCTGCTGACCCTTTCATTGGTTCCATGAAAATAATATTTAACTTCCATCAGGTTGAAGCCTTTAAGACTTGAACAAAATGATTAATTTCTGATTTCTAACACATATTATGGATGATTTTTCAAGGGATCTTAATTTTTTTATTTAAATGTTTATTGTGTGTCCCTTAAACTATTAATTGGTAAATGATAATATATATATTAAATAATATGGTTTAAATGCTTAATGGTGATTCTAACAGTATTATAATATATTATGGCAAATATACTAAACTGTTGCCAGAACGCATCCACAGCCATTGCCCTTAGTGCTGTAATCTGTAGGAGGTGTGATCTAGCTGCTGCTGTATGGGGTGCTGGCATAAGCGTTATATTTCTTACTCTATTGGGGACAGCAGGTGATGGTGAGGTTGTTGTTGGGTTGCTTCGTTTGCGCCTGGGTTTGTATTTCTGCCACCTGGCTCCGTTGCAGCTAGTTGGTTAGGAGTTGTCCTACGTGCACCACCACTTCTGAGGCTCCAGCTGAGTAGAGCAGGGGCTGCTGCCTGAGTCACCAGCTGCTTGCTGCTCAGAGTTTGTAATCTACAGCCCCGAGCTGGGTCAGGAGGCTTTGTGGGCCAGCCCTAGTGCCGGTCCCCTCCCCTTGCAGCTCCCATTCCAAGGTGTTGCCCCACTGAGATTCACTCTGCCGAGCCGCACCACGGCTCTGGGTCACAAGCCTAGCACAGTGGGGGTTTCTTCCTCAGTGCTGAGCAGAGACTCTCCTTCAGGGCTTGAGGTTAGCACCGCAAGGGCCTCTGCTGCTCAAAACTTGAAATCCCCAACCCCGGGCTGGGTTGGAAATTTCTGCGGGCCTCAGCGCCGAACTCTGCTGTCCGGAATTCCCACTCAGAAGTGCTGCTCCACTGAGAGGTGCAACACCGCCTCCTGCCACCGGGCAGGCAGGCTTTTCTGAGCGGGCTCCCACTGGGAGATCCTGGCCGATTCCGCTGAGCCAGCTCTGGTTTGGCCTCTCCAGCTGAGCCCAGCAGGGGATTCTGCCTGAAGCAGTGGCTGTTCTCTGCTTTGAATTCACAGCCCTGGCCCCTATACGAAGCCACTTTCTCAGTTGCACTTTCTCAATGGTGGAAGCAGAGCCCTGAGAGGCACAGAGCTGTGAGGGGCACGCAGCCGTGCTGTGCCCCTACTAGTTTGCTCTTCTGCCCAGGTCGTGAGGTTCTGCCGAGTGTTGCCCATCCTCTGGAGCTCAGGCTGAGCCCAGCAATAGGATCCACTGGATTCAATAGGATCCACTGGATTCTCTGTTCGGAGATGATATGGGGATTTCTGAGCCCCAGTCCCACAGCGCCGCTCCAGTTCCTTCTGCACTCTCTCAAAGCTGCTGAGCAGTTGGGAGGCACACTTCTGGGAAATCTCCCCTGCTTGTCCTCCACTTCTGCAGGGGATGATGCCCCCTATGATCAGTCCAGTAGCCTCTTCTCGGGGCTCCTGCCCTCCAGTGGACTGGTGCCCCTGTCGGTGTGGGCCCCTATCCTTCCAGCCGCCTCTGTTTTCCCTGGGATGGTTGAGACTCTGCCGCCTTCCCCCTGCCTGGGATCGTGACTCACTAGGTTTCTCGCAGCGTGCTGTATTTTCTTTCCCACTTTTTGCGGCTGTTCCTTCACGCTGTGTAGATCTTCTTGCTTTAGTGAACTCCAGTGACCTTCCTGCTCTTCTCCCTACAATTTTGTGTTTCCTGGCCTGTTTCTCTGCTGGATTGGTTCCCCTCTTTCCCTACTCCACCCTACACCAGCTCTCTGCGGTCGGCCATCTTTTCCCCGATCGCCAGAACGCATCCAACAAGATAAACTGGGGTGACAGACACAAGCCTGGAAACCTGTTGAGAAGAGGCTCCAGGAAGAGGAAGTGAAGAACCCCTCACCCAGCATGCATACTGCCCCACTGCATCCTTGCCAGGGTTCTCATGCTCTTTCTAATCATAGGCAAATGGCTGTGCTCTGTCTGGTCCGCTATGAAAGGCAGACCATACTCCTTATCCAGTCCCCATTTCAGTAGTGCTTCGATCAAAGTGCCTTGTTAGCATTCCTTGAACTCTCTGCTCACAGACATGACCTAAGTCTGATTTGTGTTTGAACTATTGTTTTACTAAGTGTCCAAGAACTGTAACCCTGGAAATAAACTTTTGCAGTTGCCCAAGAAGCATTATCTTCCCATCTATTTTTTCTGTCTCATCTCCTCCCCAGGAACCCACAAGGTGAACTGCACTAAACAGATTCAGGAGTTGCTTTAAAGTTGCTTTAAAATTGAAAAATATCCCCAGTGTCAGCTATAATTCTGTTTATTTTTCGCCTCACACTAAATGTAAAGTTGAGAATGTAGAACACTTATTATGCATTACTTTATATAAAGAGCATATTTTAAAATATTTGAAGTTCTTCAGAGGTCATGGAAAGTATATGTTATTAAAAATACATTGATAGCATCATGTTTTGTACCGAATTTATGTTTTAATGTCATTTTTTTACTATTTGAAGTATGTGCACCATCTTGGTATGTGATTCTACATTGTTGTTGTTTTTTTAAGCTAATCCCAAATATTTGTTCAAGAACAATGCATAGGATTTCTTGTTAGATGCTGTAAAACTTAAACCACAATGTCAGACCACACTTAAATAACAGACTGATGGACTTACGACTGCTCATGAAGGAATATACTATTGTAAATATATAGGGAAACTCAGTCAGAGGATGGGGATTTGGAAGGGGTGGGGATGTCCAGACCCTATGGAATTGCACCATAAAATTTAAGGGAAAAAAGTAACATGCAAAATAATTAAATGTATTAAAAAATTAAAACAGTAAAAAAAATAAAAATGAGCATGCTGTGTCTAAGGTAGTGAGAACCAACCACCTTGTTGGCTCTGCTTCCCTCCCCTGCACCCCTGCAAAAAAAAAAAAAAAAAAAAAAAAAAAAAAAAAAAAAAAACCTTAATCCACATTAGTGATATTCGCATCAGAACAAAATTTCATAATAGTCCTGTGTTCAAAAGAGAAATTTATAGTTCTGTCTCTAGAATCAGAAAATGAATTTAAGATTATAGTATCTTCTAAGGAAAAACCTTTAAGCTCATAGTATCTTCTAGATACTTCATATTCTCCCAGGTAATCAACTTTACAAATGAGGAATAAATAAAAATTGTTAGGCAGGTGTACAATGAGTCAGATGGGCTAATGGATAGGATAATGATCCTTGATGAAACTCCTTTTGAAAACATAAAATCTTGCTTCTCTCTAGTTTTGCCCCCTTGGGAAGGTAAGTTCTTCTGTTTTTGTTTTGATTTTCATTATTTGCCAGGAAGTGAATAAGCTTCAGTATTGTCATTTGATCAAATCTATCCCAGAAATAAGTCAGAGAGAAACTCTTGGAAGCTCTGGAATCTTTATTCACCAGACAGTGCTGACCAGTGGACTGTCCATTTTACCGCAAGTGAAAGACGGGGGCAACCCAGATCTGCTGTTTTTGGGAGTTTTAAGCAATGATCATCCACTAGTACATGATACTAACCAATCAACTAGCCTTCCATCAATGCACAACACAGAATGTTCAATCAACTGTAGTGGTGCAGAGCACGGATACCCATCAGTTTAAGCAGCACGTACTTTAGATTATCTGATGAGTAACAGCTGCATTCCATCTTGCAGTAAACAACTGAACCAAACAGGGCCTTCAAATCTATGTACAGAAGCCAATTTGGGGAAATCAGCTCTAAAAGAAAAACAAGTCTCATCCTGGAATGATGTAGTTTTTTGCAATAAGTACCCTCACATTCCTGGGACTCTCTGAGCACCTACAGTCTTTGAGAGCCCAGGATTATGGACACATCTCAGAAATGTTTTAGGAGATCTAGCCTTACTGTTGGCCATCTTTTATTGTCTTGGCTGTCACCGTAGAATGTGTCTATACTCCCAAATAATAGCTGGACTCTCAAAGAAACTGTTCAATATACCCTGACAATGGGATAATGGATTTTCTACTGTTGTCTATACCTACAACACTATTATACATTTAAATAGCAGAATGTTGGATTCGGATTATTGTTAAAAGACTATACTATTATAATAATATGAGTTAAAATAGTGTGTGCAGGAGATGAAGAGGGAAGAAGGAAAGTGTGTGTGGAGGATTCCCTATATCTGCAAAACCATATCATGGAAAATTAAAACAACAATAATAATAATATAAAAATAATTGGAAAATGGGATAGCAACTCTGAGCCCCTACTGGAATGGAAATCCCACTTTCCTGAATTCCTAGTCTTATCATGAAATAGCAAGGAAGTAAGGCTCTCTGAAACCTTGCAAAGGGCCTCCCCAAAGGCTGTCTTTGACCGGACCAAGATATCAACCCCCATCTCTGAGCAAGCAAGGAGACAGGACCTGAGATTTCAGCTATCTTGACACTTGGAGGAGGGGGTCTGCCAATGATGCCCTTCTAATGGCTTTTCTCTTTTGAGCAAGGAGCCAGACAAGACTAGAGCCTCCAGTTGTGTTTCTTCTCCCTTGATCCATTTTTCCCCCTCTTTCAAAATTTTTCTTACAAGACACCATTTCCACTATTGGCTTGACTCTTCCCTTTCTTGGCGCCTTCTCCCATCGTGGTAGCAGGATATCTCTCTCTGTAACATACTTACTAAATTTTGCTTTAATCACTGAAATTATCCTCACTAAATATTCTGAGTGAGACAAGAATCAAGGTCATCTTCATCTTTTTGCATGATATTTCTCATAACAAATACACTTCTCTTGTGAGCTAGAGAATATTTGTGGGGAGTCCACTGCATGACCCTCAAAATGCAGGTAGTTTGTCAGCCGTATCTTTGGAGGAATGAAATTGTGAGTATGAGTGACAACATTTTAGGAAGCCTGTTTGAGAAGGTCTCTTGGAAAATTTTCAAGGTGATCTGAGCATAAATGATGATCTGTTAATCAAAAAGCCAAGCTGTTTCTTAAAATAAAAATTCTTAACTGAGATTCCAAGTTTATTTTTTCAACATCTAAAGCTACAGAGGAGCTTTTGAGATTTTTGCTTTTGTTCTTTTTAAATTATGAGTGTTGAGGCAGGAGGCCGACACAGTGGTTGCGTCATCATTGGGATGTCTGTATCGCATGGTCAGGTGTCTTTCATGAGACCAGCTACTTACTTCCAGGATAGAATTCCAATAACTTACAACCTGATAGACAGCAGAGGATGGCCCAAGCTCCAGGCCCCTGCCTCCCATGTGGACCAATCTAATGGAGACCAAGCCAGCCCTGGTTGTGTCTCTTGCAACAATGGATGTAAGATCCCTGTGCATCTGTCTGCCCTCAGTCCTTCTGTTTTTCATATAAAGTGAAAATAAAGAAATCAAACATTGAAAAAGCATAAACCTGAAGCACAGACAGCGGAGTTTTCCATGCTTAAATTATCTTACCTGCCATTTTACCTCAACCATATCTCACTCCACTCATCTTTATCAATTATTTGCAAGATGTATGTCTTATAGTTAAATAAAAGATCGATTTTCATATTTACACTGATTCAATTACACAGTAGTTATTAATAGCATTATTAGATTAGCACTTAATTGGGACAAATAGGTCTTGGAGCAAAAATTGTTTTTTTCTAAAATGTTTATTACTGTAAATTTATGTTGAAATTTCTTTAAAAACATTTGCTTGAAAAGCATAGTTATAGAATGAGTGAGAGAGAGAGAGAAAGAGAGAGAGAGAGAAAGACCGTCCATTCCCTGATTTACCCCACAGATAGTCACAATGACTAGAACTAGGCTGATCTGCAGGCAGGAGCATTGAGTGCAATGGCCCAAGCAGTTGGGTCATCTTCCACTGTTTTCTCAGGAACACTGGTGGGTATCTGGATTAGAAGTGGAGCATCTGGAACTCAGACTTGCATCTGTATGGCATACTGGTGCCCATAGGCAGTGGCTTCACCCATGACACCACGGTGCCAGCCCCTTAAGCTATGACAGCTGTGATAAACACAAAGCGTAAGGAATGAAGATACTAACTCAGGAGTACCCAGGGTTGCATGCCATGAATATGTACTAGTAGATTCTGCAGAAGTCACAAAAGCAGTTGGTTCTTTTGCACCACTGAGTCAAATGAATATACCTGAAATGCACTTGTATGACACTAATTAGAAACAACCATGCCAATGCTAAGAATTAAATGAGTTCCAGTGTTACAGACCATTGTGTAGATACCTGAACACCTGGAAACCACTGGCTTCTCAATTTCTCAGCTGAGAGGAAATCTTCCTTGCGCTTAAGCTTTTCTTGAACACTGTAAGAGAATTTACATTACGGTGTCCAAAACAATCAATCCATCTGCTACAAAAAGGTGGGGGAGGCTTGAATACTTTCTTAAAATGATAACACATAAGAATGGTACATAACTGAGATGTTATGTCACTTTTAATGCAACAGGAAGGAATTGTGTTCTCAACGCCATAGAAACCTCTATTTTTTAACAGAGTCATTCCACAAAATCTGCGCATGTCCAATAAAAACCTAGAAGAGTATTTTATGTGGGGGCACCTACGATTTACATGAAAACGAGAATGAGAAAAGTAAAGTTAAATATAATAAAATGATGGTAAGCAACCAAGGTGCCTTCAAAACTGATTTCAAACCTGGAAAAATTCAAGCAATGTTTTACTAGAATTAGGACAGATTAGTAATTCAATAGGTTTAGATAAATCAGAAAGGGAGCTTTTATGGGAAATTCTCACATAAAAGACATAAATGATGTGACACTCTTGAACAGAGCAAAAATAGTTCAGTACTATGGCGGAGCAAGAGGTACTACTCCAAAAGAGAGACATTTTAATCCTAAATATTCTTGTCTTTCCAATCGATAGCACAGCTTTGAACATTTAAATACACAGATACTCATGCCCTGATCCTAAGGAAATAAAAGACCCCAATGAAAAGAAAAAAACTTAGGAGGCAAATTCAATAGCAAATAATTATAGCTTCATGCCGGAAAATATTTATTAAAGGTACAGAATAAACACACCTATATTTTTAATTCCATTGAAATTAAAACCCTTATCAATGGAAAAATTAAATGACAACCCACAGCCTGGGTGAGAGATATTTGCAGTGAATATTACTCTATTTTTTTAAAAAAAATATTTATTATTGCAAAGTCAAATATACAGAGAGGAGGAGAGACAGAGAAAAAAATTTTCTGTCCAATGATTCGCTTCCCAAGTGAATGTAAAATGGCCGGTGTTGTGCCGATTTGAAGCCAGGAGCTAGGAGCTCTTTCGGGTCTCCCATGTGAATGCAGGATCCCAAAGCTTTGGGCCATCTTCAACTGCTTTCCCAGGTCACACTCAGGGAGCTGGTTGGGAAGCAGGGCCACCAGGATTAAAACTGGCAGCTATATGGGATCCTGAGCGTGCAAGGCGAGGATTTTAGCTGCTAGGCCATGGCGCTGGGCCCACATTTTACTCTTAGTGGTTCAATACATAGGTAAGGAAGTCTTAAACATTGGGAAAGACATGCAATCTAATAGAAAAATTGGCAATGATTTAAGGAAGCAATCTAGAAACGAGGAAACTTTAGTAGCCAATAGGCATTTGAAAAAGATGTTGAACATCAGTAGTATTCATGTGAGCATCTAATAATAGCATAATGAGAGGTCTTTCCATATCCATTATATTGGCAAGATTCCAGTCGTCAAGCAACAGCAGCAATGAGAATATACAGGAATTGTCAATCTTGTGGGATTATGAATGCATGCAATTTGAAAATATGAAGTAAAACGGAATGCATGCATCCACTTTGAACCAATTATTCATCTTCAGGTACAAACTACCAAGGCTTGCTCATATGTCTTGGAGTTCATTTATTGAAAAGACAATGTTGAAAAAGTGAGAGACTGAAACAGAAACCTTGGCAGTGTAAAGGGCGCCTCTTGTGTGCCGTCTCTGTTTTTGTCTCCTTTTCCAACTGGTGTGCTGCACATTGGGCCAGTTCCACACAAACTGGAACCTCTGGTTTCCATCTTGATCTGTTACCAAATAGTCTTGTTTCCTGACCTTTGTATTATTTTGAGAAGTGTTATGTTTAAGAACTCAATCAGTACCCTTGAATGAAGCCCTGGGATATAGATTTTTGACGACATGGGGACTAGAGACTAAAAAAGACTCCTGCATGACTTATAATCCATGTCCAGGTAATAAGGTAAACCAATGAGGCATAGTGATTGTGAAGTTCATCATGTATCTTTGTGTTAATCCTCACCTCGAGTTTCTTCCTCACTCAACTCTAGTCACTTGAAATAATTTCCAGTGCAAAAAACCTACATTTTAGGTTATTCTTCCTGGGGAACCCAGGCCAAAACAGAAACATGCATTAGGTAAAATTAGATGCAAAATCTACCATATAGTAGTCAAATCCGTGGTGTCATAGGTTAAGGCTCCACCTGTGTGATGGGATCCCAGCTGGGTCCAGGGTCATGTCTTGGCTGCTCTATTTCCAACCCAGCTTCTTGCTTATCATTTGCTAGGGCAGTGAAGGATGGCTCAAGTCCTCAGGACCCTGAACCTATGTGCGAGACCCAGAGGAGACTCCTAGGTCCTGCCTCCAGATCAGTTCAACTCCAGTGGTCATCACCATTTGTGGGAGTGAACCAGTGGATGGAAGATCTCTCTTTGTCTCTCTGTCTCTCCTACTCTCTGTGACTCTGCGTTCAAATACATTTTTTAAAATATGCAGTATACTATACATATATGTATCTGTAAATTTGTGTATAATGTATGTATTATATATGTGTACAGATATGAGTTACATATGTATGTGTATTTATATGCGTATGTATTATATATAATAAAAATATGTATATATACACATATATAAAATTATCCAGAGAAAATTTCAATTCTTATTCATATCAAGGATATGAAACCTACAGAGTGTGGAAAGGATTTGTGAAGCAATTTCTTTGGTGGAGGCTGCTTCCTGGATCCACTAATGTAAGAGTTTGAGAAAAATGCAACCTTCTAACCTGAAAGATTAGCCTTGAGACTTTAGACTTACACATGGCCCCTGGGAGATCCTGTTAATAGCCCTTCCTCAATATTGTGAGACTAGCTTGACGTGAGTCTAATCCAGAGAAATCGAAAACATGCAAGAGCCACGATTTGCTCACAGCATTGGTAGTAAATCCCGAAGAGACCATTTGGTCTGAGGTATGGTTGTGCTTTAAGGAGATTTGTTGGATTAAGGATGCAGGAATCTCCCCAGGTCCACAAAGGCATGCTACATGAGAGACTGCACACAGAGATACAGAGAGTACATCAACAGTGGGCACAGAATTCTCCTGGGTACTTGCCTAAATCCATCTCCCCAAAGGAACAGAAAAATGGCCACAGCAAATACCTCCATGCTGAGGGGTCGTGAGCATGAGAAAAAAAGAAAATACCATCAGAAGAGAAAGGCAAGCACCAAGAGATTGCCTTTGTCTTCAAAAAGCTTTCGTAAGCAGCATCATTTGTAAAGTTTTCCCACAGGCTAAGATTATTAAAGTAGCTTATTAAGGTATACATTCAAAGAGGAACATTCAACCTCTGCAGTCTTTCTCCATTCCCACAGCTAACCTCAAGTCACTAAATGGTATTGGTTCAGCGAAAGCAGAGTTCCTACTAGAATCACATCTACCTAGAAATCAGACGAAAAAGCTAAGAATGATGAAGAAAGCTGCCATTGTGGGTTCTGAGGTTGCTTTTATTCAAGCATGCTTCCACCAGGCAGATTGCAAAAGCAAAAGCGTGCAAATAAAAACTACAGGTAGTATAAGCACACGCACATACTTGCCCACTCAAATGAGAGGCTATTGTGCAAACTCTTATTTTTTTTCTTTTTTTCTTAGATTTATTTTTATTTTCTATTGGAAAGTCAGATTTACAGCAAGAAGATGAGCAGAGGAAGATCATCCATCCATTGGTTCACTCCCCAACTGGCCACAATAGCCAGAGCTGAGCCGACCCTAAGCCAGAAGTTTCTTGGGAGTCTCCCATGCAGGTGCAGAATCCCAAAGCTTTGGGCCATTCTCTACTGCTTACCCCAGTCACAAACAGGGTGCTAAATGGGAACTGGAACTGCCTAGATGGGATCCCAGTGCATGCAAGGCAAGCACTTTAGCCACTAGGCTATCATGCCGCCCAAACTCTTGTTTCTTAATGCTCTCATTTAAATGTTCTAAGAGTGGGCTTTTGGTGTAGCAGTTGAAAACCATGGCGAGGATACACGCATCTCACCACGGACTTCCCGAGTTTGTTCTCTGTGCTGGTTTCTGCTTCCTGCCAGTGCAAACACTGCCAGGCAACAGTGGTAGCTCAAGTCACGGGACTCTGCCACTTGGAAGGAGTGGACTCAGCTCTTGGCTCCATGGTTTTTATATTCTCACACCTCTCACATGTCACTGGCAGCACTTGGAGTGAGCTAACGATGGGAGCTTCCTCCCTACACCTCCAGTATGTATACGTGTTGTGTGTGTGTGTATGTTTATACAACACATATACACACACACATATGTACGTCTGCCCAGATGTCTTCCCCAGTTTTAGAGAGTTTAGGCCTGTCTCATTTTGGTTTCACAGGATCATTCAAGAGAAATGTATTACTTCAGAGCCTTCTCAAATAAAATGTATTAGAAGTAGTCAACCTTGACTTTAAAGTTGTTTCTTCTTCGGGACACTATTATTAGTTTTGCACATATTCTAGCAAAGAAATGCATGGCTTATCTTTAGCCAAATTCTATCATATTTTATTTGTTAGGAGTGAAATTTTTTTCAGATAAATATGTTTATGGATATTCCACACCTGTGATTACATAATTACAGTGCTGCCGTCTTATTTCCATCTGTAATAGGAATGCTTCTTGATTAGCTAATTTTTATAACTGTTCATTTTACTATAAAGTGTTGGCTTTATAATCAAGATGCCACACCCACCATAGCTCATGCCGATGTTCAATATATTTAATGTTCTGAGCGATACTTTTGGCTAAGGCAAATTTTATTATTATATTACTTTGCAGTTGCCACTTTTGGTGATTTTACTGTCTCTCCAACTAAACCTTGCTTTGTACCCCAAATTCTAACCCACATACAGAAATTCCGTGAGCTTCTTTCTTTTTGTCATCAAAAATGTCATAGAAGATGACCTTAGTGAAAGCTTATGTTCTTAAGAATTCATCACAACATGAAAATATATTGAATAGTACAGTCACAAGTGGTGAGTATCAAAAGATTATAAGATTATGTGATCAAGGATTTCTTGGGGAGTAGAGGGCTTTTCTTTTCATTTAATTAAATTTAGTATCTTTCTTACTCTACCATATTCCACTGTGTCTACTTATTGGTGAATTGGCAGGTTAGATTATATTGCTTTCTTGCTTTTTGTCACTTTAGCACTATCTTTTTGTGCCCTCTTCTCTGCTAACTAAACGCCCAGGGCATTTGTAGCTCATGAGAGCTCACATTTTAGTTTGACATCTGCAGCTTATGCTAGTTTAGTGAATTCAGGAGTGTGGGGAATTTATCTTTGGAAATTAGGGAATTGAAAAGATCAATGTAAGGAAACCTCCGTTCATTGTCAAGTGTAAACTTGCTGTTTTATCAAAATAATGGAGCAGAGGAGATCCAGGGAAGTGGCCAGTTAGTAACAGGTCATAGAGAACGGTGTCACACCCGTTGAATTCACGGCTCACGGAGCCACTCACCCAGTGAGTACCAGCTGTGTGATTTCTGTAGCAGCACCAGCAGTAGAAAGCGCCAGTTCCAACACATGTTCATCTTCCAGAACGTGAAGTTCAATGAGTAAACTCTTACACTTCACTTGATTCTGTCAGGCTGCTTCCTGACAGATTCTTATGTTGGAAGGCCGGGTGTTGGGGCCCACTTGCGGTCTCCCCATTTAGATACAAAAGCCTTCTTTCACTCTTTGCTTTCACAATTCTTTCCTTTGTTTTTGAAACGTAAGCTGTGTTTTTGTACAACTCTCTGGTTCTCCTCTTGCTGTTTGTTGATATATATTTCATTTTCATACCTGGAAAAAGCTGAGGACTTTGGTTTTCCCTTCTCCCAAATATTTCTCTATGGGAATTTTTATGCCTTCCTGGTCAGTCCAGCTTAACACATTCCAGTCTCACCTCTGTCTCTATACCATTTTATTCCCCAGTTCTTGGATCATGCCATGGTTCTACACATCTGTTCAGAAGTTTTACACCTGGGGGGGTGCTTGTGCACCAATTTGTCCCTTTCAGCTTGTCCTAACCACTTCATTTTCATGATAGTATTGACATACTGGAATGTTGGACAGCGGTCATGGCTTGACACAACATTTGTGCTACTGCTCTAGCAGACCCTTAACATTCTTGTGTTTTGGCCTTTTTCTCACTCAGCCTAAAATATGTTTGTTTCTTTGGTTTTGCTTTAGAATTTTTTTTTTTTTTTGAGAGGCAGATTTCTCAAGAGAAGAAGATACAGAGAGAAAGATCTTCCATCTTCTGGTTCAATCCCAAGTGACTGCCAATGCCAAAATGGCTAGAGTTGAACCAATCTGAAACCAAGAGCCAGGAGTCTCCTCGGGGTTTCCCATGTAGGTGCAGGGTCCCAAAGTTTGCGGCCATCCTTCACTGCTCTGCCAGGCCACAATAGGGACCTGGTTGGCAACTGGAGCAGCTAGGACATGAATTGGTGCCCCTATGGGATCCCAGCACATGCAAAGTGAGGATTTAGCCAATGAGCCATTGCACAGGGTCCAACCTAAAATATCTGGAGATTAGTCAGTTCTAAACACATCTCTAGTCCTTTCTTGTGACTAAATGAAATATCCAGATATTTTCCAATGAGTACTTAATACTTTATGGTAAATAGATTACCACCACAGCACTTTTAAAGCATGTTCCACCGAGTTCTATCTTTTTTTTATGATTTATTCTATTTTTATTGGAAAGTCAGATATACAGAGGAAGAGAGACAGAGAGGAAGATCTTCTGTCTGATGATTCACTCCCCAAATGACGGCCAGTGCTGCGACGATCCGAAGCCAGGAGCCAGGAGCTCTTCCGGGTCTCCCACACAGATGCAGGGTCCCAATGCTTTGGGCCATTCTCCACTGCTTTCTCAGGCCACAAGCAGGGAGCCGGATGGGTAGTGGAGCTGCCAGGATTAGAACCGGCGCCCATATGGGATCTCGGTGCATTCAAGGCAAGGACCTTAACCATTATGCTATCGTGCCGGGTCCTCACTTGTCCTTTTCTAAATTAACATCGTTTGATTCTTCTTTTTTCTCTTGCCCTAGAAGCCTCTGTTGGGCCTGCCTGCTGACAACTTGCTATGGATGTGAAAGTGTATTTGAGAGTTTACAGGACTAATAAGTTAAATGTGCCTGTGTGGGTGGATAAATATTAATTTCTTTAAAGTTTTATTTATTCTTATTGGAAAGGCATATCAGATTTATGGAGAGAAGGAGAAGCAGAGAGAAAACTCTTCCATCCGCTGGTTCACTCCCCAAATGGCCACATAGCCGGAGCTTAGCCAATCTGAAGCCAGGAGCCAGGAGCTTCTTCCTGGTCTCCCAGGAGGGTGCAAGGTCATAAGGCTTTGGGCCGTCCTCTGCTACTTTCTCAGACCTAAGCAGTCAGCTGGATGGGAAGTACAGTAGCCAAGACACGAACCAGAGCCAATATGGGATCCCAGCTCTTGCAAGGTCAGATCGAGCCATTGAGTCATCATACCAGTTCCCGAATTTGGGCTTCAGTCTTGGGTGTGGCTCCATTTGGCTGTTATTTTCAATTGACTGTCCTTTGCCGTGCCTTTTCTGATGGACTTTGATCATTCATTTTGCAAATGATCGATCCTTGAATGATGATCAGGAGTTGGTTGTGCTCCTGAATGCCGGGGATACGTTGAACAACGTGTTGAAGTCACTATTATCATAGCACTTGTGTGTTAATGATAGAGCGGAAGACCAGCTCCCAATAAATATATTTTCAACACTACGTGTCATTGCATGAATAGAAATTCTAAGCTCTACCAGTGAATTCCATAGGATAATTTACTCTCTTCTTAGAACAGTTCAGCCGACTAGTCTCACACAGAATGTTAATTTAAATAGAGTTGTTTACTCTTTCTAAATCCATACCCTTTGATTAGATGTCATGAGACAATTAGGACTGGAACACCTGAACTAATCAACATGTCTAAAGTGTACCCTTGACTTAGCTAAAGTAATAAAAGCTCACTAAACGTAGGTGTGCCAAACAAATCCTCCCTGGCTTTTATATGCCTAGGTTGTGAGAAAAATCAGGAAGCTACATGAGTAATATCCACAAGACAATTATGTCATTAAGCTAAGAGTCTCTCAAGATTCCCAAATTAATAGATAGAGAATTAATTTTATTCTTTTCAACTACTGTTAGGTATTGCATGCTTGCAATCATGATAGCTTATTTTTTCTCTTCTTCATAGGTGATTAAATGACTTGTCGTTATGGTGCTGTTAGAATGTTTTCTGCCAAGATCACTTTTTGTATAAATAACTGTATGAATAGTCACAGTTGAGAGTTCCTTCCGGCATATGATTGAATCCATTGCTGTACACATTTTCTGTGTTGGACAGTACAGCCAAATTGCTCCACAATATTTCTCTGCAGATTAATACCCCTCTTAGGGTGGGCAATCGATAATAGTAGTTAACATGCTATCTTGGATGCTGATATCCTATTTTGCAGTTCCCAGGTTTGAATCCCACTCTTGGCCCAGCTCCTGATTAGCATACAAGCCGAGAGGCCACCCGTAACGTACTTACCTCTCTGAAACCTAAATGAATTGAAAATTCCTAGATTCAGCTTGGCCCAGGCCTGTATGTTTTAGGCATTTGAGGAATGAAATACCATTTGGAAAATCTCTCTGCCAACAGTCTGTTTCTTTTCCTCTTTTACTCATTCCCTTTGAGTAAAAATAAATCAGTAAAAATGTGTAAAAACTCAAATTCCTATTTCTTAGCACAGTTCAGATCCTACCGCAACATTCGTCTCTATGACTAAATAGCCATCAGTCCTATGATTTAAGAAGGTGCCATAGGGTTATCATTGCTGCCCAGTGGGCTTAACTACTGCCTGCCATGCCAATAGCCCTTATGAGCACCGATTCATGTTCTGATTTCTCCTTGACTGATCCAAGTGTGTGTCCTGGCAGGTGGTGGAGGAAGCATCAAGTGTATGGGCCACTGCCTCCCACATGGGAGACCCACATGGAGTTATGGGCTCCAGGCTTCAGCTTGATACAGATCTGGCTTTTGTGGACAATTTATGAGTGAACCAACTTTCAGTGGGTTGGTGGGCTCCTGACTACAGCTGGGTGAAGTTATAGCCTTTGGAGTCATTCAGGAGTGAACCAATGAATGGAAGATGCTTTTCCTTCTCTATCCGGTCTGTCCCTCTCTCTCTTTCTCGTTCTCTCTTGATCTCTCACTCTGTTTTTCCTGACCTATAACTCTGATTTTCAGATAAATAAAACAAAGACTTTGAAAATGTTAGAACATGATTTTTTTTTTTTTACTGAACTTACTATTGGTTAGTACTCTACATCCCCTACACCACTAGTGACACTCTGTGTCATTTCATGAATTGTTGACTATTTTCATGAGTTGTTGACTATTTTCATGAATTGTTGACTATTAGTGTTTCCTTTGCACATTGCTTCTTTCTTTTCTAAAATTACAGACACTTTTGTTTACTCTTGTTTTCAGCGTTCTGTCTGTAGAATAAGTTGCAAATTTTAAATCCTTCTCCTGTTTTGCCTTGGTGTTTTTCTATCATATGTTCACATCTAGTACACCTTTCCTATTACTTAGGTGATATGATGTTTTGTCTTAGTAAAATAAGTCTGTTTCTTTCACATTTGATATTTTCTCTTTTTTTAAAGATTTATTTATTTTTATTGCAAAATCAGCTATACAGAGAAGAGGAGAGACAGAAAGGAAGATCTTCTATCCAATGATTCACTCCCCAAGTGGTTGCAATGGCTGGAGACACGCTGAACTGAAGCCAGGAGCCCAGAGCTTCTTCCGGGCCTCCCATGTGAGTACAGGGTCCAAGGCTTTGGGTGGTCCTCAACCACTTTCCCAGGCCTCAAACAGAGAGCTGGATGGAAAGCAGGGCTGCCAGGATTAGAACCAGTGCCCATATGGGATCCCGGCATGTTCAAGGTGAGGACTTTAAAAACTAGGGTATCGCACTGGAAACTATATTCTGCTTTAAAGGCTTCTTCCACATTAATATTTTAAGCAAATTATTAGGTAACACAGTATGGCACAGCAGCTTAAGCTATGACCTTCCATTAGGGTCTCCAGTGTTTGAGGACACTTCTGGCCCCAGTTGCTCCAATTCTGATCCAGCTCCCCATTAATGCACCTAAGAAAACAGAAGATGGTGGCTCAAATTCTTTTTCCTTGACACCCATGAGAGTGACTAGATGGAGACTGTGGCTCCTGGCTTCAGCCTGGTCCAGTCCTGGAAACTGAGACCATTTGGGAAGTGAACCAATAGATAGAAGATCTCTTTCTCTCTGTGTCTCCCTCTTTTTATCCCTCTCTTTCAAATAAAAACAATAATCTAAGCTTTACTTATTTGATAAAAGAAGATTTTATATTTTCTTTAAACATACTAAGGGGTTATTTTTATGTGCTTTGTTGATGTGTGCTGAAGGTGCATTAGTGTTTCTGGATGAATAAGTAAACACATCACCTGAGGGCTTGGATTTCTTTCTGCAAAAATTGCACATTTCACTGCATTATGGAATAGCTCTTTATTTTCCCACTGATTGAATTATCATGATTAAAGTAAGTAATATGATCATAGATTCAAGAACTTATTTCTGGATGATCTATTAAAATGTTTCTCTTTTTGCACTAATTTTACACAGTCTAATTATTGTGCCTTACAATTTGGGATTTTTTTGGTTTTGCATATGTATGCTTAGTATTTCTTAAATTTAAAAGTTAGCATAAGTTTTTTTTAATCTGTTCATATTTAAGACTCCTGCATTTGACTTAGCATGAAGAAAGCTTCTCATACTTTCCATTTCTAATTTGGCAATGTTTTTCATTCTAAGTTTTTTATGATACTGAAAAATTTATATATCATATAACCCAGCTATCCCACTTTGGGGATTATATCCAAAGGAAATGAAATCTACAAATGAGAAAGTAACCTGCAATAGTATATTTATAACAGTACCACCTACAATGGCAAAGACAAGGAAACTATCCAGATACCAGTCCAAAGAGGAATGGATAAAGTAGATGTGTATGTCTACACTATGGAATGCTGCTCAGCCTTTAAAAAGAATGAAATTCAACTGTTTGCAACAAAATGGTCCCCCAACTGGAGACCATTATGCTCAGTGAAATAAGCCAATCCCAAAAGGACAAATATCATATGTTCTCTCTGAGATAAAGCAACTTTCATGCAAAATAAGGGATTTACATTTATATTTTTAGGTAAACGTGTATTGGGCACATATGCTGATCTACAGCAACTGTGTCATGGTGGCTAGCACAAACAGAAGTGAAGATACATTGCAGCATGCGTCTCTACTTCCAAATAATAGGTGCGTTGAACTTTGTTCTGTGGTTACATCTTTTATTATCATTTCCAAAATAGCCTGTGGCAGGATTGGCATCATAGCACAGCGCCTTAATTTGATGGCTCCAACATCAGCAAACCACATCAGAGCACTGGTTCATCTGAGGTTTTCAGTTCCCGTCTGTCTGTCTCAATGTGCCTGGGAAAGCAATGGAAGATGGCAGAAGTGCATGGACCCATGAAACCATTTAGCAGACCTCAACGGGTTGGTTGCTGGACTCCGGACTTCAGCCAGGTCAAGCCACGCACAGTCTATATGGCCATTTTAGAGTAAACCAGAGGATGGAAAGCGTCTTTCTTTCTCTTTTCCTATTTATTCATCTCTCTCTGTGTCGGTGCCTTTCAAACAGATAAAGTAAACCTTTGACAAAATACTGTGTACATTTTTCTTAAGCATTTTTGAAAAAAATTATTGAATTTCATCTATTATTTAACTGTGACTTTGATTATAAATGCGTGGAATTAGAGGTTTGACAATGCTGTATTTTCTTTTTCAAGATTTGTTTATGTTTATTGAAAAGGCAGTTCAGATTTATAGAGAGGAGACAGAAAGATCTTCCATCCTCTGTTCACTCACCTAATAGCTGCAATGGCCAGAGCTGAGCCAATATGAAGCCAGAAGCCACGAGCTTCTTCCTGATCTCCCACACAGGTGCAGAATCTCAAGGCTTTGGAGCATCCTCTACTGCTTTTCCCAGGTCACAAGATGGACTGGATATAAAGCAGCAGGAATACAAACTGGTACCAAGATGGGATCCCAGCACTTGCAAGGTAAGGATTTAGCCATTGAGCCATTGTACCGGGCCTGATCTCTTCTATTTTCTCACCCAGTAATATGAAATATTTCTGTATTTATTGGAATTTACTTATTGACCTTTAAATCTGAAACATTTCTTTAAATTCAAAGAATATTAAAGTTATCTTGATGTGTGAGAGGAATTGGGATGGTTTGCCTTAAATCATTGTGGGTGCTCCTCCTCCTTGGATGAACTAAAAAGGGAGTTGGATTGGAAGTGGAGCACCTGGTACTGCAATCGGCTCTCATATGGGATGCTGGTGGCACAGGCACTGGGAATGGTCCCATAAATGGGGATGTTTAAAGTGAAATAAATGCAGTTGAATGACAAGTGGCGAGCTCCATATTGCATAAGTTGTGAAAGGCACATGCGTCATTTTTGAAGCATATGTGATTTTATTTCTTACTGTAGTGCTCTCCTTTTGAAAGATTAATAAAGGCAAAATTGTGCCTCCTTCAATACTTAAAAACATTTAAAATTGTTGCTCACCTTCAAATATTGTTAAATGCTAAAATAAGTTATTCACGGCTTCCTCCTGGGCTTTGGAGTGAATTTAATCAGTGAAAAAGCATTTACATACCAAAAATGAACATCCACTTACCAGCAGACCCATCATACTCTTAATTAAGGAGAATTCAGAAAGCAGAGTCAGAGTTTAGCAATACTGACAATTAGAATTTTAAGGGGAAAATTGAAATCCCTAATGCTGGCCTATTATAATATGCTGACAAAGTGCATTAATGATCAATACTTATAGAAGGCCTCTCTCTTTTCATTTTGAATAACAAAATGATTGAAACAATCTCCAGATGTCAGCCACAACCAAATATTCAGGGCCAGTCCTAGAAGATTAGTCCAAAACTTAATCAAAGGAGACTGGTCCATCAGAATGTTAGTCTTGTTACTGGGACAGACTACTGATTGTATCACTTAAAGGAAAAATAATAGTCCACGTTTCTTCATTCTAACTTCTCCTAACACACGTGCCCTCAGGTTGTTAAAGCCACGCATCTTTATGCATCTTGCTTTTGTCAAGAGTAAATGAATTTTCCTGCTTTATGGTAGAAAATGGACTGGCCTTTTAACAGAAATGGGCCCATTCATAATGGAACATTGGAAACCTAATTACAGTTGATAAGTCTCGAATTGTTTTCCCTCAAACTGTGCTTTTTTGTGTTAAACTCATTCAATAGGTTCAGTTGATGCGACAAATACCAGAAAAGTAATTGACAACTCATTTTATATGAAATATTGAAAACACAGGGGAAAATGGAAAAATGAAATAATAATGCATTTTTTTTCTCCCAGGGATTTCACGCACAGTTGTAATAACCACTTAATTACTTATTTTTTATCTTGCAAAAGTAGAATGAGATTGTTGTTCAACTATGGGAAGTCAGAGCAACTTTTCAGACCCGTAACAGGAACTTTCAATTTTAGGATAGGTGCCAGGCTAGATCTACTAAAGTGAATCTGATAAAGATTAATAAAAGAAGACCTTGAGGTCTTAGAAAGTAGAAATGTTTAATAGCAGCATACAGTAGTGTCAAGACAACTTCTAAGATGAGGAAAGCATTTTCCATCTGGAATATATGCTAGAAAAAAAAAATTCCCCAGGCAAATATTCCAAGGACTTTGAAACTGAACGTTAAATTGCCCATTCCATAGAATTGGGGAAAGATAGAAATTTGAGAGTAGCATAACTGAAAATAATTCGTGGACTAAAGTCAATATTTCCAATGTGGCATTGTCACAATTGTAACATCTCCTTTCAGGGTTTGCTTAATTTAAGATTTAATCCGTGTGGGGAGGGTTTGGGGAGGAGTGGGGTGATTCCCAGTTCCAACGAAACTGTATACATAATACAATGTAATCAATGAATAAAAAAAATTTAAGATTTAATCTATTGTAAGTTGATACAATGATTATATACAGCTGTGTTTCCTTTTAGTGCCATAATACAAATATCTTGAAAGATAAATATATCAAATGCGTGAGGTTCCTCAGATTTACAAATGGAAAAAAATTCAAATCAATTTGATTAAAGTAAATGCATCATACACAAAAAATTACAAGTCAAATGGATAATATAAACATTTGTAAAGTAAAACCAAAATTTCTAAGCAACTGATATAATGCTTCTTAGACCACGAATGCTGCTTTCTTAGTAGAGATTAGGAAAGTGACCAGAAGGGCTTCAGATCTGTTTATTGAAGGAAAAGAATACAGATGGATAGGAAAACATATCAAAGTTCCTTAGGAAGAAAGAACAGAAACTAATGTCAAGCTGCATTTTTTAATTATGATATTTGAATCCCTGTGTTTCTCAAGCAAAGCATCATAGTGGTGTTAATGCTAAATAGTGGAGTTACTGCTATCAGAAGCAGCTCAGGACTGGCACTATGATGTAGTGGCTTAAACTACTGCTTGGAGTCTTGGTGTTCCACATGGGCACCTGTTTGAATCCCAGCTGCACCACTTCCAATCCAGCTGCTAATGCACTTGGGACAGTGGCCCCAGACCTCTTGCTCTTCCATCCACACGGGAGACTGAGAAGAAGCTCCTGGTTGCAGCCATTTCTGGAGCCGATCAGTGGACGGAGGACCTCTCTCTGTCTCTCTGTTTATCCTTCTTTTTCAGTAACTCTGTCTTTAAAATAAATGAAATAAATCTTCAAAGATAAAACCAAACAAAGCAGGGGGCAGCTCAGTTCTAAAATGATAGCTGTCACCAGTGTCCAGAGCTTTGAATGTAGAGGTTAATGGAAAATCAGTTTGTTTCTGCTTCTGATGCATCGTTGTGGGCAGGTTGGTTTTCGTTCTATGAGGGGTTGTGTCTCACTTTCAACTGTCCTGTAACTTGAATACTGATAACTCTGAGATGTTGCTCACTATTGTTGGTCTAAATTTTGCAAACTCTGTCCTTGCCCAACCAGCCCACACCCATTCCAATTCTTACTGTTAGGTGTTGCAGCCCAGCAACACCTGTTTTATACCCGGACATAGCCTTCCTATGGTTCAGCAGGAATGAGACATAACCTAGTCCATTCTACACCCACCCTGACTCTGACTAGTACCAGTGGGTGCTGGAGTCTAGCCCAGTTTGTTGCTTCCCAGAATCAGTCCATACCCAAGATGAGGGATACTGCAGCCGTGTCCAGCATAGCCCACTGCCTGAATTCCAGCTCTCATGCTCAGTAGGAGCCCTAGGCTAGCCAGGGCACTCCCCTAGCTCCCCAACCAGGGCTGTTCCCAGCCACAGCTCCTGCAAATGCCAATGGAGATGATAGTTCCACAGGGGTCAGCCCACAAACCCCCTCCCCCACCAGGTTCTGCCCACAGATCAGTTTCTCTCACATGCTGGGTAGTGTCTTAGCCAAGCCTAACAACATCCATCTCCTGTACCAACTCTCACTGGTGAGTACTGTGATTTAGCTTACCAGGTAAAGCCCCAGCCCTAGCTTTAGTGTGTGCCAGTGAGTGTTCTGTGATGGTGGATGCTAACCACCCCAGTTCATGTCTCCCACATGTGCTCGTATTTCAGTCTGACACTTAAGGCTCCTCCCGTTCCACCCTCCAAACCACTTGGTCTCAGCCCCCTCGCTTGTGGATGGAATCCCTTTAGTAGTAACCGTTCACCTGGACATGAGCCCGCAGGTCCCTGTACCATCCCCTAGACCTCTTGTAAGCCCACATTCCCAAGTCCCCAGAGTGTACTGCTGGGTGGCCTAAGGGCTTCACTTGGCACCACTGGTGCCTTGAGTAGCTGCCTGATGGGCAGAGAGAGCTGTCATGATCTTCTATGTCATATTTAATAACAGCAACAAAACAGCTTTCCTTTTTCATCTGAATGCAATCTCTAAGTTCTTTTCTATTCTTCTACTTGTTTGTTTTTAAGATGCAATGATTTGCTAACTAGCCTCTGAGGGATGCAAACAGGGAGAAATAAGTACTTTTACTGGTAATCATTCTAATAAAACCTCATCCTGCTTTTAGCAATATCCTTAATACAACTTTCCATGTCATTCATGTTTCTATAAATGTTAACAAACAGAAAACTCAATTCTGCTCTCATGGAGATTTTTAAGTAAAAATCTCATTTGAAAAATAACTATTTTTAAATTGGGCAGTTTCTACGACATTTGTTATAGAATGCAGGAATAGACCAAAGCTCTCAAAGCGAGTGGCAAGTTGTGCCTTGTCCCTCAACCCCTACAAGAAGAAAACCTGAATTTTATTGGCCAAGAAGAATGCATTTGAAAACACTTCTTACTCACTGAAAGGTACAGAGCTGAATATAGCCACTGTTTAGTCAAAGATTTGAGAACATAACCAAGACGTTTGCAATCGAAATTGTCCATCCCCCTGGTGTCCTCTGCTTAGCTTTTACATACAAATGGTGTTCAGCCCCGTCTACCCAAGGGCAAAAAAAACACAAAAATCCAACAGTGTAATCCAGCCATAAAGTCAGGTGCGTGGTTCAGTTGTCTCATGAGCTTGACCTAATGTCAAGGTAGTTTAGGTTCCTGCAAATCCTTAAGTATAACATAGCAGAACTAAGATGATGCAATTACCTCACCATTCCCCAACATAAAAATAAGCCAATCACAAAGAAATCACTGGTCCACAATGACAGGAAATTCAGATAAAGAGACACGGGAGCTCGTTTAGGAGAGACGGGCCACGTTCTTGGCTAACCTCCCAGCTGTTCTCTCCAGGTGAGGTGTTCCAGCCATTATACTCCATGCCTCATGGCTGTGCTTCGCTGTCTCTTCTCCCGTAAAGCATTCGAGAGCTAACACTGCATTCCAACTCTTATTGCTTCTCTTGATTCACTAGGCAGGTTTCTATTTTCTATTTTCTGTTAGATTCCTCCCAACCTGTTCCTTGTGACCCTGCCTGGCTGAAAGCAATTTCCAGACATGTCTCTCACTCTGGGTTTATTTCTAGGCAAAACGAATGCATAGGATTCTCCGTGAGGGTTGAACTTTAGGTTTGCTTTTTGGAGCGATGTTTTTTTATAGCTGAACCAACTTGGAGATTTCAAGTAAAGTTGTAATTGCAACATATTGCCTTTGCTGTCATATAAAGCATGGATTCAACTAGCACATGAGTGCTTATAAGTCTTCCTGGTTTTATTACTGAGCAACTGTGTGGTTCAGCTGCATCTCATATTCTCTACTTGCACGATCTGTATTCTGTTTCAATTTCTGACTAATGAGGAATAAAGATTTTCACTTGGAGTATTGTATTTTTTGAAAATATTAGGGGACTTAGAAGAATTTACTGTTTCATGTCATTCTTTTCTAAAATAACCTCACTCTAGAATATTCAAGTTTGTCACTAATGCCTCACCAAAAGGTAAAACCTTATAAAATGTACATTGGATGGTTTTCACCATATTGTCAGCGATAACCACATATTCTATCACCATCTAATTACTCATTATCTTATTTCTAGCTTTCAAGAGCAATACTTGCAACATGCATTAGCTGGTTCTAAAGCAATAGTTGCATGTTTCGCTTTTGTTTCTGCGATAGTATAACCCAATTTCTGGTGACTCTTTTTTTGTTTGTTTCAATTGGAAAGGTAGATTTACAAAGAGAAGAAGGGATGGAGAGAAAAAAATCTTCTATCCTCTGGTTCACTCTCCAAATGGCCACAATAGCTGGATCTGGGCCGATCTGAGGCCAAGAGCCAGGGGTTTCTTTTGGGTCTCCCACATGGGTACAGGCTCCCAAAGCTTTGGGCCAGGAGCTTCTGCTTTCCAAGGCTTTCCCAGGCTACCAACAGGTAGCTGGATGGGAAGTGGAACAACCAGCAAATGAATTGTCACCCATATGGAATCCTGGCCCATGTGAGGTGACAACTTTAGCCACTAGGCTATCACCTTGGGCCCCTGGTGCCATTTTTTTTTTAATATTGGCTTCACTAATATGTCCAAAAGAAACAGGATAAGAAAAAAGAAAAGAAAATATCAATGACTTATTAAGTAAGCTAATGTCAGTTTTAAATAAAATGTTTATAATGGCTTAGCTGTATATAGTACAAACTCTATGCTGTAGAAATAAAATTTTCTAATCTGAGAAAGATTAATACAAAGAGACAGGAAACAGATAATGGTGAAGTTTGTGTGATGGAACAAAATTTTTGATTCATGGATGCTATGTGGTAAATCTGTACATGTTTATTAGCCAAAATACAGCGCAAGGCCCTGCATGGTTGCCTGGTGGCTAGGGTCCTTGCCTTGCGTGCTCCAGGATCACATATGGACACTGGTTCGTGTCCCAGCTACTATACTTCCCATCCAGCTCTCTGCTTATGACTTGAGGAAGCGGTGCAGGATGGCCCAAAGCCTTAGGCCCCTGATCCCATGAGGAGATCTGGAAGAAACTCCTGACTCCTGACTTCAGATTGGCTCAGCTCTGGCCATTGCAGCCATTTAGTGAGTAAACTAGTGCATGGAAAATCTTTCTGTCTGTCCTTTCAGTAAATCTGACTTTCCAATAAAAATAAATAATTCTTTTTCTTTCTAAAAAAAACAAAAAAAGATAGCATCCCCCAACAGTTTAATCAAGGTAAGGAACAGTCATAGATCCTGGGGTGTTTACTTAGTTGAAATAAATGAAGCTTTATTTATGAATGTATTGTTTAAACTAAGAAATAAGACTTGAGTTTTTTTAAAGTTTTAAATGGAATGTGCAATTCATCTGTAGAATATAAATATTAGAAAAGCCTCGGGCAAAACTTCTGAAGGAGCGCGTATATTTGATGGTTTTCAACTTTTCTGGCATCTAGGATCGCAATTCCCTTGTTGCTAAATAGTTATTTAAGGCCTAGGATTAAACATATCTATGATTGCCGTTGCTGTTGCTTTGTATTGAAGGAAACCACCCAAGGAAGCTCTTTAAATAAACAATATATATGTTTCTCGTTAGTGATGATTTGAAAGCCCAAAAAAAAATTTTTTAAGATGAAAGATGGGAGCAAACATCAGAGGAAGAGGGACAAAAATCACAACGCTCCTTCAAAAAGGAATGAAAATTTTCATAGTAGAATCTTTTTAAAGCATTGAGCAAAGTTTATCTTGTGCTAGTAGAAGCTAGATGCCACAATGAAAATAAAACTCGTAAATCTTGTTATGTCAAGTAATAGCGCTAAAATATGTAAAAAGAAAATTGTTGAAGAGGCCAGAAAAGAATCAACAAGATGACCGCAGAGTGTAGTATTTAATATACAGCCTTTAGTTTATAACGATCCAAAAAGATAAAATTCAATCATGACAGCAGAGTACTATAATAATAGAAAGAGTGTGGAACAGGAAAGCGTTTTGTATTTTATAAATCATCAGCAAGAATTCATTTCCAAGTGTCTACAGAGCTTATACTGTGAATGTTTCCTCCAGCATCGGCTTATTAATATTAAAAGCCAAAACTCATACGTAACATTTAGGCTTTTTCTGCCGTTCACCTGCACCAGGCTTCTAAGTACTTCTGTCCACCCCAGGAGCGATTTCCAGGAGGATTAGAAGCACCGCTTAGCACACAGCATACCTGTGCACTTCCAACTGTTGTGTCCTGGGGCATGCTCCCCACACATCAGGGAAGGCCATCGATGAGACAGATGTCAGGGCCTGATGCACATCCCCACCCTGGCTCGCTCCCTGCCTCTCAGTAAAATTCAGTGTTGTCACCATGGCCGTGAGGCCTCAGGACAGCTATCCCCACATTCTCCCAGATCTTGTGTTCTGGGATGCCCCTCCTGTTGAGCCATCTTCAGTCCTGACCTTTGTAGATATTGACTGGATACACTAGTCATAAGCTCTCCATTCTGCTGTTCTTGCTGCCTAAAGTCCTGTTCTGCCATTCTGCTCTTGACACACGTACTCCTCGCATCGCACAGTTTTTGCTTAAATTTAACTTCTCAATGGTGCTTACTGCAACTGTATTTGTTATTAATGCAAACAGCACTGCAAAGAACAGAAATATATCTTGTTTATTTTTTCCTCTCTGAAGTACTATTTTTTTAAGATTGGCTTAATTAATAGTTGATTAATACTTATTTGAAAGACAGAGTTACAGAAACTAACCTGATAAAGTTTAAATCAAAAGGAGAACCATCAGTAAGCTTGGTACCTTCCAAATGCTTGGCATTCTTTTACACCAGTCTAAGCAATGATACAGCAATGAGACAAAGGGTTGAACAATGCAGTTGAAGATGGAGGAGGGGATTACAATTCAGGAAATAAGTTACAGCTATTTACCACAAGCAGTAGGAAATGAATGCTTTTCTGCAACATCCAGATAGAACAACAGCTTCCCCACACCTTAATTTTAGCACTGATTTAAGCCTTTCTTTAAATTTGGGTCTTCAGACCTGTGAAATAACATCTTTCTGTTGTTTTAAGCAATGGATTATGTGGCTATTCATTATAGCATGAAAATGAAGCCAATATAGCCACATCTCCTTCCTCTCGCTCACCAATAGCATGTCATTGTTCAAGGAAATCAAAAGAAAGAGTTTTTGTCTAGAAATTCTGAACAAAGAATGCCTTTTTATGACTTAGAAGCAGGATGAAAAGCAAAACATCATGGTATGAAGCAACGCCATGTCACAACAAAAGTGCTCATGGTTACACAAATTTAAACAATGTCTAGTTGAGTGGTAGCAGTTTCATTTCTCCCACATGAACTCTCTAATTCCCTGTCCAGATCACATAAATACTAAGACTACCATTAACAATAAAAAAGTCCACACAGTCTACTGACCCCCAGCATTAGACAGAGTACACAGTTTACTAATTAACAAAGTACACAGTTCAGTACACCGTCTTCCCACAAAATACAAGGGAATTTTCAAAAAGGATGCAAAACTTTTGTGAAACAATGTGTGGGTAGGAGGAATAGGAGTGGGCTTGGCATGACTCAGAAAGCTAGAGCCGGTCATGAGACCCCGGAGAGATGTTTGCAATAACTGGAAGTAGGGGCCTTCGAGGAGGTTAATGAGTTGACAGATGGGGACTCTCCTCTACATATAGCAGAGTTGCCTTTTAGGAAGCAGTATTTTCTAGAACAGGATTATTCTGAAAGATACCTAAGCATATAGCATAGGATAGTCTCAAGAACCCCAGTTGACTCTCCTTTCTGTCTGTTACTAGCATCTTACATTGATCTTAAGGCTTATTTTTAACACGTTTTGTCTCACTGATGAAGAAACAGTGAATTGTCAATTCCTAATTTACATGAGAATTTATTTTTTTTTCAAACCAAGAGTGTTTATGTTTGGACAAATGTTAATGGTTATATATAAATCACATATTTAAAACAAGGTTATTGTCCTAAAAACAGTAGGTATACCCTACATTTACACTGCATTTCTCTTCCTTCGGTTTAAAATATATTTTCTTATTTAAAAAAAAAAAAAAGATGTTGTTGGACATCTAAGATGTTACATCAAACTCTCAATTTTGTCTGATTTCCCAAAGGCAAACTTAGCTTGTCACTATGGCAGAGTGTCGGTGAACTTGTGCCTGAAAGGGTTGCAGCCTACCTGGCCAATACTAAGGGCCAGAGGTCCTGGGTGGGCCTCAGCAGACAATTTGAGATCCCATGGCTTTGTAGCACTCCTAGAGACCCCTTACCTTGGCATGCGCCTAAAAACTCTCGGAACTAGGCATGCGTCTGGAGGTCCCCAGTCCTTGTCGCTTGCCTAAAGACCCCATAAACTCAATGAACACCTAGAGGCCTGCCAGGATTTGAAGAGCTGCTAAAGGCTCCTTGGATTTGGCAGATGCCTAGAGACCCTCCAGTCTTGACCTAAAGCAATTAGCAAAAGGCGAGAGCCCCTGGTACGCTTCCCTCCCCCATATATGTCTTGTGGTAATTGGGTACTTTATGGTGACTGGGTTACCTCCTACCACCACCTACCCTTACCCAAAACCCACTTGTAAACATCTTCAGGATGTGGGTATATGGGTGGGCTACGCAATGGCTGTGAGTGACCCCCAGGCAGTACGTGACCTTTAGGCTGATTGCCAAGACTTGTAATACAGCATATCTATTCATACTCTACAGAATTTTTGTTGACCCCCCTAAAGTTTATTTCCCCTGCCTCATCCTATATAAGTTTGCACTTAATTGCCAATAAATGGATATGCATCCGCCCGATCTGTCTCCGGTGACTCACTGTTAAGTGCATCATGTCATATCCCCGCAAACTTGCTTGGGTCGTCTACTGGCCAGAAATCACCGAGAACTCTCACCACAGAAGAGAATCCTTTGCCTTTCTGCTTTCCCTGTTTTTGCTCTCACTTTTCCCAGCAGCAGTGATGCTCATTTTCTTCCATTGTACAAACCAGGTCTTGTGTGGTTGCGTTGGAGCGAATCGACTTCACCAACTGTGCCACAACACTGGATCATTTCACAAATTCTTGATGTAAGCCTTCGCTCCAAATGACTCATTTTCCTTATTAACTTGAGCCCCCGGGGTCAATAAACCACTTGTTACATCTTTGTCAGTGTTTGATATGTCCTCTATATATCTTCTGAATATATGACTCATCATGAAGGAAAGACATTTTTTTCTCAAGGTTTCATAGGAAAGTTCATGTGTGTTGGGTTCATGACTTTGCACCACTGTGTTAATTGCTGCAGAATTTGTGCAAAACTGTGCGTTAAATTCCAGCTGAAAATATAAAATACGTGAAACAGTTGAGTACAACGTGGACATATCGTGGAACTAGACCAATCCTAATATTAAGAAAGCTTGGTGGGGAAACTGTTGTGGCGCAGTGAGCCCATGTGAGTGCTGATTCAAATGTCAGTACTCTGCTGCTGACCCACCTGGATGTACCTGGAAACAGAGATCTTCCAACTGTGTGAACAACTGTCCCCAAATTTAGGAGAGCAGAATGGAATTCCTGGTTCCTGGCTTCTGACTAATCCTGTGTGTGTGTGTGTGTGTGTGTGTGTGTGTGTGTGTGTGTGAGAGAGAGAGAGAGAGAGAGAGAGAACCAGCAGATGTGTGTCTATTTTTTACGTTGCATTGTCTTTCAAAACAAATGGAGGGCCCAGCGTGGTAGTCCAGCAGCTAAAGTCCTCGCCTTGAATGTGTCAGAATCCCATATGGGCGCCGGTTCTAATCCCGGCAGCCCCATTTTCCATCCAGCTCCCTGCTTGTGGCCTGGGAAAGCAGTCAAGGACGACACAAAGCTTTGGGACCCTGCACCCGTGTGGGAGACCCGGAAGAAGCTCCTGGCTCTTGGCTTCAGATTGGCACAGCTCCAGCCATTGCAGTCACTTGGGGGAGTGAATCATTGGACGGAAGATCTTCCTCTCTGTCTCTCCTCCTCTCTGTATATGACTTTGCAATAAAAATAAATAAGTGTTTAAAATAAATAAATGTTTAAAATAAATAAATAAATAAATAAGCAACATTAGTCACATTTTTTTTTGAATCTTTAAAGATTTTTTAAAGATTCCCAGGCCACAAGCAGGGAGCTGGATGGGAAGCGGAGCCTTCAGGATTAGAACCGGTGCCCATGCGGGATCCCGGGTATGCAAGGCGAGGACTTTAACCACTACACTATAGTGCCGGACCCTAGTCACAATTTTTGACCAGGGTTAGAATACTAAGGAAAATAAAGTAATAATTAATTTTAACACATAGTTAACTTAGTTATGGAAGAGATGAGACTTCTGAGTCTTTCAAGGTGTTTAAGAATGCCAAGCATTTAGGAGGTCCTGAGCTTACTGATGGTTCTTTCGATTTAAACTTTATCAGATTAGTTTTTTAGAACAACACATACAGCACCATTGAGGTTCAAATGTGTCACTCACATAGGAAGAAAAGTAGTAATGAAATTAAAACACGTAAGAATACCATAAATGGTGTGTGTGTGTGTGTGTGTGTGTGTGGCGGGAGGGAGGGGCAGTGTTCATTGTGAATGACTTTAAGAAGCTCCTGGCTTTGGATGGGCTCAGCTCCAGCTGTTGCGGCTGCTTGGGGAGTGAACCGGTGGATGGAAGATCTTGCTTTCTGTCTCTCCTTCTCTCTGTAAATACGATTTTCCAAGAAAAATACATAAATCATTTTTAAAAATCCCATCTGCATATAAATGCCCCAATTGCCTCCCTAAAATGTGTATTTCTGTCTCTAGGGTCATTTTAGACCTGATTTTCTAAATTTTCTCTTTGTGTCTTTTTAAATTTGCAGATGCATCTCCTGAAAGGCCTAACGTCTTTGAGAACAGAGGCTATTGCGATGATGTGGACTGCAGTCTCTGGGCTCACACTGGAAACTTCCAGTTGCTTGACTGTAAATTTATACGAATGATCCATAGCAAATTTGCCCACAGTAAAAATTACATTTTATATCAAGCAGCTCACACCAAAGCAAATCGAATCTTGAGACAGAGTGTGACTCTCAAGGGTTATTTCTGTGCCACCAGACGAAGCTGAGCAAGGATGGGAGATGAAAGTTCAACTACAAACAGGAACCTGCAGAGTGATGTGGACTGCAGAATGGGTTTCAAGATGCCAGGATACAGGGCTGTTGGAGGTCACCGTTGGGAACATTCTTTTCTCTCCCCCAATGTATTATTAATGCCTTGTAAATAAGGCTTCACAATGTACCAGCCTACATGAATTTTCACCAACAGGCCCTACTCCAGGGAGTTGTACTTGACAATAAAAGGGATGTACCCAGTATACTCATCTCATTGAGCACAAATCCAGCCTCCTGCTCCAGGCAGTAGCAGAAGTGTGAATTACCGTCATGAATGGATATGTTTATTTTATTTTGGCTTAAGGTCCGTACATCTCAACTAAACTAATCATTATGCTTCAATTTGGGTTCCATAAAGATTTCTCTCAACACTGTCTACTGACCTTAGGTTGCAATTCGATATTTGTCCATTAAACACTGCGTTACTGCATCTCAAATGTGACTATTTGCAGTGAAAATTCACTTTCTGTGGTTTTTCTTTTAGCCCCCTGTTGATATCCATTGTACGCTCTATCTGCTTCTCTATTTTAAATTTACAATGCCTGCCAGTCCAAGGGCAAGAAGAATGGCATCTTCCTCATACTTCTGTGAATTTTTTGTGGGTGTGGCAAGACCAGTGCCATGCCAATCATTTTCTGTGAGTCATTGTAGACGTGTTATTAGACTTAATACTACTACATTTTCTCGATTTCCTATACGGATTGGAAACAGCAAGAACACTTAAGATGGAAATAGATTCTCCACGCACTGTAGTGTTCCTTGGGTTCTGTGAACTGTACCTTGCAGTGCTTGGTCCCAGCAGAAACTAAGGGATACTACTGACAATCCTGTGCTGTTTGGTCCATGAAAAATAAATACATAAATAAATAAATAAATATCCATTTTACAAATAGCACTGTAGATATTCTTTTGTGATATGCACAGAAGGAGTGCCTTGATTGGTTTTGTTTTAGTTTGCTTTTGATTTAGTTTGGCGGTGTGGTTGGAACACAGAAGAGGCAGATTGGAGAAGAAGAGAAATTAGCACTTTCCAGAGTTTCCCAGAAGGGAGATGGGCAAACGAACCATTTGTCTGGTTAGTTCAAAGTAACCCGTTCGGGAACTATTGCTCTGCAAAGAGTTGAGAGGTCTTCATTTTGCTCCTTTAATATCCTTCACTGTGGACCATCCTCATCAATTAATTTTTATTGCCTCTTCTACACTCGCTTACTCTTTTTTCTCCACCTCTTCCCTGTCACTCCAGGGACCTGTGTTTCAAGATTCTGGGCTACAAGTAGGTTAGGTCCCTGCCTTATAACTGTATCTTTCTCTTAATTAGCCAAACTGGGAACTAAGCAGAGGGAAATGCCCAGATTGAAACTTACGCATCAGCTTTTAAAATGAACATTTTCTCTTATGAAATTGCCTGTTTTCTACTTAAACACTGCGAAGCAAGCAGGGTGTACAGTCAGTCCAAGTGTTACTTGCAAGCCAGTGTGACTTGGAAGTAGCATTACGTCATCCGTTCAGCCAGAGCAACAGGAAAATACCAAACTTTAAGCAACTCTCTCAGATAACTTTTTATGTCATACATTACAGGTTCAGGGTGATGCTAAGCTATCAAAAGCTTGCTTTACAATGTTTCACAGTGGCACCGGCACAGTAGCCCTGTAGCTAAAGTCCTTGCCTTGCATGTGCCGGGGTCCCACATGGACCTTGGTTCGTGTCCTTTCACTTCCCATCCAGCTCCCTCCCTGCTTGTGGCCTGGGAAAGCAGTCAAGGACGGCCCAAAGCCTTGGGACCCTGCACCCATGTGGAAGACCCAAAAGAAGCTCTAGGCTTCTGGCTTCAGAGTGGCTCAACTCCAGCCATTGTGTCTACTTTGGGGCAGTGAATCAGCAGATGGAAAATCTTTCTGTCTCTCCTCTCTGTGAATCTGATTTTCTAATAAAAATTTAAAAAAATCTTTAAAAAATAAAATACAATTTGCAAAGAAAGATTAAAATTTGAGTTTCCTCCAAATGGCATCTGAGCCACTGGCAGATTTAGTCACTCTTCTGAAGTGTATCTAAATAATACAAAGTAGATTCCTGAGGCCTTAGATGATTAGATGATTATTCTCACCGAAACTGTGAATAGTGCCTTCTGTAAACATTATCTATTCTGGCTAAGGGATACCCTATGAACTTATTCAAATGTATGACATCAGGCATAAATAGTTGTATGCGTTAGATAGATAACAGATTTTTAATGAGATAGAGCAAGAGGAGATGATTCCAAATGTAATAAATTACACCTGTAACTGAACATCAATTATGTTCCAAATATCACTTTAGGTCCTCTGCATTTTAATGTCTCATTTGGCATTCTAAATTTTAGAAATTCATCTTTATTTACTGTTTTGATAGATAAAAAAGCAATGCACTAAAGACTTACAAATTTATTAAATACACATGCAGAAAAATTGGGAGAAAATCCATGTCTGATTGATTGCATCTCCTTTTGAATGTTATAACTTGCCTTCCTAAGAAAAAACACACGCCTTTTAAGTGCAGACATATGTGTAATGGATTTATTTGTACTTTCAGAGGGGATATTAAAAGATTGTATGCTAAAATATGAGTTTTTATCTGAGAAAAAACTTATAAATGGCTTTCTGGAGAAGCATCACTGAGACCAAGAAAGCACTTATGTGGTTAATCTCTTAGCAAATATTACATATGCAGTTGAGTGTGAAAGTTAGGAATATATCGTATTTCATAAAATTTTATCATTACTGAGGTTTTATCTGATGTCCAACCAGAGTTATCTTAGAGGAGTCTAGTTATGGAAGAACACACCATTGTAGCCTTAAGGGAATAGACTCACATCTATTTCTGCACTAAATGTTATGCTTGCTTGGATTCAATTAAAGCTAATTGAAACAAAGGCCACCATGTTACAGCAATGCTGTTGAAGTGCTACTAATCAGAATTAATGTGCCAATGCATCCTGAAGACAGATGGCAGTATTTGTAGAGAGGGATGAGGATGAAAAATAGGTGATGAAAATGTATGAAACATTAAAAAAAAGCACATAAGAAACAAAGAGAGCTATGGCCGTGTCTTGACCATAAGAGCTCTGGAAATCTCCGAGTCTCTGTTTCTGGATATATCTCCCAGAACCTATTCCAACCTGTGCATTTCGACGTTTTTACACAATAGCTTCTATTTTCACATACTGAAGGGTTTGTTTTTTTCTGCAATTGTAGTGGATTTATCATGCAAGTGACATTCTCATAGTCTTCTGTTGCTGTTGCAAATTGATGTTTGCTTGGAGAGCTAAACATGATTCATCAGTACACACACATAATATGTACATACATGCATATGTATTTGAAGTATTTATTCAGATCATTTCACCTTTGAGAACATAGGCAAATGAACAAAATTATTTTATTGAGTTTTTATACTTATTAAAATTTAAAATATTCTAATATCTCATGTAGGCTTGTCTTGAAAACCATAATTATTGACATATTATGCTTCCATTCAAACATATTCAAACAGTTTTTAATGGTTCAAAATAATATATAAGTATAAGCAAGAAAACTAATAAGACGAGTGGCAATAAAAGTTAATTATCCATGTTCATAAACTCACACAAAATGAACTAGGTTACAAAGTGTATTAAAAAGAAAATTAAATTCGAATATTGTAGTTTGAATAACATTGCTGTACAATTGTAGTGTCTGGATTTTTCTGAGTAAAAATGTGTCACTTTTTTAATAATTATTTTTCTTTTTGATGATTTTTACATAGTTGACTAGGGTGATTAGGGTCAAGGGCAAGAGGAAGGTGGGTGAAACCATTATTTCCACACTCTCTTTTTGTATTTCCTATATCTGGGGAAGGACAGAGACCAGGAGAGAAGCCACACCCAGTCTCCCAAACGCCTCTACGCCCTGGTACAGACGACAGCCACCCGACATCATCCCAGGGTCCCCACTGTGGGGCATGCACTGGGGTCCTGCCCAAGGTTTCCATAGTTCAACAGTTCTGAATTACAGCCAATCTCACCACTCCAAGATGATGACTCTTTCCAGAATCCATATGTTGCTATAGCCCACCTTAGAGTTTCCGTTTGCCCAGATTTACAATTTGTGCTGTCCTCCATTCTTCTGCCATGGTACCAGGTGTCCTCTGCAGGCTCCAATGTACTGCCATATGCTCCATGTACACCTGGATATGCTGTCCACTGCTTCATCTAAGCCACAGGGGAGGCGCAGCTCTGACAGATGCACTCGACGGTCAGACCATGAAACCTATTAATTCTCTCCATGGTCGGAGTTCTGAGTCCAGCAATTCACTTGGGGGTATCACCAAAGAAACTTCACCCGAAGTGATCCCAGACCTGATTTTTATGTATGCTTGCCAATACAGGGTCCAGCACAGTCCGTCACCCCAATCAGCTTATACAATTGCTGGTCGTTGCAATTGCTGGGCCGGTTCTGTTTCCAGCCCTGTTTTCTACACAAGACAATGAGTGTTGGAGCCCATCCCAATTCTGCCCACCATACGCTTGGCCTTCACTTACACTAATGGGAGCTGCAGCCTAGTTGGAGCAGCCTGCAATAAACCCCACAGGCCAGCCCCGACCCCGGTTACCATGCTTGCCAGTATGTACAGCCGACTGGTCCAGTCTGTCCCAAATCCTATTTAGCTCTTACACATGTCAATGGACATTGAAGCCTAGTTTAACCCAACCAGCCCCACTATCTAGCCCACACACATGCTGGTGGGTGCCACTTTCTGTCTAGCTATGCCTGTCCCCATCCTGGTTCTCTTGCTCACCAGTGGGAGTGGCAACCCAAGAGAGAGGAGCCCAGTGTTTCCCTAATGGGCCCACTCCCATTCCCAGAGCTTGCACTCTCCAGGTGGTTCTGCAGTTCAACTTGACAGACTTTGCCCCCAGAATTTGCCAGCATCTGCCTGTTGATGTTGATACAAAACCCAAATTATCCAATTCGACTCTGGCTTGTGCATGCACAAGAGTAGCAATCAAAGCTCTCCAGTGAGAGTGGTGGTCTAGCAGGAGAGTCACACACAGCCCTCATACTGACTTCACCCCATACACCCCTGGGTCTCATGTGTGCTGGTGGGATGCTGCAGCCCAGTCTAGCAATGGCCAGCCTCTCCTTGACATTTGACAGTGGGTGCTGTAGACTGGCTCGGCAATACTGAAATTTAATAATATCTGCCCAGGTTTATCTTCTTTGTGTCTACAGAATGAACCAACTCATTCACTTAAGTGTAAAATTAAGCTTAGCTTAATTGATGATAGAATGCTAAATTTCACTTTCAGAAATTGGAATTTCATGAGAAGAAGAAATTGATCTAGTCATGAATTTATTTACAAAGAAAATAAATTGAAATTAGTCATCTATGCTCATATGTTTAATGAAAAATCACTAAGCATCATATATATTTTGTTGATATATTGCTAAATCAAATTGCTTTTAATCAGTTTGTCACATTAAAAACTTATATTTACTATGAAAAATTCAGAATAGTTCAAATCACATAATTTTGATTTTCTTCAGTTATTAACAAAAATCTTATTTATATATAGAATGTTATTAAAAGGAGAAAATTATGCCTAAGAAGTCTTCCTCATGTATTCTGAACAAATGAGGTAGAGGTTCCACTTGTCCTGACCTGATTTCCTAGCTCAGAGAGTAGCAAAGATTCAGAGCACAGCACAGGCATGTCAGAAGGTTTGTGACATCTGCTGTGGGCCCCTGCATTATTCATTGTACTTCAAAGCAAGAGAAATACCAGACAGTTGAATATATTTCCTACATTATCTATTTTGCATGTCACTGTGGCTTTAAAGGAAATAACTCATAGTTGCCATGAAGCAGTAAACATAATTCATGTGAGAGCCTGGCTTGGCGGTGACCAGGTGTCTTATTCTACCTCCTGTGATGCAGGCATTTCCTATCAGTGCACCAGTTCAAGTCCTAGCTGCTTCTCTTCCCATCTAGCTCTCTGTCACTGTGCACTGGAAGGCACCAGAAGATGGCCCAGGTATTTGTGTTCCTACCATCCACATGGGAGACATGGATGGAGTTTCAAGTTCTTGTCTGCTGTCTAGTCCAGCCCTTTCCAATCCAGCCATCTCCAAAATCAAGCAATTGATGGAGGACCTCTCTCTGTTCCTTTTGCTTTAAGGCTCTGCCCATTGAAAAAAGAATTAAACAAATCTTTAAAAAAATCATGTGAAAAATAAGAACGTATCACGAATTGGATTGTCTTAGCACTTAGTAGCTGAAGTTTACGTCCTGAAGGAGTTTGTATAAAAATAGAAGAAGAAAAGCTATAAAAGTCCAAGTGTAGTTTTCTCCACGTATTCACAGTTTTTCCATTCAACGGTTTAACAAATATTCAGAAAAAAATAGTATGTTTGACCTGAATGTAGATTTTTTTTCTTCTTGACAATACTGCATGCACATGGAATGTACGTATCGTTAGGCCTCATCAGTCATCTGGAGATGATGTGAGCATATGCAAGGGTGTGCTTAGGTTATTTGCATGACATGATTACGTCACTTTGCCAGAGGGACTTGATCCTGTGTGGGTTTTGGTATCCGCTAGGGTCTTGAAGCCCAACTTTCAAGGATAGGAACTGACAGTTGTGCTCTATGATTGCATGAGGATTCTTTCTGAGAAAGACCAGGCTTCAAAAGTACATCATCACAGGACACTTCTCCCGCCTGAGGTATGAGGAACACCTAGTCCAGGATCTTCCAGGATTTTGAGACTCACGTGAGATTCTGAAGCAATGCAAGGAAGGATTTTTGTCAGTTTTCTTCAGCAAGTCCAGAGGCCATAAATGGTTATCTGCAGATCGTGTGCCATTTTGTGAGCTTAGGTGGATGTATTCATATTAAACAGCTATTTTCTTCACAGTGAATAGATTAAGCTGACTTCAAGGTATGTATAATTTAATATAAATAATTAATAATAATTCATAATTATCATTCATCTACCTTCAAGTTTAGTTATCAACAATAGAAACATTTAGATTTAGTTCAGTATCAAAAAATGTACCATATGATATGATTTCCACAGATGAAAGATGTCAGATCATTTTTGTTGTGGTTGATGTATATTCATGTTCATGCAAATATGCCAATGAATTTTAAGAATTGGAATGATGTTCTTTCAAATCGTGCCCTCAGTAGCCTTCTTTTCATTCAAATATCTTAACTTTTGCTCCCTATTACTCCACACTTAAAAAAAAAATTTGTGAAAAGTAGCTAGTTGCCTTTGGGATAATAGGAAAAAGTTTCTAAAAGTATCTTATTTGTGTCAGTGTTTTTGACATATTTGAGCTTTTTGATAACAAAGCTCATTTTTATGTTTTTCTGGAGGCTAGAATGCCTCCCACAGTGCTTGGAAGAAAAGTTAGCAGCCTATTGAAGTGGTTCCACATTTTGAATCAGATGCTGTGACATGATGGAGATGGGTTTGCATATGAGAGACAGGAAGAATTCATAAATGCACTCATTGAATCCCATATATGAATTTTCATGTTGTATTACCAGCATGGCTTGGAGTCATTGTCTTGTGTTCTTCACAAACTTCCATGAGGTTGAGCTGTAACACTGAAAAGGCTTAGAACCAGACACTTTGAGAACTACTGGACAAAATACACCTCCACTACGATGTCTGATAAGCAACAGCTTTGTAGCTGACTTCGATGGGGAAAAACACTTTAAAATGCTTCACAAAGCTTCTCTCTCTATTTTTAAGGGTTTCTTTATTTGAAAGTCAGACTTACAGTGAGAGGAAGAGAAAGAGTATAAGTGAACAAGTGAGCAAAGGAGAGAGAGAGAGAGAGAGAGAGAGAGAAAGCTCTTCCACTGCTGTTTATTTGTTTGTTTGTTTGTTTGTTTTTTCACTCCCCACATAGCTGCAATGTTTGTTGCTCCACCAGGCCAAAGCCATGAGCAACATGCTTATTCCAGGTCTCCCAAGTGCATGCAGGCACAAGGATTTGGGTCACATTCTACTGCTTTTTCAATGAGTTAGCAAATAGCTAGATTGGAAGTGGAGCAGCCAGGACTTGAACTGGTGTAACATACGGAACACTGGGATACGAAGTGGTACTGAGCCAGGTACACTGAAAAGCTGGCCCCAAGAACCTCTCACTGACAAGGCAAACTCTGGCAACAACACAGCAGGCTTGGCATCTTTTGCGACAATAAAGAAGACACATAGGAGAGACAATGATTTGGCCAGAACCACAAAACTAAGAAGTTTAAATGCAAAATTCCTTTTCCTCTGCCTTATATCTCCACTTTTTGGCCAAGCTCACATAACCTCTGGATTCTTTGAATGCATACGTGAGTGAGAATTTCCAGTAATAGTTTGTAGACATAATTACTGCATCCTAATTATAGGTCCTATATGTGTCACACATTGAAATCTCACATATCGGTAGACTTAACACGATGAACAATGAATGACATATATTGATATGGTACGTTACACTAATAGTCTCAACTCTATTATCTCCCTCATCAGCAATCATGTATGGCCAGAGAAATGCATGCTATGATGAGACTTTATGCAAAACAGTTGATAGAGTCTTATATATCCTTTCATTGAACATCAATATATTATGCTGTGGAAACTATAGTGGTTAAACTGATGCATACTTGTATGGATTCTTAGTTACAGAAACAATACCATTAGAGCATGGGGCTGTATTGCAATAGAGAATATAGGAAGGAATATTTAATCCTTAGTTCTATTTCCTTCTCACAGGCAAAACATATTTCAATTAGGGGAAACCTCTGAACCTATGAAACTGTATCATGAAAAAAAAAACAGATAAAAGAAGGAAAACACAAAATATGTTTACTGTTCTCACTGTGAGAACTATGACCCACTAGGGGAGTTCCCCAAGTTCCACCGCTTGGCCCACTACTAGACCAAGATCTTGCCTGCTCCAGGAGGTGTTAGGCTCTTGCCCAGCATATCTTGACCCTTCATCTTGGCCTTTTCATGGGCTGCTGAAGGTTGTGACCCAGCCCACCCCACACCCTGTTTCAGGATGCACATGTGGGTGCTAACGCCTGGACTTGCCCAGCCTATTCTTGGCCCCTGTACCCATGAGTGTCGGCGGGTTCCATGATCACATCTAGCTCATCCCATCACCACCCCAACTCTTGAGCTAACCAGTGGAACTAGTATTTCCATAAGATTGGGCCCACTTATCCTCTGTAGCATCTACACCTGGACTTGGTTCTCTTGTGTGCTGGTTAGTGTCATGGCCCTGCCTAATGTGACAAGTCCCCTGTTCCAACGCTCAGTCAGGTACTGGGATCTAGCCCTGTTAAACAGGCCCCCAGCCCTAGCTTTCATGTGTGCTGGCATGTGGTAGTTAGCGATGTTCTGTGCTAATAAGCCCATTCCAGGATTTCCATGTGGGCTGATGAATCAGTCTGACCCATACAGATCTTCCGGTCTCTCCCCTCTAAACCACCACGTCTTAGTCCCCTCATTTACCTGCAAGTACACTGGCCTTGTCATTTGGAGTCCCTCAGGATTCATTCTTTACCTACATGTACAGTGGCCTTATCCATGGATGTCCCTAGGGAGTCATTCCTCACCCCCAGTTCCTCAGAGCTCATTGGCGGCAGCTAGCAGGCAAAGCCTGGTGCCGATAGACATTCTGGCCGCCCAAGCCAAGATGGTGCCAGCTGCATTTTATGCAGTTGGGCCAGACTGTGCCTCTCACCCATCAACCAAAAGTGGCCAATAGAGCAGAGGTTCCCATTCGCATGCCTAACCCCTATAATTGTTCATGAATACATTACCACAACCTGCTTCCAGTCCTGTGGAAACGATTTGCAAATAAATGTCTCGTTTGAAGTGATTACCCCCCCCCTCTTTATTTTTGCTTCTTCAATAGCAACTTCATTTTGTCAACTTTCCTTGAGCATTTGCCTCTAAATAAATTTTAAATGAACTTTCTTGTGTTTCATGTGGGTACCATAAACAACGGCAAAGTCTGTCAGCATTTTTCATGATTTTGGGATTATGTCAATACTCTACCTCCTAGCAAGTGACCTCTTCCCCTCTATTAAATTTTCTACACTTTTACTAGAATGTCATTTATGCAGTACTAATCTAATGTAAATTATCCATTAAGCTTCTAGTTGGACTTCATCCTTTAAGAAAACAAACTTTATTCTAAGAAATCACCTTTGAGAGTCCAGCACGGAAGTCTAGTGGCTGAAGTCCTTGCCTTTCACACGCCAGGAGCCCATATGGGAACCCGTTCTAATCCTGTTGACCCTACTTCCCATCCAGCTCCCTGCTTGTGACCTGAGAAAGCAGTCTAGGATAGCCCAAAGCCTTGGGACTCTGCACCCATATGGGAGACCCGGAAGATGCTCCTGGCTCCTGGCTTCGGACTGGCTTGCTGGCTTCCTGGCTTTGAATCAGCTCAGCTCTGGCCATTGTGGCCACTTGGGGAGCAAACTAGTGGGTTGAAGATCTTCCTCTCTGTAAATCTACCTTTTCAATAAAAACAAATAATATAAATTAAAAAAAGAAGAAATCGCTTTTGCTAGACTGTATTCTTTGAAAAAAGTCCTTTGTTTCTGTTTTCTTTGGTAATTAGTAAGGTGATAGTGAAGGATACAGTTGAGATCTGGAGACAGAGAAAATAAATTTCCAATTCATGTATGACTTTACTGAAATTCCTATCACCGAGGAGACCTTGAACAAATTGTTCAATTTCAATGATTGCTATGTGTGCCTGGTAAAAATAAATAGCCATCAAACTCACACAATAAGATTTTTACTAAGATTGTTTTCATGTGACCTGCCCTAGCTCTGTGTCATAACATTGTAAACAGTTATTTGCTGTTATATTTTGTGTGTAATAGTGAGTGCCACCATTGGGAAATAACATGAATATTTGAAATTGTGAGCAAATAACAAATGGAGGCATACAGATGTCAAACTTGGAAAGCGCAGTAATAATGCCTGCCTCACGGTACCTGCATATCTGACTGTACCATTGTTTCTGATCTTGGAAAAGTTTTGTCATTTTGCCCTTCTGCCCCAATTGTCTGGTTTCCCCAACTGTCCCTTTCCTCTACGGGGATAAGCACAGATGACTGAGAACCTGCAGGAAAACATACTGACTCTTGGCTGTTCAGTTACTCATGATTCAAGAGGCTCATTTGCAAAGCATTTACCTAGAACATTTCCCTGCAACGATAAGCATGTCTTACTTATTTGCTAAATGTGAGGTCATCAACACATCCTTGATTTCCTCTGTGCAAAAGATGAAATAATAAAAACAAGACAAAGTGAAAATAAATTTTGAAGAGTAACTCCTGACAGAGCCATGGAAATCCAAGTCCCTCTCAGTGGAAGAGACACGCATCTGGATTTCAGGATGAATTTTAGGAAGCCTCAAAAAGATGATCATGATTAGGACTTTAAAAATCATGCTGGTCTCATTCACATAGCTGTACTTGTTTCTGTTTTGTCCCTATTATCTCTCTGTTCTTTTACAACTAAATCAAGCCTTTGCGGTCTGGTCATTTTTTCCCTAGAACTGTTTTGTGCCCACCATGAATATAGTATCTTCAAAAATTGATGCCTCCCTCCTACTGAAGACGAAATGCAGCTAAACTCTCTGACCTTTGAAAATGTTGGTGTAATGGATTGAAGGACAGAAATCTTACAGGAGAGGAATAAAATAAACCTGCTTTTAAAAAGAGGAAGCATTAATTTTTCTGTAGATGCAAATCCCCAGGAATGTTTGCTTGCTGTTCAAAGCCATTAAGCAGCAGAACTGAGACAAAGTCAAGTCAGCTGTCTGTCACTCCAAGTAAACATGTTCTGCGTGTCTGTGAGCTCAACCACATGCCAGACCAGGTGACTTTGAGAACATTTGCTATTCTTTTTTTGGAAGTGTGATGGGTGAACATGATTCACATGACTCATTCTGTATTTTGTTTCTTAAAGAGATTTCTATTTTTAATTTGCCTTTCAGGAGGTGGTTTTTGTACAGGGTTCCAGGAGTGAATTGTATCATTTTAGATGCTAAGCCCTCATTGGAGAAAAAGAAAAAGAAAAAAAAAACAAATGTTGTAAGCAGAGAGAAGATAGGTCTTTGCATCTAACTCATAGCTGCCTCCAGTTGATTTCAAGGCTTATGCATGCGATTTTTACCAAGCAGTCTAACTTCCTTGCGTGTTCAGAGACCTGAGAAGAATGCACTTCAGAGAATCTGAATAGTTCTTATAAGGCAGGAGATAATCAAGTATTCCCAACTACATCCAACTTCTGTGCCCAAGAGGCCATCCATCATGGAACACTCCCTTGGGAGCCCGATTCAGCATCCCTAGAAAGAGCTGTATAGATGCAGGCCACACAGTGTGCTGGAAAGTACGATGCATTAGGGAGGGCTGAGATCAGATGACTAAGGTGATACTAATAGGGGAAGGGACAGTAATGTGGGTTTTGTGAGCTTAGGTTTGGAGGAAGATGGCTGCAGAAACAGGATCAATGGGATGCAAAGGTTGAACGTACGCCTGAGGATTCAGCTATAAACTCTTAGTCTTATGATTGCCTGAGCTGGGAGAGTGACTCAGTGAATACAAACTACGGTTATATTGATCCAATCTTATAATACACTTACTTATGAAAACAGCCCTTTCCCCTTTGTGAAATGCATTTTCTGAAAGGTTCCTCTGATTTGCCAGGAGCCCTTAATTTAAGATGGAAATACCCAGAGCTGATAATTGGCCTGGTGGTTAAGACATGGCTTCAGATGTCAATACCACAAGCCTAGTTTATAGACCTGTTCAGCTCCCTATTAATGTGCAGCCTGTGAGGTAGAAGGAAGGCTCAAATATACCTGTGTACCTTCTGTGCACCTGGCAGATACAGACTGGGTTCCCAAATCCCAGATTCAGCTGCTCATGCCCAGGACACGGCTGGGATGTGGGGAGTGACAGACACAGCTAAATATTAAACTACCTGCATTAACACAAAAGGTATTTCGATTAGCATTGTGGCCAGTGAATGAGGTACTGTCTCTGAAAACAGCACCCTCTACAGGAATGCCTTTCAAGTCCAGGTTGTTCCAATCCTGGGAAAGCAGTAGATGAAATGCTAGGTCATTACAGAGCTGCAACCCACAAGGGGGAACTGGATGGAGTTCCAGACCTTACTGCAGCTTCAGAATGATCAAGGCTTTGCAGCCATTTGGAGAGTGAACAGTGGTGCAAAATCTCTCTCTCTCTCTCTCTCTGTCTCTCTCTGCCTCCTCCCCCCTCATATCCTCCTCTTGTCTTTCTCTATCACTCTGCCTTTTGAAGAAGTAAATCTTGCAAACAGAAGACAAAGTGGCATTGATGTATGAAAAATAAAAGAGAACTCCAAAGAAAATCCTGTAACACACAAAAGCGTTTTCCAGAAAGTTCATGGAAAATAAGTACTAGGAAGTCTTTTCCGTGGATTTTAGAAACTGCTCGCATCATGATAAACTTACTTTAATTTCATGTTTTTCCTGTGAACTTCTAAACTACATAAGGCACATTGCATTTTTTCAGAGGAGGCACCTGAGCATTAGGAGAACAGAAAGGGTGAGCAATTCGATAAATGTGTGGCTGCCTGCAGAGCAATGCTTAGAATAATTCCTTGCCTCCAACCTTGCAGAAAAATAAATGCATATTGATGAAGAGAATGAAACATGAGAACTTGGGAAAAAAATTCAAAGAAAATACTGAGAACATATTTTTTATGATCTGAAGCCCAGGAAAGGTTCCTTGGACAGGACACAATGAGCATTATGCGTGTGAACTGAGTTGAAATTCTGTGGCCAAAAATTCCAGTCATTGTCTATAGAGGCAACCAGAACTTGCTAGCCTTACAGACTCAGACTCAAGTGAAATAAGAACTTCATTCATAGAAAGAATTGCAAATAGCTTAATTGCAGAGTGAATGCTGACTCCCAGTAGTGCTGGGTTAAAGATTATCCTCAAAAACTACAGACATTTCATGACTAGGCCTTTCCAAGACAGAGTGGCAATTTGTGGAACCACCTGTCCCCATTTTTGTTGCCTTTGTCTCTTCAGGGAAGATGATATCATTCAACACCTCTGCTTGCCAGTTTGAACAGTCCAGAGAACAATGGCATGTTGGCTGGTATGGTCAGGTAGCTAACATGCCCTGCTAAAGGGTACACCCTGGACAAACACGGATCAACAGGCCGAAGTCTCTATGCATCAACACGGAACACTTAGGAGACTCAAGAAAAACAATTCCACACTTACCTTTTAACTGAATTAGCTGTGAGATCCAGCATGAGCAGGCAAATTTAGGTACAAAACATTGGATTGAGAGAAGAAAATGGCTTTCCCTCTGGATTCCCCACCCCACCCCCCCAGTTCATGCTACTGCTCACACATTATTTGCACTTTCTGCTGGATTCCTGCAGACAACAGAATGGGATGTTTCCCTTCGTGTTTCCTAAGGACATTGTCTTTACTCAAAGGAAAAATGAGTGGGACATGCATAAAGTCTTCACTCTCAAGAGACAGTACTGGTGTCCAGTGGGGCCTGAAGACCCAGTGTGAACTAAGACTATGTGAGATAAAAATATAGGCTCTATCTCTTATTAACTGCACATATCTTAACTATTCAGTGCCCTGGTTAACTCATCTGTGAAAAGGTCATGCGTTAGTCCTTACTTCATAGAGATTCTAGTAAGATTAAAATGACAAATAAGAAGCACTTGGAGCAGTACTCACACAGCAGGTATCTTCTGTTATCTCTCTGTCTGTGTCAGGAAAAGCAGTGAAAGATGGCCCAAGTTCTTGAATTCCTGAACTCCAGTGGCAGATGCAGAAGCTTCGGGCTCCTGGCTTCAGAATGACCCAGCTGTGGAAGGATTAGCCAAATGTGGAGTGGAGCAAAGAATGAAAGATTCTCTCTCTCTCTCTCTCTCTCTCTCTCTCTCTCTCTCTCTCCTCTCTATCTCTTTCTCTGTTTCAGTAAATTTGCCTTTCCAATGAATAAATTTTTAAATGGGAGGGTAAGTTAATTTATTAAAGGGAAGGGTAAGTAAATTTGCAGTAATGCAAACAGATAAGGTGTTTACATACCTTACAGGGTGTTGAAACATATGACAAGATGTTTATTTCTGTCTTGGAAAGGGTGCTAAAAATTCTACAGGAAAAGGGAACTGTGAATCCTGGAGAGCACTCTGTGGATCTGAGAAAACCTGGGTGGTTTTCAGTGAATTAGTGTTTTCTTTGAACTCTTCCTCTAATTCCATAAGGACGTAGACTGGCATGGTTTACCGAACCACCATGCCACAGGTAAACTGCTTCCGTGGGGCTCATGACTTGCAGAAAGAAACTTCTAGTTTTGAAAAATTGTATGGAGCAAACTGAATACATCTTTTGTTAGACCTCTTATCCTCTGGAACAGGTTAAGCTGACTTCTCGTAATTGGAAACAGATATTCCGTAGTCCTCCCCGGTCGTCACCGCAGTGGTTACCTCTGCGAATCCTCAGAAGTGTCCCCTGCACGTCAGTCCTCCTGTCTTATACAATAGGAATTCTTGTAGCAACTCCTTGAAGAAAAGCTCCCTGGTGTCCACGCACCACTCAGATTTCCTGAAACACAGTACAGCCACTTCTCTCTGTTTTTTTTTTGGTAGCATTTCTCATATTGCATTATAACCGCCAACTCTTTGTGAGACCCTAAACAGCAATGTCCATTTGTAAAACATATTTTCAGTGCAAAAATAACTCCCATGCATCTCAACTCTCGGTGCTGGACTCGATGGACCTTTGAAATCGCAAATCTTGGATAATAAACTATGGATAAAATGAAATTTCTCAATGGAACTGGCATGCCTTTTCAGCCTCCAAAGCATAATATTGAATAATTCAGATTTTCTCCCACTTCCCCAAATCAAGAGAGTCTCCACAGAGACAAGTTGATGCTGAGCAATGAAGGCTGAAAACACATTTCCAAGGCAACCTCACCTCCCAGGTGTATCACTACAGAGCACGGCGCATCACCACAAGCTTTTGGACTTAGTATGATCACTCTGACACCACACCAACATTCCACCTTCCCAGCTCCTATAATGTACACCAATAACCCAAATTAAAGTGGGTTTATTTACCCCATCACTTCTTTTCATGTATACATTTTTTTTTTTTTAGCTTCTGAATTGTTTCTGGTGACATGCTTCAAAGAATACATTGAAAATTGCTTTGGGGCTGAACGTAGTTTCAAACAGGCTTCAAGAAAAAGAAATCTCATATTTGGAACTCAAAAGAAAGATGAGTAAGGCCAGTTATAGGTGTTGGCTTATGATCACGGCTTAAGTGGAAGTTCATCCTATGACATTCTTCAGAGATGCGGTGGTTGTGTTTCCATGGCGACCATCAATGCCTCCAGAAAACGTTCCCAGTTAATGGGGCTTTTGAATCTGTGCTTGTGTCTTATTAACATAGCCTAACCAAATGCTTTATGAATTCAGAAGGAGTCATGACATTAACTTATTTTATATCTTTTACTGCCTAGGCCAAATACTTTCCTAATCATCACATGAGTTTTAACGATTGAGGCATACATTAAAATACTGGACTATTTAACCATTAATCTGTACGTTGCAACCCACTCTGTGCTTTGCCGACAGAATTGCACGTTTTATAGCCCTGTCTTTGAATTTTGATGATTTGGTTCAATACTGTTAGCAGAGGACTTGGCTTCTTGTTGAATATAGTGCCCATTAAAAGTGACACACTACAGTGACTGGGGTGTGTTTTGAATGAATGACTGAGTTTATAATTGTATCCACTCCACTAATCACAAAGCTTTCTCTACTGAAGGAGATTTTTACTACTGTTTGTTTGTGTGTTTTCCTTTTTTTTTTTTTTAGAAAAAAGCCTCCCTGCTTCTATTTTTCGATGCTGAATGGATGCAAAATCTGCTTAAAAGAAAGAGAATAATATTTGTAACATCTTTGGAATGCATAGTTTTTCTTTTTTTAGAAATACGATAGCTCGGGCCCGGCGGCGTGGCCTGGCGGCTAGAGTCCTCACCTTGAAAGCCCCCGGGATCCCATATGGGCGCCGGTTCTTATCCCGGCAGCTCCACTTCCCATCCAGCTCCCTGCCTGTGGCCTGGGAAAGCAGTCGAGGACGGCCCAAGGCTTTGGGACCCTGCACCCGCATGGGAGACCTGGAAGAGGTTCCTGGCTCCTGGCATCGGATCGGCGCGCACCGGCCCGTTGCGGCTCACTTGGGGAGTGAAACATCGGATGGAAGATCTTCCTCTCTGTCTCTCCTCCTCTCTGTAAAAAAAAAATAAAAAAAAAAAAAAGAAAGAAAGAAAGAAAGAAATACGATAGCTCAAGTTTTAGCAAGCTAAGGTTAGTTTTGAACATCTCTGAGCAGTTGCCCAGATGCCAGCAGCTGGATGCATACCATCTTCAACGTGATTACTTGCTTAACCATGTTCTGAATCTTCTAGATAAATCCAAGAATTGCATCAGAGCCAAAGTAACACACTCTTACTCGACTTGCGTTGTTTTCTTCCGGTCTATTTAGTTTTCAATTTTTCTCAACCATTTTGGTTTGACAACAACACAAGATTCAGCTGGCAGATCCACCTCTCAGGCTCTGTGCTGATCATCACTGAACCATGTCTCTTGAGCTTTCTACTTTGTAGCAATCGCTGTGTGGGGATACCGTGCCCCCAAAAAATCAGTTGGAAAACACAGGTGAGCAGCTTGGAAATACAAATAACAGATGAACCGTGAAAATGTGAAATTTTCAGTCTATTTAGTAGAAAAGCAAAACGGATGGACATGATATTATCATTCTGACCAAAGCAACTGTGGATTTTGAGTGCAAGTTTGCTTTTCCTCAAGATTGAACCCTGGGATTTCCAAGGTGCCTATGTGTCTCCCAAAATCATTTTACATTGTTATTTTCCTCATCTGTGGGCTGGCTCACCAATGACCAACTCAGAGACAGTTGTGAACATTAAAGGATAAGAGCGTTATCTACTGTCTTATGTACATCAAGGTAACTGGGATAATATATATGGAATCACTATGATACCAGAGAATGGGGAAATTTATAGTACACTTGAACAGCCAAGTCAGGCGTCAAGAAACAGATGGGTCTAGCCTGGCCCCTGAATGAGCAGGTGAGTAGAGGTCATAATGACGAAATGAAATACAAATAGACACAAAGGCGTGAAATTGCGGAATGAATGCTTATTGGAAACATCTGATTCGTTTCAGGGATTTTTTAGTATCGAAATACAGAAAATATGGGCAACACAGAATCTCGAATTTGGACTCAGAATTTTCTCATCAGAGATGAGCTTCAAGTGAATTTCAAACCTATACTTCATTTTATTGTGATTCCCTTTAAAAATATATTATGATTAATATGTAAGGATGGTGTCACAGCTTTCCCAAATTACAACTGAGCTGATAACAGATAAAATGAAATGGATTATCAGTAGCAGTTGTTTGAATGCGGTTACTTCAGACAGGGATTCGTAGCATGGAGTTACTGGGTGAGGTTACTGTACAAACAGCTGGGTTCGTGCCAATGTTAACAGATTATGAGTATTCAGAAAGTTCATGGTAAATACAAATGAGGAATTATGTGCAGATTCCAAATTAATTTTGTATCCCCATGAACTATTTGAAGGATGTTGACACATTATTTCTTAAAGAATGTTTTAAAAGATTTTTTATTTTGGGCCCAGCACAGTAGCCTAGCAGCTAAAGTCCTCACTTTGAACACGCTGGAATCCCATATGGACACCAGTTCTAATCCAGGCCACATCGCTTCTCATCCAGCTCCCTGCTTGTGGCCTGGGAAAACAGTCAAGGATGGCCCAAAGCCTTGAGATCCTGCACCCGTGTGGGAGACCTAGAGGAGACTCCCGGCTCCTGGCTTTAGATTGGTTCAGCTCCTGCCATTGTGGTCACTTGGGGAGTGAATCATTGGATGGAAGATCTTCCTCTCTGTCTCTCCTCCTCTCAGTATATCTGACTTTGCAATAAAAATAAAATAAATCCTTAAAAACTTTAAAAAATAGGGCCTGGCGGTGTGGCCTAGCAGCTAAAGTCCTCGCCTTGAACATGCCAGGATCCCATATGGGCACCGGTTCTAATCCCAGCAGCTCCACTTCCCATCCAGCTCCCTGCTTGTGGCCTGGGAAAGCAGTCAAGGACGGCCCAAAGCCTTGGGACCCTGCACCCACGTGGGAGACACAGAAGAGGTTCCAGTTTCCTGGTTTTGGATCGGCACAGCTCTGGCCATTGTGGTCACTTGGGGAGTGAAACATCGGACGGAAGATCTTCCTCTCTGTCTCTCCTCTCTGTATATCTGACTTTGTAATAAAAATAAATAAATAAATCTTTTAAAAAACTTTAAAAAATATATTTGTTATTTTATTAATATCTATTTATTTTTATTAAAAGCAGATTTCCAGAGAGAAGGAGATACAGAGAGAATGAGCTGTCAGCTGGTTCACTCCCCAAGTGGCTGCAATAGCTGGAAGCTGAGCCAATCCGAAGCCGGGAGCCAGGAGCTTCTTCCAGGTCTCCCACATGAGTTCAGGAACCCAAGGCTTTGGGCTGCCCTTGACTGCCTTCCCAGGCCACAAGCAGGGAGCTGGTTGGGAAGTGGAGCTGCCGGGATACGAACTGGCTGCTACATGTGATCCTGATGAATGCAAGGTGATTATTTAGTCACCGAGTCATCAATCTGGGCCATAAAAAAATTATTTTAGTTTGAAAGACAGATGTAGAGAGAGAAGGAGTGGTGAGAGAGTCAAGCACCTGCTGACTCACTCACCGATTAGCAGCAGTCTAAGTCCCCAGGGAAGTAACCTAAGTCAGCCAGTTCCCCTACAGTGATGTGATTCTCCAGAACATTCCTAGGGTATGGTTGCCCCAGGTGTGAGATGCAATCCATAACCTGAACAGATCCATGAAGCACGGTCTCAGCCGCCTTTTTAAATATCATTTTCTGTTTGTTACACACACACACACAAAGGTAACCATGACCTGGGTGGATAGCAACACTTCGAAGAGCCAGCACTTATTTACAGCACGGCAAATGCATTTCCTTGGTATACAAACATAGTGCTGAAGAGCATTGATGTAATGATATTCTTGGTAAGAAATGTATCAGATTTCACGGCTAGTTTTCTGGCTTCTCAAGATCAGACTATTTTGCCTATTATTATTATTATTATTATTATTATTAGATCCCTTACAGCTCTAATTCTCTTTACGTTCTTTTTTAAAAAGATTTGTTTGCTTTTATTAGAAAATCATATTTACAGACAGAAGAGACAGAGAGGAAGATCTTCCGTCTGATGTTTCACTCCCCAAGTAGCCACAATGGCTGGAGCTGTGCCGATCCAAAACTAGGAACCTCTTCTGGATCTCCCACACCGGTGCAGGGTCCCAAGGCTTTGGGCCATCCTCGACTGCTTTCCCAGGCCACAAGCAGAGAGCTGGATGGGAAGTGGAACTGCCAGGATTAGAATCGGCGCCCATATGGGATCCTGGCGCGTTCAAGACGAAGACTTCAGCTGCTAGGCCACGCCACCAGGCTCTATCCTATCAATTGTAACACTATGCTTGCCGACCTTCTCAAGTCACAATGTCCTTCCACACACTTTGAAGTGCCTTGAATTTGACACTGTGCTCCACTCTACTTTCTGAGACTGCACACACTGGCTAACAACTGTAATGACTCAAGGGCTTGTTCTGCGTCCACAGAGGAGGCACATTCTGAGTTCTTGGTTCCTGGCTTTGGCACAAGCTCCGTCCCAGCTATTTTGCTGATCATGGGAGTGAACCAGCCAATAAAAGAATGATTCCTCTTTCTCTCTTTCATCTCTCTCTGCATGTTCAGTGAATAATTTTAAAAATGCACTAATTTTGCGTAAGGCAGAACACTTTCAAGCTTGGCTTAATGAAGAGGGATAAATAGAGAGATTTCACTCTATAAATCAGAGAGATTTCAAGGACGTGATCTTCTAGACTGTACAGAGGTGCGGACATCAGGATATACTTGAAATTAATATGGAACCTGAAGGGCCATTCCAGTAACAGTTCAAGAGGCAAAACAATTGAAAAGTGCTCTTTGAAATCAGCTCTTTCAAAAAGTAGCCTATGGAATATGAGCACTCCTAACTCTATAGAGAAAAATACTTTATTAAAATAATTAGTGTTCTGCTATAAAAACAAAACTTTGCACCCCTAAATTCACATGTTGGAATCATAGTTCTGGACCCAGCACAGAAGCCTTGTGGCTAAAGTCCTAGCCTTGAACGCACCGGGATCCCAGATGGGCGCCGGTTCTAATCCCAGTAACCCTGCTTCCCACCCAGCTCCCTGCTTGTGGCCTGGGAAAAGCAGTAGAGGATGGGGCAAAGTCTGAGGACCCTGTACCCATGTGGGAGACCCATAAGAAGTTCCAGGTTCCTGGCTTCAAATTGGTTCACCTCTGTCCATTGCAGTCCCTTAGGGAGTGAATCATTGGACAGAAGATCTTCTTCTGTGTCTCTTCTTCTCACTGTAAATCTGACTTTCCAATAAAAATAAAATAAATTTACAAAATCATAGTTCCAGATCTTTCTGATGCTATAGAGCTGGGTATGCCTCTACTATCATATCCCTGTGTGGAAGAATACTTCCATCCTAGACTAGACAAACTGAAGATAATGCATGCAAAGTACTTAGTATATTGCCAAGACAATTGTGATGTTAGAAATTCAGTGTTGGCATCATGGCCCACTGGGATAAGTGGGGTCAGCATCAAACAGTAGGACACTGATTCTAATTCTCGTTGTTCCGCTTCTGATTCAACCTGCTGCTGAAGTCCTAGGATAGCAGCCAGCAATTGCCAAGTAGTTGGACCCCTGCCACCTGGGATGAAGATTCTAGAGTCTACCTCTGGGCAGATCCAAGCAATGTGAAAGGTTAAGACCTATATGTATAAAGCTCTAGTCCTTGTTTATATCAGAAACTCAAAATCCTAGAGCTAATGGTGCTTCATTTCTGTGCACTTGATTTATCTACAAAGGAAGCTTTGTCTTCATTTGGTATCCAAAGCAAGGATGAACATCCATTTCTCTAACAAGTTCTTGGGAGAATGGACACTCTCTAACAGCACAAAAGCTTTTGGAAGCCTTCTACAGTCATTGAAAATGGGGGTGGGTTTGGAATCCCACAGAGAGGATGTTTTGCCAGCAACCTCCTGATCAGTTCTCTGAAGATGCCACAGAGCTCTTGGATCCACTGGTTCACTCAGCAAATCGCTGAAATAGCTGGGATTGGGCCATGCCAAAGCTAATAGCCAAGAGGTTCTGGGTCTCCGATGTGAGTGCAGGGATTCAAGGACTCGGCTCATCCTCCTTTGCTTTCCCAGGCTATTAGCAGGGAGCTAGATTGGAAGTGGAGCACCCTGGACACATATGGAATATTGGTGCTTCAAGTGACAATTTAACCAACTTTGCCACAACAGTGGACCCATTGTTCTGTGTCTTCCTCCTCTTTCTTTTTAAATTACAAATCAACTTCTTTTCATCCTGTATGTGTTGTGAGCACTTTGCTGCCCATGGATTAAAGTATGCTAAATTCTCTAGACTTAGCTTAAGGTAACTTTTTATTGTGATACCAGTGGATAAGAATCCATCGTCCTAACCTTCTCTGCTCTCTCTTTTAAATAAAAACAATAAAGATTCAATAAGAAATGAAAAATAAATTAGAAACTAACTGAAAGATTATGATAATTCTTTTGTATGACCTTTGAACACATCTCTTCTGTCATGGAACACAAGGACAGGTCAGAGCTGAGCGTTCAAAGTCAGGGTGCCAAACAACAGGACCATGCTGGTGGCAGAGGAGCTGCCAGAATGCTGGCACTGGAGTGGTTGTTGTTTGCTTAGCTTCTGAGTGTCTCTGCTGTGCTCCTGTGCTGAACCTGAGAGAGAGAGTTGTCATTCTCTGACCACGCCCAGTATCCACCTGCCTTTGTTCCATTCCAGGAGACAGATTCTTGAGCATTCCTCACACATTTGAGAATCTCCCGTCATTCTTTCAGTACATTCTTTCTTCGCTGAGAAAGAGTTATCCTGAGTGGGCTCCATTGTCTCAGAATGGAGATTCCTTGGGAAGACTTTGGGAAGCTTTAGCAAGCAACTCAGCAACATTGCTCAAAATGCTGCTCGTGAGTTCAGATCCTCAGCAGAATCTGGAGCTGGACACTGTGACCCTCAACATCTTCAGCTGGGAAACCATTTCAAAGACTTGAGTTATACTTTTGGAATGCAGAGTCGACACTGCTTCACAACAGCTCGGTGAGCAGGGATAGATGCCGGCACTCTGAAGTCAGCTGCATTTTTTTTTAAGAGGAAATGTAGCTCCAGGTATGTCCCATGCCACCCCAGAAACTACCTTCTGGGATGCAGAAACTCATTTCACCCTGCTTCCGGGCCTGAAATGAGTGCTAGAAGAATTATGTTTCATCAATGCCATAAGAACAGAACCGCATCTCATTTTCTTGTTTCACAACAGATACCATGGCATTGGACAGAGATGCTGCTCGGTAAATATTCGCAAAGCCTCTCACAGCCACAGGCAATGTTGCAAACAGGAAAATGAAAGTCATAGACAGAAAGTGATGCTGCCCTCTTGCCCTGTGTTTTTCTCTAGATCTGAGAGACTTGTTTCATTACACATCCCTCATTTGCAGAATCCCAACCTTGCCAGTGGTTTTTGCTATTACACAATGTGTGAATGAAGTTGAAAATTTTGATGCAGAGCTTTCACTTCTTTAGCAGACAATCCTTGAGCGCCTGATAGCATACAGGTAGGCTGAAACCCAGCTTTACTTGACAACTAACATTATTACCTTGTAATTGCAGAAACAAATTAGCACGATTGCTGTGGGTTTCCTTCTTTAGACCAGTAGGGTAGGAGGAAAATAATTACATTTTATCCTATGAAAAACTATGCTATTGTGGATTATCAATATGGTCAATGGAACAAACCCTTGGAAGATAAGAAGTGGCATCATATAAGACTGTGAAAGTCCATTTGCAAACTGGCTTCCTTTGGGAAAATGGTACAGGGAGGGTTTCTAGGTAGGTCAGACTTAGTACAAATCTTTCTCTGATAGTCAGAAGACTTCCATGCAGTATAACCTTTCAGTATCTTGCTTTATGCATCTGAAAATGCATCGTGATGATATTTGCCTCCGTCACGATGTGTATATTAAATGGGCTATGTGCTTGCATGCCTGCTGGTATAGTCATAATACAGAGGGAATGCTGGCCAGGATGGTTTTCTCACATTAAGTAAAGTAGCACTGATTAGTCTGTACAACATTGTATTGGAAGTCCTCGCTAGAGCCATTAAGCATTAAAAAGAAATTTAAGGAGTTCAAATTGGGAATAAGGAAGTAAAAATATCCCTGTCCACAGATGACATGACTCTACACATAGAAGAACCAAAAGACTCAAAAAAGAGACCAATGGAGCTCATCAGAGAGCTTGGAAGGTAGCAGAGTATAAAATCAATGAGTACAAATCAATGGTTTAAATACACCCAAACAACTCCATGGCTGAGAATGACTGATGTTAAACATACTGCTTCACTTCTGAGGCTCAATACCTAGGGCTGCAGCAAACTCAATCCAAGCATCAAAGAGTCCAAGTCTCCCATATAAATGACAAAACTTCAAGCCTGAGCCGTCATCTGGTGCATGGCAAGCACATTAGTGGGGAGCTAGATGGGAAGCAGAGTAGACGAAAAATTGTACTTGAGAGGACTGTACTTGCAAGCCATGTCATTGCAGTCTGTGCTAAGCAGTGAGTTGCTGCTGTGTAATTTCAGATGATCTTGTATGTAGTTGTAGAAGGAAATGACAGAGTATCACCAGCTAGCAGTGAATGAGAATGGGAAGAAAACTACTGTTCGACTTGATCATATGTGGGATCATATGTGGTACAAGGAAAGCCCAGGATCTGAGGGGCACTTGATGGTCACAGAACAACTTCTACTAAGACAGGCAACAGGAATTTGGGATGCACTGCCAGTCGGTAGTGAAAGTTTCGATGACCTCGTCTACCAGCCTCTTGTTTGTCCCCTTTATCCAAATCAGAATGACCATAGCACGGATGTAGAGATAAGAATCCTGCAGGGGTGGGGAAGATCCAGTACTTCACCAGATGGGGGCTGTAAGCCATTTGGTTTGCCATTGTCAAGGTAACCACATGTGGAAAGTAAAATTCAAAACAATCTCTCAAGCGTATTTTTAACTGGATCAGTCTGTACAGTTTGGAAATTGTGTTATGAATATCCAATGTTAGGAGAAAAAAAGGCTCCTCATTTCCACCAGATACACAAGGGATCAGCGTTGTAGTATAGAGGGTAGGGTCACTATCTACCGTGCCCACGGCCCATTTGGACTCAAGTCCATGTCCCGGCTGCTCAATTTCTGACCCAGCTTGCTGCTAAAGTGCCTGTAAAAGCAGCAGCAGATGTCCCAAGTATTTGGAACCCTGCACCCATGTGGTAGACCTAGAAGAAGCTACTAGTTCTGATTTGGACCTGGCCCAGTCCTCACCATTGTAGTGCAATAGGCAGTGAACCAGCAGATGAAAGATCTTTCTCTCTTTCAGCCTCTTCCTCTCTCTGGAACTCTCACTTTTAAATAAATAAGTAAATAAATAAATAAATAAATACGTTTTAAAAACAGTAGCAAGTTGGAATCAAGCTCAAAGGGCAGTGTCTGAACATGGAAGGTAAATAGATATGAAACCTTTGCTAAGCTCTTGTTACTTCTTTTTCATGTAGTGTATTATTTTAAACTATGCAGCTCCGTAAACATTTTTAAACAGTGAATTAATTAGCAAGAAAGTGAATATCTTATTGTAAAAAAATGTAAAACACACTTAACTGGAAGGTCTTTTGACATTTACATTGAATAGTTATCTCCAGCCAAAAGTTATTTTAAAGCCCTCATGTTTTTGTTTTCCCACGATAAACATGTTGCTTATACAGTTTAAAAATTGTCATCATCACAGTAATCTGAAAGAAAAGCTTGGGCATCAAACGAACCAGATATTCAATTTTTATTTAAGAACTATGCTTGTTCTGAATACCCATTCTCTTCCCTTCTTATCTCTTTTTCACTGATTGAACTGAAAGGGTTTCTTTGACAAAATGTCCACCTATATAAATTAGAATTAACTTGAAACAGAATAATTCTGATCTTTTCTCCTTAGCTCTGTGTTACTAAAGAGAGAATAAGTTGTATTTCAAGGCTGCAGCCAATAGCAACTCCTAGTGAAGAATTAGCATAAGCGTGCATAATGATGCCATTATAGTCATGTGTGGAAGACTAATATTAAACCCCTATGATGCAAAAGCTGTGCCCAGCCTCTCTTCTGACTCGCAGAGCTCAAGGTGTCCTTGCCTGTCCTTTATCTAAAGGAGTTCAGAGGGTTCTGCATCTGGCTTTAGCAGGTTCTACACTTGATCTTAGCCAAAAGGCCGAGAAGCGATATTAGCAGGTTCTAATCACCCGAAAGAGGAAGTCATTTACTTCTCCAATAGATTTAAAAAAAAAAAAAAAAACTTTATAGTTAGTACCATTAAGAGGTATCTGTTTAAGGGAATTTCAGAGCCAGGCTGAGAAATTCCTTGTCTGGGTCACTTACATATAACCCCCAGATTAGATGAAGTTCACCTGGCCACCGTAAACTGTCCAGTGACCTCCACATCACTGACCAACCAGGAACGTGGGCCTGAGTTGAACTGCTCAACACACACCTCCTAGCCCCAATTTTAGTCGATAGGAACCTTTACTCATAACTCCCTACGGAGCCTAGGAATTAAACAGTATGTGCCCAGTTCCTTCTTGTGCCCTTTGCCATAAACATCTGTTTCCTTCTGCCACCTTGTTGTCCATGGTGGAATTTCCACCTGTCCAGCAAGGTAGACGTAGGTCAGTGTTAGGGTATGGGGGTTCTGTAACATTGCCTCCAACGAGTTTGATGTGTTATTTTGCAAAATTATCATTTTTTAAAGAATAAGCAGATCATATGAGGCTAAAGATAAGTATGCTAGAAAATTATATGTGCATATACATAATATGTTTATATATAAGTGCTAATTATGTAAGTGTCTCATTGTTTCCTAAAATACTAAATTTTGTAAGTTTCAATAGTCATTAACATCAAATTTTACAAATCATCAGCTACGCAGAGTAATGATTTATTGTGGTTGTACTCAGTGGTACTCTCTGTATAAAGTTTTTTTTTTGTTTCCACTTATTATAATGAAAAAGGCAAGAATAATTTTTTTTCCAAAATAATAACTGGTACAATAATCTAATTGAGATTCTGAATTGGTGAACTTCAATAAGCCATTTCTTGGGTGTTAAATCAATGATTCATTTTGAGAATTCATTCATGGTAAGGGTTGGACAGATGTTAAAGCTTGAATAAATGTTGATTTTCTGTCCTTTATAGTTTTACACTCAAAACAATGGCAATAAAAACATTTTAGCGTGCTCAAATTATTATGAGACAGGCTCTTGGCATTTGGCTCATTTCTATGCATTTGCACACAAAAGAGAACTCCCTGTCATCCTTCCCATCAGCCCAGGATGTTCAGCCCAGCACTCAGAAAGTGTTCCGGAGAAGAGTATAGAGTAAAGCAATTCTCTGCTAGAGTCAGGCTGACACATTCTCAAGTGCTAATGGAAGCTATAGGCAGTTATCAGCTTGGAATTTCCATCCGGTCGAGACTTTATTTAGATGATTGAAAAAGATTCACTTAAATGTGAGGCACTGTGAAAACAGCTGGCCGACAGATGAGAAATGAATAGTGGTCCATCCATTTAGTGATTGGATTCTTTCCCTTTTCAAAGCAAAGTCCTCATTACTGAAAGCTTGAACATTACAGCTGACTGTGCTTCAGGAATTCGTATGCTTCCACGAACTCACAAAGTGGACATATTGGTATAAAAGATACAGTGAGGGCTGCTTCCTGGAAGGGAAGCTTACCATAGTGTAGGTTTACCTATTTAACTATCCTAACTGAAAGATGGAACTATTAACAAAGGCCACATTTTCACTAACCTCTTCTTTTAAGCGCAATGTTACAAACAGTTCAGTACACAAGCAAGACATGATTGCTAGGGTTAATATACTTTCAATCTAGTTGCAATGATAAAACGATGCACCTTGATGAATCATCCTGAGAATATAAGCAGATATTAACAGAAAGATCACGCAGTTTGGAAGCAGGAAGGTGATCAGTATTCCTGACACTAAGAGTAGTTGAGCTTTGCAAGCTAAGAAAGTTTCTATGGTTTTGATAAGTTTGAAATGTACCTTGATAGACAACCAAAATCGAAAGAGGAGCCGACATAACAGGGTAAAGAAAGGAATATTCCATTCCTGTGTGAGTTTGTGGAGGTTGGCTCATCTAAGGACTTGAACACTGATAGAAAAGTAAAATGATTGTAGGAGAAACATATGGAGGGCTTTAAAAATTGAATAGGTAAAATGGCAAAATGTGAAATAGTCCAGAAGGCATTCCAAAGAAATCTAAATAATATATAAACATATACAAGCCTGGAAGATCTTATGACTTTGGACTTATGGATAGATTCCTATTCCTAAAAGTTGTCTGAATCCTATGTTTTTCAGGAAGGGATGTGCATTGGGGATATGCATGCTGTCTCCTAAAAATACTGTGAGTGTATTAGCCTGTCTCCGTCTTCAACCCTTCAGTGAGGATGTCTTCAAACAGTTAAAAATTTACCTTTAACGTCCCTATTAAAGGAATTTTGGAATGTCCACACCCCCTCCTGAACACTTCTGTTTATTTAATCATCTGGTCCAAAATGAGTAAGCACCTTTGATGATTGACACTTACTGCCTGATAAGACATCATCCTGTCCAGGCCTGATGTGATGGTACAGCGATTAAATCCATACCTTGAAAACGGCAGGATATCCTATGGGTTCCGGTTTATGTCCTGGCTGCTCCACTTTCTACCCAGCTCCCTCCCTATGCCTGGGAAAGCAGTAGTAGATGGTCCAAAGCCTAAGAACCCTGTACCTGCATGGGAAACCTGGAAAAAGTTGCTGGCTCCTGGTTTTGGATCAGCTCAGCTCCAGGCATTATTGCCATTTGGGGGGAGTGAACCAGTGAATGAAAGATGTTTCTTTTTGTCTTTCCTTTGTAAATCTAATCTACCTTTCCCATAAAAATAAATAAGTATAAAGCTAAGACAATATAAAAGCCAAATCTAATACATTTATCATACTGAATTAGGCACATCATGACCCATTTCTCTTGCAGAAAAATACTGAGTTTGCAGAAAGAGCTCCAAGGAGCAGGTGACATGCATGCTAAAGAAAGAAAGTAAGAAATGAATACAAGCGCCATGGCCGAGGGAGGAAGAAGCAGAGGAAAAAAAAGCAGAGTTTGAGATGAGCAAAATGTGAGAGGACATTGCTCTGGAAACTGCCAACACAAAAACTGAGAATCTACAACACGATTTTTTAAAATTACTTTTTAAAGATTTGTGAAATGCATGTGACGTTGAGACGTGCTAAGATCCCAGGAATGAATTAATTAACCATGCGATTTGCGGTGATAAGTTTCAAAGTTAAAAGTCTTGCAAATGCTGAAGCTAGGCAAAAAACTGCCTGGGAACAGGAATACACGGTTACAGAACTCGCTATTTTTTAAAAAAGAAAACAAAGCAGAAATTAGACTGGCAACAGGGCACAAACAGGACAGGAATAGAAGGGAAAATTCCACAGAAAATAATATAAAGATTTACGACACAGTCTTCGTAAACACTTTGGCAAATTTTAAAAGTATTTGTTGATTTGGGAGACCTAGAGAAAGTTTTCATTTATTAATTCATTTCACAAATGACTTCGATAATCAAGAATTCTCCTACCTGACTGGCAGAAGCCCAATTCTTTGATCCATTGCTGCTGGACCCTAGAGTCTTCACATTAGCAGAATGCTGGAGCTGATAGCCAGAGACACACATTGAACATGGGCACTCCAAAATGGTAAGTGGAATTCTAGTTCGGGGAGTTACAATGTAAGCCCATCACATACATGAAAGGGTGCTTGAGAGATAGAAATGAAAAATGTTAAAAAGACCACAAAATGCATAAAATGACAAGTTCAAGACACCTAATGCATGAGAGTTCAAAGAGTTCTTGGAAAAAAAGGAATGAAAACAAAATTTTACTACAGAAAAATTGTGATTCCATGCTTAATTTTCCTATGATATGCATTTTTAAAAGCTTGAAAACCACTTCTTTAAGTATATGTCCCCTAATATCATATCTTATATGCATATTCTCTGTTTATATTGACAGTTCATATGCCAACACACATGTATAATCCAGGCAATGAAGAGTAAGTATAGTTACAACTGATTCTAGGGGAGTTATGAGTATTAAAACAAGACAATGAAAACAGAGAGAAAACTGTGAAGCGGGACTGTTAGAAATTGTCAATATTCACAGTTAACGTGATTCAGAACATAAAATCCACAGAAATAAGGGGGTGTGTGTTTATTGTTAAATTACCTCTTAGCATAAAACACCAGGATTCGATCTCGTTAAAGTAACAATGCTATTGAAGAGACACAGATCTCAATAAATATCAACATTAAATAGCATCTATATAAATGAGATAAAAATCCTGTGCATGGTTCCATAGATCTTCACTGAACATGACACAATTATCTCCATGCATTTAGAACAATTCCAACTCAAATGAAAGCTATTTTTCTTCTCATGGGTCTTGATGTTCGTATAGTTATTCTACAAATCATGTAGCAAAAAAATGAAATAGGCATAACATTTTTGAAAAAGGAAAAAAGAGAAAGGATTTCTTCTGTGAGTAGCAGCCCTCAGAATAAAGACAAAGTGAATAATGGCTCAGAAATAAGTAAATGAACTGATTCAGCAGGCTGAAGTGTACTAAAGAGGCAATGCATATAAACCTTTAACGAGTGTGGCAGAGGAGGGAGTGTATATTAACACATGAGAACACTTGAGCTTATATATTTTTTTCCAACAAATGGTACTGCTGAAATGAAGCATCTCTACTTAAAAATAAAATGACGCTGGGTCTCTTATACTTGCTATGTTCAAAAATCAACCTCAGGTGTATCATGAACTACTAAATGGGGAATTAGCAATAAGAAATAGTTACAAGATCTTGGGCTGGAGAAGATCTTAAGACAGATTAAACATCACTCACCTGATGAAAATGACTAATAAATCAGACCACTTCTTAGTAGAATGTACTTCACACTCACACATACGCACACACACACACACACACACACACACACACACACACGGCAGAGAGAGAACAAAGAGACAAAGAGAGATGGGGAAAATAAAACCTCAAAGATCCATCAATAAACAAATGACCAAGGGCACCCTCTTCAATAAATCCTTTACTGTAGACAAGAACCGTGAGAACAAAAAAAAATTCACTTATACTAAGTATAGAGAAAAGCTAATCTATATGAGAAAACTGAGCCTTTAGATTACTTAAATCTATTGCAGAAATGAGAACGTAGCATCAGGATGGATGGTTACAAGCTATCACAGCGGAGGCACAGCAGAAGGCATGCCCATGCTCTTCCACGTCAGCTTGCGGATGCATCAGTTTGACATTCTATAAGATGATGAAGTGCCCATGTGCTCTGTAAGCCCCTAATTGAATTGCTGAGTAATAGCCTAAGGAAACGCATGACCTTGCTCGTCAGGATGGATAAACAAGAATACTTACAAGAGCATTATTTACAGAGGTTGAAGCGACTCATCTCTGCATACTCTAAGAACAGCAAGGATGATTATCCTACATGCATACAGTGAAATAAAATATATATAGAGAGAAAATTAATGAGCCAAAGATACCCACAGCTATGTGGATGGATTTAACTACTGCTCAATAAACAAGACACATAGAAACATACACAATATACGTATATGTGCACATATATATATATTAAAGATTTGTTTATTTTTACTTGAACCACAGAGTTGCAGAGAGAGAGAGAGTGAGGGAGCATGTGCCCTGCCAGCTGCTGGATCGCACCACAAATGATCGCGAGGGCCAAAGCTGGGCCAGTCTGGCGCTGGGAGTGAGGCACTTTCTCCAGGTCTCTCACATTGGTGAGTATCTAAATGCTCTGGGCTGTCCTCTGCTGCTTTCCCGAGCTTCACACAGGGAGCTGGGTCAGAACTGGAACATTCAGAACACAAACTGGCACTCCTGTCGGATGCTGGCACTGAAGTCTTAGGGTTAGTTTGCAATGCTGCAAAGCAGACCCAGATGTACAGTATTAATATAGAAACAAGCTGTTCACAACTGGGACCAGCATAAGGGCTCAGCTGGACAGTCTTTCCCCTGTGTGCACTGGCATCCTAGTTGATTGGCAGTTTGTGTCCCAGATGCTCCACTTCCCATTCAGCTCCCTGCTTATGGCCTGGAAAAGCAGCAGAGGAAAGCCCAAAGCCTTAAGAACTTGCATTCACATGGGAGACCCTGAAGCAAGCTCCTGTCTCCTGGCTTCTGACTTTGGATGAGCTCGGCTCCAGCCACCGAGGGCACTTCAGGAACTAATGAGCAGATGGAAACTCTATTTCTCCATCTCTGTGTAAAGCTGCCTTTCTGATAAAAAACAAATAAATCTTTAAAAATATTTACAACTAATCTTAATCTTTTCATGGAGCAATTGAGAAGCTAGCTCATTCATCCCTTAGGTTCTTGAACTGTTGGAGTGAGGACTGTCTGCAACATCAAAGTAGGCTCCCTTACAACCAGCCAGCGACATATTCCAAGACAGCAAACAGGATGCGAGATGGAAATCAGAGTCTGCAGTTTAAGAAGATGGCATTGCTGAAGTGCTGCAGTGTCCCATTCATTAGATGAGCACATACTGTAGAGGCATTAATGCCAGGAGGTGGTGGTCTTTGGGGATGACCTGGAGGCTATCTTCACAACAGTAGAGAGTATACAATGACCAACTGCAAGAACAGAGCAGTGAAATAGGAGATTAAGAAGATAGCTGTCCACAACAGCATCATACAGCTTGGCCTTGATGATGAGAGGAAAGCCACGAGGCAGGACGAAGCATCCATCCAGCATAAATCTATCTACAGCAGCTAAGTGCAGAAGATGCTGTAGTTACACCACTTGGACTCTGAACTTGAGTCCTCCTCTACCTCCATAGACACGACACCGAGATGAGAATGGCCAGCAGGGATCAATTCATCTTGTGTTCCTCACCACCGCACCTCTGGATGTTTTTCCACTGAAATTCAACATCAAGTGATGACTAAAGTCAGCAATAGATTGCTGTAGTGCAGGGAACAGTGCTCAGATAAATATAGTATCACATTTCTCCTTCTACTTATTTCCATGCAAAATGGATTCTGTTTCTCACAGCGTTTATGCTGGTGTGCTTGAAGCCTTTCACAAGGGTCTTATTGCTGCTCCGTGTCTTCCTCCTGTCTACTCCTCTTCCCTTCTAGAAATAAATATTTTATTCACTTGGCCCTCTGAGCAAATTCGTTCTGCCAGCCACAAGAAATGTATATTGCAAACAGCATGAGAAGAACGAATTTCATGTACTGTAATATATATATATTTTTGAGGAACTGTCTCATTTCTCTCTAAAAAAAACAAGTTTCAGGTTACGAAGGAAGGAAAGAAAATGCTGAAAAAACAAAATTAGTAGTAACTCTGATGTAAGAGTTGTCTTAACAAACAAAACATACCCTTTGCTATCCGCGGCTTCCTTATAACATCTCTGAGCTTACACTGGCTAATTACACATTCTGTCTCATACAATGCACATAAACAGATGCAAAATAACGGACATGACACAAAGCGTGCTCTCAGGTCACAATGGAATTAAAATGGGAATCAAGAAGATAAATAGATCTTGGAATCCTAAACTGAGTAACACATTTCTGAACAGTCCAGCTGTCAAAGAAGGATCTCAGGAGAAATTTAAACAACATCCACTATTCAATGAAAATAAAATAAAAATCATTAAGCTTTGTGCATTGCGTTTAAAGCACAGCATAGAGGGAAATTTGTAGCATCCAATGTTCTCATCAGAAGAATGAGGACCATCTAGTGTCAACATTCTGGGCAGTCATTTCCAGAAGCTATAGAAAGAAATAGATAGCCAGTGGATCATAAGGGATTAAAATATCAGAAATCAATGGAATTGAAAACAAGAATACGAATAGACAATATCACTGTAATGAGCACTGGTCAGTTGAAATGATGACAATAGGGACATTTCCAGCTGTACATCCAGGAGAACAGAGGAGATGACCACGACATCAGGATATCAGGTAGAATGAGTGATCAGGAATGTGTGGGTTGCACACTGGCCGAGGGACTGGATGACCACAGTGGTACAGGAGTGGAGTCTGCATGGGCTCCACAGCCAGGACTGATACTACAACCCCTTCTAGTTGCTGTCACCTCTGAATGGGCAGCAGCCAGGTTCACTACATGATAGATTTATTTCAGCTAACAGTCTCACATTCGGTTTTCCAGGAGCAGAAACTCAGCCTCAGTATAGCTCACCCTTTTAAGTTACAGAACCTGGGTGAACTTCTTGATCTAGGGCTTACTAAGCATCTAGGCATTAAATACCATATACCATGGCTTCTGGCCAGGGAATTCATTTTATGATGAGGGACCTGCCCCGGGGCCTGTTAGCATGGTCTCCACTGACTGTGTTCCGTAAGGCGTCATTGCAAAATAGCCTAATAGAGTGTGAAATGGCTTGGAAGTCACAGATAGGGAGACAACAGGAAGACAACATTCAGTAGCTATTTAGTTTTCTGGAATGAGAAACACTCACTGAATCATAACCCTACGTGTATCTGTGTTCCAGTGGAAACAACTGAAGTGTTTAGGAACCTGCTGGCTGAACGCATTGCTTACCGCCAACACACTGAAGGACTTTTGCCTTTCATTTCCACAACCCTGGGCTCTGCAGAGCTAAGGGGTCTAGAGTTCAAAGGGAGTGAATACAAGCAGGTTCTCCAGGGCAGAGGGCAAGTCACTCTGAACTTGTGGTGTCCGCAGACCACAGACAGGAAGAAGGATCACCACGATGACAGGGAAATTCACCACCATTATCTGGGGCAAGTAGGACTGCAGTTACACACTGGGACTGGAAAAGGGCCTGTGTGGGAGTTAGAGCAAATACTGGATTGATTGCTTCTTGTTCTTACATGCCTCTGTCATGAACTGAACAAGTGTTGCAACGCAAGTCTGAGAAAGTCACTCCAGACACACCACACACTCAGGTACGATCCACAAAAATAGTGCCCCTGGGTTGCACAGACAAGATGTAAGAGCAAGAACAACAGGTGTTGGGATGCAGGGAGGTAGGCGGAGGAGCGCTGGTGATTTCCCTGTGTCCTCCTGTGACGTTGGAACTGTCACAAGTCCCATTCAGCTGTTCCGTGAAAACCCTTCTTAGGGCAAAGAGACTCTGGGACATGTTGGCATCCTCTCTCCAAATGCATTGGATAAAGTGGCAGTCGAGGGGGCCCCATGTATTCACCTCCATGGCGGAAAGATCTGGTGTTATCACCCAAGGCTGCTGAGAGCACAGCCCTGGGGAGTCCTTGAGCAATGAGGGCATGGAGGTGCTAGAGCTTGGCCTTTCCTATTCCAAGTGAACGCTACTCTTCAATGAGTTGCCCTTGTGGGTGTGTCTCACCGTGCACCCTGCTACAAGGACATCAGAACAACACTGAAGAACCTTTTTTTTTAAAATAAGGTTCAGTTATTTGTTTGAAAGTCACAGAGAAAGGTGGATAGATAGAGATCTTTCATGTGCCGATTCACTGTCCCAGTGACTGAATAGACACAGGTGGGCCAGACCGAAGGCAGGAGTCAAGAACTCCACTTGGGTCTCCTCTATGGAACGCTTTTCAAGCATGGAAGCCATCATCTGATGCTTTCCCAGAAACGTTACTAAATCTTTCATATAAAACACTCATAAAATGAAATAAAACCATAAGTGTAGATGTTGCTTCAATACCTAAAGTCCCATTAAAATGTAAACATCTGAGCAGTATCACACGAACTTGTATCTCCAGTATTATTTTCATTGTCAGAATCGTTCAGTGTCATCAAGCAGCATGACTCAGGAGCTTTCCATTTCCGTGAAAAGTCACACATGATACCAGCGGAAACTCGTTGGAACTCGGTGCTCTTGAAGGCTCTCGACGATTTTCCTCTGTTGCTTTGCTTTGCTTTATCACCCCGACTCACTACAGAACTACTTTCTCTGTTCTGGATTATTCTTCTTGCGACCTTCTAGTTTCTTTGGAATGGGAGCTTTGGCTTTACATGACCTAGACCTGAAGCCACCCTGCTAGGTGGAGCTAGATGGAAATTTAGTTGCAGTTCAACGAATCGTGATTCTGAGGCTTTTCTAGCCATCTGCTTTAAGGATTAGCCCTTTGATCTCCTGTGTTTCTGTGTCCTGTGTTTGCTGTGGTGTTTCTTTTCTCTGATATGTTACCGGTTAAAAGGCAACCAAACCATAAGTTAAACTCATCATTTTTCTTCTCAAAGTGTACACTCTTTGAATTTTAAAAAATCTGAGCCTTCTATGGCAATACAGACTTGCAGACCCACGACTATAGATATTTCTTCTTGCCTCTGTCATTTACCCAGTTATAGCCAACATTTCCTTCTCTTTAGCCATGAATTTATTTTTTTCACTTTGAAAATATTTATATTCATATGAAAAGATAAACCATAAACTGAATACCACCCAACTAAACTCAAAAACCATCAGTCCGTATACTTCCAGACGTCTGTGTGCGCCTGTGAGATCATGTTTCACTCCTGACCTCCTCTAGAGGGAGCCAGTGGTGTTTCTGTCAACATGGGCTTCGACTGCACAGGAAGTATACACCAACCCACAGGTATTCCTTAGTATTACATAATACTCTATGGCGTGTTTGAGAAATTTTTGTAATACTAACATACTACATCATTCATTGCTTCGTTAATTATGCCTCTCAATATTTATTTTCATGACAGCTGTAGCTATATTTTATCTTTTCCCCTAATGCACAGTTCAGTGTTTCAACATAGCACAGCTTGTTATTCTACTGATTTTTTAAAAAAAAAAAATTTGTTTTTTTATCATTTTATGATATAGTTTCATAAACTCTGGGATTTCCCCCCCAAGTCCTCTCCCCCAGCTGATTTCCACTATATTATCATATTAACGTAATCTTTCATAAGCCATAAGTCCATCATTCTGCTATTTAAGTATATCCTAACATTGTAGCTCTGTACTATGACAGAGATAACAGCACCCTACTTTCAAGATATATTTAACAGTTCCTGGGCCCGGCACCGTGGCCTAGAAGCTAAAGTCCTCGCCCTGAACGCACCTGTATCCCATATGGACGCCAGTTCTAATCCTGGCATCCCTACTTCCCATCCAGCTCCCTGCTTGTGGCCTGGGAAAGCAGTCGAGGACGGCCCCAAGCCTTGGGACCCTGCATCCGCATGGGAGACCTGAAGGAAGTTCCTGGCTCCTGGCTTTGGATCGGTGCAGCACCAGCCATTACATTCCCTTGGGGAGTGAATCATCGGACGGAAGATATTTCTCTCTGTCTCTCCTCCTCTCAATACATCTGGCTTTCCAATAAAAATAAATGAACCATTCTTTTTAAAGAAAGGAACTGTTAAATATATTTTTTTAAATATTTATTTATTTTTATTGCAAAGTCAGATATACAGAGAGGCGGAAAGACAGAGAGGAAGATCTTCTGTCCAATGATTCACTCCCCAAGTGGCCGTAACAGCCAGAGCTGGGCTGATCCGAAACCAGGAGCCTGAAGTCTCTTCCAGGTCTCTTTTCCTGGTCTGTAGGTAGATTTTACTTATTGATTTCTGTACCTGGTTCTTCGTGTGCAACCACTTGTGCTTCTTCCTCCAGTGAGTTTCAGTCCCAGGCTCTTGCAATAGGCTTCCACTATGGTCTCCATACCCAACGCTTGGCCCACCACTTTCTACCCCCTGCGATCTGTGCTGCGGCTGCACTGTTGCTTGCACAACCTTTCTCCCACCCACAGTTTGAGCAGTGCCTGGGATTAGGGCACTGCTGTTCTAAATAACTGGGCTGTCAGTGGTGCCACTTTTGCCAGAAACTGATGGCATTTGGTCTGAAGGCCACCTGGACCTATAATGGGTGAAACCCATAGGAAGTCAAGCTGGTACTGTTTTCTGTGTGATATCAGTACAATGTATTGAACCCGAAGTGAGTTATTCCTTTGGCCCCCACACAACATAGTACCTGATGTGGCACTTGTTAGGGGTCTGGGCCTGCTGATCATTAGGTATGGGAGCCACCCAAACTTATTTTGGGTGGAACTGGTAGGATGCCAAGTTGGGACCAGTACACTGTGTTGTACTGGAAATAAGCCTGCTCCAAGCTCAACACACGGGCAGTTCACTGTTGTCCCTCCAGCCCTACAGCCTTTTCTTCAGTACACAAAATGGCTCCTGATGTGGCACCGGTGGGGTTCTGAGCCTTGAAATCCACCCTGTACCTGCAACTGCTTGGTTGGTCTCTGCCATTCTTTCTGCCCCTGGTCGAAGCAAGCGAATCAGCTGGACAGGCAGTTCTATGCCTGAGTTCACCTCCTGAGCCCCCGTGAACTCCCCTCATGAGCTGGCCACTGGTGGAGAGCTGAATGTTGATCATCAGCTGCTGCTGGGGTACCTGGTCACCTCAGTGCTGTTCTGTTCAACTGTCTCTACTGCTCCCCCATGTCCGTCAGTCTCCAGGTGTCCTCTGCTGTCAGCCTGTCCTCTCTTATTTCCAGGGATTGCGCCCTCTCTGCTTCACCTTTGCTAATGGTTTTCTGTCTGTTTAAGCATGCCTTATCCTATTCAGCTCTCTTGTTTTTTCCTCCAGCTAATACTTGTATTCCCAAACAAAATATAGCATAACAACAACAACAACAAAACATAAAAAAACACCTCTGGGCATTTATAGTCTCCACATAAACAAATCTATTTAGGACTCTTCTCGTGTCTTTTATTCATAAACATAATTCATTCTATTCTGGACTTTTCTCTCTGCCACTATTTCTGTTCTGCAGAATATGTATTTTATTTCAGCTGTATTTCTTTGGGCACTTCAAGTTCCTCCTAGCTGAGAAATAAATTTTTTTTTGGAGATACCCATCAGATGAAATATTTCCCACAGGACGAATATTTACACAGGCTACATTAGGAAAGTACATTTATTTTGTATTGTGGTCCCTCAGAGTTGCCAGCAGCTGTAAAGCCATGACAAGAAGTCTATGCTGTGTGTGTGTGTGTGTGTGTGTGCGTGTGTGCACGCGCACACGCACAGACAGATGGGAAGTGGAGAGCATCCCGGTATGTCCCGCAGGCTGGTTAGGTTGTGTGTGTGTGTGTTCACTGGCTAAATCTGGCATCGGGTAACACCTTCTTACCATTAGTGGATAGCCTCCAAAGCAGTTCAGAATTATTCTCTTCAGCAAGATAGCGTGTTTAAAAGCAGTATCGTCTTAGATTTATATCTCTTTCTCTTGTACCTCATTGATTTGGATACATTTTATCTGATTTTTAAAATATTGTCTATTTTTGTGGGGGGTTTTTGGTTGGTTTTTTTAATAGCATTATTATAGCGATTGAGCAAAGTTGTGAGATGAGTTATGCTTCCCAGCCAATCGTGAGTCCTAACAATCAGTGTAAGAATAAGCAAGTAACATCTTTGCCAAGGAAATAGGAGTCTGCTGATCAGTTGTGCAAAGGGGTTTTATTCCTTTATGAAGCATATGTGGAGGGGTTTTTTTCTCTTGTGTGAACTTATAACGAAACTTGAAGCAGGGAGTCCTGGCGGCCGCATTGCACACATGAGCCGTCTCGTCTGGGAATAATTGCTGAGCCAGTTCTGCGAAGGGGAATCTGTGAACTTAAATTCACGGAAGGGCTCTCTGTGACAGTGAGCTGCTCTCGGTAGCTGTACAGATCTCTAAGAGGCTTCCTCCCTAACTCAGGATTCACACTCTACTCTTCATCTACCAGTGATGAGGTGGTCAGCTTTAGTCTTGTAGCCTTCGATGCTTAAGATCAAGGAAGCCACTCTTCTATTTTTCAAAATAATGATTTTGTTCTGTTCTGGGCGGAAGGAGGTCTGTGTGAGGACACAATCCTCTCTTGAGTTTCCTCCCTGCTTTTCAGGGACGCAGGACTATTCTCTCTGCTTCTTTCTCTAACAAGCAATTATTCAAATTCCACAGGCAGTCAGTGCTGTATTTAATTAGGTCACAAATCAAAACTTTCGCAAAAAAAGTCATCATATCCACAGGTGATTTTTCAAGCTCCTTATATATCTTCATCTAATTATTAGTCCAAGGAATACCAGTTAATTTCGAACACAGATGGTGGTATAAAAGCAACAAATTATTTCTGGCCCTACCAGATGGCCGAATGGGATTAAAATTTTACAGATGGAAATTATGGGCTTTGGGAAAAACCTTCGCTTTTAAGCTTATTTTCTTAAATGACAGCATAACACTGATCAGTGGTGAAATCTTCACTCTCACAGAAGCAGAGTGAAGTAGCACATTTCAATTCTTGTCGCTTAATTTATTCCCACTTTTTCAGTTGTAAACATTAATTCCCTTCAGTATGATGTTAAATTAATTTGGGGAGGGATGGATAGCTGTATCTATCTATCTTTACATATATATGGCATAAATTAAAATGTAGGAATATAAATCTATGTAAGGCGAAGGATGTGGATAAATTAAATGAGTCATGTTGGCACACATGTAAGAAGTGTAGGTAGCTAAACAAATGAGGGCATAGTTGTCCATTCAAATTAGAGGCATAGACAATTGTACAAGCTTAGGAACACAGCTTATTATGTAAGTTAGGCAAGTAGATATTTACTAACTGTTGCAGTGTAGCTAGACGAGTTTGGTGATGCATCTGTATCTATAGAAAGAGTAAGTATAGGTATTTACCAAAATTAGAATAGAAATCTCTGTGTAGGCTGCAATATAGGTACCTGTAGTTTTCCTGTTACATTCTGAGAAATCATGGATCACATCTTCTAGCCTTCTCTGAAAAGATAGAGTAGGGTGGTTTTTTTTTTTTAATTATTATTATAACTGGGCCTGGAACTCAGGAAAAAAAAAAAACCACTTCATTAGTAATATGTCAGTGATCACTTTTTATAACTATAGCAGTTTATGCCTAGAACAGAAGCAGCTCACTGACAGGTATCCGTGCAGGCTTTCAGGGGCACGAATCAAGGTTCAAATGTCTCTCCACCTGAAGGGGAGTGGAAAGAGTTGTGGTGCAGTGGGTTAAGGCGCTGACTACCACGTGCACGCATCCCAGTTTGATGGCTGATGACCAACTCCTTGAACTGCACGGAAGAAGACAGAAGATGTGGGCTCAAGTATTTGAGTTCCAGTTAGCCATGTGGGAGACCCAGGGGCAGTTCCTTGCTCCTGGCTTCAGCCTGCCCACGCTGACATTAGGGCCATCTGGGGAGTGGATGAGGGAATGAAGGATTCTCTCTTTCTCCCTCTCTTTCTATACCTCTCCCCATCTTTCCCTCCCCATCTCACGATTACTCTGCCTTTCAATCGATCTCAAATCATATGTTATTAATTCCATTTTGGTGAACTCTTTATAGGATTTTTCTTTCAGGGTGTGATTCTTATTATGACTCATACCAAATGCTTGAGTAAAACAGGCCAGCATTCTCCAGCCCTTGAACCTGACCCCGGGTCGGAGGCTCAGCACACCCACCCTACTCAGTGCTCAGTGGTTTGTACCCTGTCAAAACCTGGTATACCAAAACTCTGCCTTTTCCCCTTTAAGAACATGGAACAAAGTCGTTAGCACCTGTCTTCTTTGGTAATAGTATCATGGCCTCAGATTTCTTCTAATATTTGCTTCTGATGCACAAATATGGTCTCTAAATTAAAAAGTACAATTAAGTATTGCTAAATTTACAGTTTTGTCATTGGGAAAACAACCCCTTCCGAGGTTATAAGGGAAACCCATGAAAAGATGACTTCATGTTTAAACTGTCCGCTGCTGCTTTGCAAATATGTACTGAATTTACACATCGGTGGATGATATCCATTCTGTGAATATACTTTAGGATTTAAACCAATTCAAATTCCTGCAGTTGTGTCTGTTGTCCTTCTAGAAAGGTCCACTGCTGCTGGGTGACCTTCTCTGCCTCTTTTACAGTCAGCTGAAAGAATCCGCATTCCCGGCTTGCTGGAAACCTTGCTGAAGATGTTCTCATTTCCTTGGTTCTGCTGTTGGGACTAGGTGGGACGTCTGTTGGCTCTTTTGTGTTCAATCGCCAATTTGTACATCATCTGTTGTCCTTTCCTACAGTAGATAGTAAATACAGTAAAAAACACAAAATTAAAAAAAAAAAGAAGTATCCATGGGTAAAGTTACATGAATTTGAGGATTATTTTGAAGACATGGAGTCAAAATTGAGGCGAAAAGATTCTGGTAAAGTATTTTTTTTTTTTTATTAATTCTGTCAATGGCTGGACCTAGAATGTGAGGGTTTGCATCTCTCCTGGGAGCCCTCCTAATAGCCTGATTTTTGTTGACGTTTGTTAACATTTGGCTGACTCTACCTTTACAGCTGAACCTACATAATGATGCCTTTCAACAGAGGGAGGGTTGGATGATGGGAAGTAAAACACAGCAACAGGGCCTGGCACGATGGTGCAGTGGTTAAAGTCCTCGCCTTGCACTCACCGGGATCCCATATGAGAGCCGGTTCTAATCCCGTTGGCCCCGCTTCCCATCCAGCTCCCTGCTTGTGGCCAGGGAAAGCAGTCAAGGATGGCCCAAAGCCTTGGGACCCTGTACCCGTGTGGGAGACTCAGAAGAGCTCCTGGCTTTGGCTTCAGATCGGCTCAGCTCCAACCGTTGCGGTCACTTGGGGAGTGAACCAGTAGATGGAAGATCTTCCTCTCTGTCTTTCCTCCTCTCTGTATATCTGCCTTTCCAATAAAAAAAAGTAAATAAGTCTTTTAAAAATACATTAAAAAAAACACAGCAACAGAGGACTAAGTTCTAACACAGTGATGTGACTCTGGTTTACAGTGACCTGTTTATCTTGTGAGGAACTAGAAGAGCCTGAAGGCACTGGAGGAACCAGTAGATGATATTACATTATACACAACAATTGCGCATTAATAAAAAAATACATGAGACCTTTGTGAATTATGAACAAAGCCCATGTGCTATTTTATAAAACATCTTACATTTTTCCCACCAAGTGGTAATCGTAAAAGCCTCTGATCAATTTGGAGAAAGGACGCTGGAAACTTTGGCCCATCTCCTCCGGCGGAAAGCAGTAACCAACGATGGCCTTTCCTGGGTGGTTTACTCTGCAGTTACAAGGCACACCATATTATAAATTGCATCTGAGTCACTCTAGCGTGTTGGAAATGCCATCAACACTCTTGCCCTGGCCTCCCACAGGAGCAGTGCTTAGCAACCCTGCCGCAGGGAGGCACACAGACCAAGAAAGGCAGAAAAAGAGTTTCGTTCCCGTGAAGTTATTATAGCTCATTTCATTTGCTCCTGAAGCGTCATCCATTTCCTATCTTCTCATTTCTGGCTGCTTCAGCGTATAAATTAATTGCCTGTGGATAGGGGCTGATGCTTTTTAATCCTGAGCACCTATTAACACATCACATTAGGATACATAATGAATTATCTAGCCGACTAGGAGGATAATAAAATCATCTACTTTTAAATATCCTTTGGGAAAATCTGAATATAGTCAAAGTTTCCATTGGCCTTTGCATTAGCGGCAATCATTTAGGAGTACTGAATTTTTCTTTCATGCAGGAAGATGTTTTTATAAATCTCTATATTTTAGGGACATAAGGTTTAAGAGTTTGGCACAATGATCAAGAAAGGGGAAGCTTTGACATAGTTGGAAAATTGAAATGAGAATATGCTCTGGTATTATTGTGATGAGTCAGATAATAAGCAATTACGGTCTCTCGTTCTCTCGCTCTGGATGAGGTGATGGAAATCGCTGCCTGTTGGGAATGAGTTTTTTTTTTCCCTGCCCCTTGGGTGATTCATGTGAGCCCTCTCTCTGAGATGGTGCACGAAAGACCCCATTTCCACCATTTCCTGGGGTCTTTCCTCCCTTGGAGCCCCCTCCTGTCACTATGGCTGGAGTCCTCTCTCTTTCTTCAATGAATCTTGCTTGGCAAACTAGAGTTGTCCACATGAAGATGCTTCTTTCATGTGAGACAAGAAACAAGGTTGCCTGCCGTGGTTCACGTCAAATTCCCTGCAATATCACCATCTACTATTGTTAAATAGCTTTTGTCTCTGCAATGAGTATGGCAGTTACCTTTAATTATGTGTATAATTCTTTCATTTAGTGTGTTCTCACAACAATGTTGCTCTGCCTTACCAATGAAAGTCCAAACATGGGCCCAGCGCAGTAGCCTAGTGGCTAAAGTCTTTGCTTTGTACGTGCTGGGATCCCATATGCGACCCGGTTCTAATCCTGGCGGCCCCACTTCCCATCCAGCTCCCTGCTTGTGACCTGGGAAAGCAGTTAAGGATGGTCCAAAACCTTGGGACCCTGCACCTGCATGGGAGATCCAGAAGAGGCTCCTGGCTCCTGACTTAAGATCGGCACAGCTCTGGCCATTGAGGCCACTTGCAGAGTGAATCAGGGGACGGAAAATCTTCCTCTCTGTCACTCCTCCTCCTCTCTGTATATCTGACTTTGCAATAAAAAAACAAATCTTAAAAAAGAAGTCCAAACATGAGCTGTAATATTGCAAGCAATAATCAATCAGTTAATCAGAAACATACCCCAGTTGAGCCTCTGAGTTCCCTTTTGTTTTCTTCAGTAAAACTACATTCTGGAAACCACTGCCCTGTCTTCGATTCAAATTTTTAATGTTCACCTCAGAATCTTTACTTCTGTTACGATGTGAAAGCCTCCCACGTTGGAGAAGACTCCCTGGAGGATTTAACATTGATGTCTAAATTGTATCTTGGAAGCAAATAGACCTTCTTCAAGTTGAACAGATTGGAAGTTTAGAAAAGAGAATTTCAAAAAAGTTTTGAATTATAATGAGACTACCATAAGAACAATGGTTTGAGTATTTTAAGTTTGTAGAAAAATGATATTAAGAAATAAGTTTACTTCGGTGCAAAAAAATAAGCAAACTCACACATAGTCTGTTTTCATCATACATATTCTCTATGGATTTTTGAAAACCTTTGGTATGTATGGATTTCAAAATTATTTGGCAGCCAGTTATTTTAATGATATTTTTCCATTTAATTTTTGAATCACCTTCATATCAGCACCCTAACCACATTCCAGGAGCTTAGGCAGAACTGATCCTTCCATAAACACAGGCAAGTCAAACACAGTCAAGTACAGTGCCTAACTTTCTTAGCAAAGAGAAGCCATCAAAATGTCACTGAGATGTTTGCTCCTAAAGTAAACCAATGTCCTCTGACGATGAAATAAATAAGTGGAAATCTCTCCAACTGCTCCTCATCTTAATGCTGCATCGAGTTGCTTAATGAGCTGTTGGTTCTAGAAGTTCAAGGAAGCAACAGCGTGTTCAGAAAAGACCAGCTTTGTAACAGGTGTCAGGAGTCACAGAATAGAAGGGAAGACTTGAGAAATGGGCCTCTGGGTTAATTTCATGAAATAAAAATGTTCCGGCAAAGCATTTCATTCCTTTGATCCCCCCTATAGTATTTCCCATTACCAACTTTGTTATCCTCCTGGAGAACATGAGTGAGAAATTTATAATAAACAGGTTTGAATCTACATAACTTAGGTTCAATTATACACAAATATTTGCACCTAATCAAGGATATACTTGGGTTGCTGTACTTTGCTCTATAAGTCATGGCTGTTACTTATATATTCTTATGCGTTACTATTGTATTTTTGCATATTGTACGCCCACTGCCCAAATTTATTGACTACACATTCATTCCAATGTACTGATTACTTTACTCAATTAGTCAAATTCACCAAAACACTGATTTTTTTCCATTATAGCATTGTAGTTCCCATCAGTGGAATTTCTCTTTTTGACTTTTTGTATTTATATTCTATTTGCCAGTTCTTTCCGTTAGGTCTTCGTTTCCTTTATTTTCTTTGATGTGATTTCCATTAGTTCTTTGAATCTATTAAAGAAACACAGTGAAGATTTTTATAGTGAGGCCAAAGTTCCAGCTTTGTCATGGGTAAATTCGACTTATAAGCTGTCTTTTCTGTGGAAGATGTACATTTTTTGCTTTTCTGTTTATATGTTTTTGCAGTTTTGTTATAGCAGGGCATTTTCAATCATACAATTCATTAAACATGGAAAGAATTATTTTCCCCTCTTCTCAAGGATTGTTCCTGCTACTGTTTATTGTTTGTGTTGTGCTTTGCGTGTTTAGCAATTATTCTGAATGTGTTCTGTAATGTTTGCCTTCTTAATCCCATGAGGTCATTGAAATTTCCATTTGGTCAGTGGAGTGGCCTGCTAATGATTACACAGAGAGCATTTTAAATGTCTAGAACAACGAACTCTCCCTGCCTCTGCTGAGGAGTTGTGTGAGCGTTGTACAGTGCAGCTTCCACAAAGATCAAAGCGGTTTACACTGTGCCTCTGTGCTCAGGTCTTATTTGCGCAGACTCAAGGTCTGGCAGGGGTAAGAACAGCAATTTCACTGTGTTCTTTGGGCATGCTCAGAGCTCCAGACAGACAGAGGGCATTTCAGATCGCAAACACCCTGCCAGAAACTCACCCACACTGCCCTGCAAGTCGAAGTTCCCAGCTTGCAACTTGGTGAATTTTGTTTTGCTTATTTATTTGGCTTAATTTTTGTCCCACACTGTGGATCTCTGTGAATTTAAGAAATTACAAAATTCAGGCAAACATCCTATAATAAAGACCATTATCAAGGGGAGAAAAAGGCATCTGAATGCAGAGTCTTCTAGTGCTGTTTTTTTGTTGAACCACAAGGCAGGTAAAATAATCACAACTCTCAGGGATGGAGGTTTCAAGACGTTTCGACCCATGCTTCCTACATTGGTTTTCTTCTTTCTTTTTTACACCATGATTGCAGCTGTTGATTTCTGACTACCTTGTAGAGTTGAAAAGACAAATTGAAATACAGCACATTTAAATGCCAGAAAGTAACTCTTGCTGCTCATAGCTATACAGTTTCCTCAGACAAATGCTTTAAATGCTTTTTAATGTTAACAATATGGAAGACTGATTCTTCTAATTTCCTCTTGCTTTTATGGAGAAAAGAATTGTTAGAGGTCTGTATCTGGCATTTTTGCTGAAAATCCTCAAGGATGTATTTATGAAGAAATTACAAGAGGACCGTAAAGGTGAAATTATCAACCGACATCTGTTCATAAGTGCAAGAACTAGTATTCAATATGCTAATTCATGACACTTTTAGTCTGACAGAAACAATGGGATTTTCAAGGGAAATTGATATAGGCTGATGTTACCCGGTGATTGGGGTTTTTGAAAATCATCAAACCTTTATTGATTCATTAGAATTGCCTCTAAGCAATTCTAACGAGAAATACAGACCCTAAATCTAGTCCTTCAAAATTTAGTAAATTAAAGCCATTGCTAAAATTGCTGTTGGAGAAATGAGATTTCCACACGAAGAAGCTTTAAATAAGATCCTTTTATACTCTATGCAAAAATCAACTAAAAATGGACCAAATTCCAAATTTAAGATCTGAAACTTTGATAAATGAAACTACTAGAGTAAAACAGAAGAAGCACAAAGCATGACCACGGAGAACATTTAGGATGAGCTCCTTACAACAACTGCAATTCAAACTAGACAAATACGGTTATGTCAAAATGAGAAAAGTAAACAGCAGGGTGAGGAGATAATCAACTTTTGCAAATTAGGAGTCTGGTAAAAGTTTGATATACAGAATATGAAAGGAGCTCCAGGTAGTGAAACAGAAAACCCAGTTAGAAAATGGACAAGTTGTAGGAATGCTTATTTTTCGAACATAAATGGATATCCAACACAAACATCAGTGTTCAGTGTTGCCATCCCTCGAGCAATTGCAAACAAAGTAAGAACAAGCGCAAGAAGTTTCAGCTCACAGAGATTTCAACGGCCGTTACCTACAGACAAGTAATAGCAGATGCTGGGGAGACTGTGGAACTCGGGGAACGTCGGTGGCAATGTAAGCCAGTACAGCCTCTATTAGTGTAAGGAGTCAGATGGACTAATAGGCAGTTAGGGCCTCTGGTCCTTGGTTAAGTTACTTTTTGAAAATATTACATCTTGCTTCTCCTCTATTTCTGCCTCTTTAGCAAAGAGGAGTTCCTCCAGGTTTCTGGTTTTGCCGTAAGAATAGCAACTAGGCAGCTAGGTGGAACTCCTATTGGGATGTGAATTTTATCTCCCAGAGTTCCAAAGGGAGGACGTTTTAGCAACTGGGCTATCACACTGGGCCCAAGAATAATCCTTAAAGCCGAAATACTTACGCAGGTTACTCTGTATTCTGTGTTAAACACGTCATGTGCATTTGGCTTTTTAAGATCAATCTTGTGAATAAGAAAACAACGTACAGACAATTAGAGTAATTTTCCCAAGGTCGCATTGGCACTGCTACTCAAAGCTCCGATTTCAGCATCAGATGACATAGCCCCTGAATCCATACTCTGGGGACCACAGTGTCCAATCATTGTCCCCAGGCAGGAAATGCCCTTGCATTCTTATTTTTTTTTCTCTTTTAGTATCCAATTCTCTTGGGATTAATGACTCCCTGACTGGGTATGCACACAGTGCTTTCAAAGGAAGGCAAACTGTGTTTTAACCAGAGAAGACATGAGGAGGTTTGAATCTCCATTTCACAAATCCCAGAGGAACAGATCAAGCTGTAGCTTTTTTTAAAGTGCTACCCTAGTCCTTTAAATTCAGCAATTCTACCATATGACAGATATAGCGATAGACCTAGGACTGGAAATTGTGGGAGAATTTAAAAAAAAAAGAAATAAATGTGAAATTGAAATACAGTATTTTAATAAATGCAATACGACTAAGTATGTGACCAAATTGGCCTCAAATACAGGGAAAGCTTCATGTGTCTAGTGATTATTAGGCTGAGGATTAAAGGATTATCAATTTACAGCCAAGGGAAGAGGAAGATCCCCAGGCAAAGGATCGTGACAAGTTCAAGACTCTGGTGATTGAATGCACGTGACCTCCTCAGGCTTCCCATCATCTCCCAAGATAGGAGAAATCAGCTGGGTGATTTAAAGATCAGTGACTGGGCTATAGTTATCTTTTGCTACACGATGCATCACCCACAGTGTCACAGTTTAAAGCAACACGTATTTATCATCTCATACTCTCTGTGGGTTAAGAAAGTGACTAAGCTCAGTTGTTCCTCTGGCTCTGGCAGCAGGACATCAAGGCACCAGCAAGAGCTAAACTCCCCTCAATGCTACAACTCACCGCACGACCCATGTCAAGCTTTGATTTCTTAGTAACTGTCAGCCATGGAATTCAAAACCCAGCACTTGCTTCACCCAGACTGAGTGAGAGTACTGGGTGTAGAAGCCACTGTCTTTTTGTGGCATATTCTTTCAGATGGCATCCATTGCCTTGTGCACATCTGATTTGTTCAAGCTAGGGTAGATGACCAGATAACACAGGAAAGATCTGAAATTCAAATTTAACGGGATGCTATCAAATTTGGCAATCCTGGGCCCAGCGCTGTGGCCAAGCGGCTAAAGTCCTCGCCTTGAACATGCCAGGATCCTATATGGGTGCCGGTTCTAATCCCAGCTGCTCCACTTCCCATCCAGATCCCTGCTTGTGGCCTGGGAAAGCAGTTGAGGACAACCCATAGCCTTGGGACCCTGCACCCGCGTGGGAGACCTGAAGAAAGTTCCTGGCTCCTGGCCTTCGGATTAGTGCAGCACCGGCCATTGTGGTCTCAGGGAGTAAATCATTGGACATAAGATCTTCCTCTCTGTCTCTCTTCCTCTCTGTATATCTGCCTTTCCAATAAAAATAAATAAATCTTGACTAGCTTCTGCTAAACATGATGCAGCAGAAATGATTGGATGTTTCTAGTTTAGGATTGCCAATTTTTTTTAAGATTTATTTATTTTTATTGGAAAGGCAGATATACAGAGAGGAGGAGAGACAGAAAGATCGTCCATCCGATGGTTCAGTCCCCAAGTGACCGCAGCGGCTGGTGCTGCGCTGATCCAAAGCCAGGAGCCCAGATCCTCTTCCGGGTCTTCCACATGAGTGCAGGGTCCCAAGGCTTTGGGCCGTCCTCGACTGCTTTCCCAGGCCACAAGCAGGGAGCTGGATGGGAAGTGGGGCCACCGGGATTAGAACCGGCACCCATATGGGATCCCAGGACTGGCAAGGCAAGGACTTTGGCCACTAGGCCGTCCCACTGAGTCCAATCTAAGCAGTTCTTAAAGGGGATGGTTTCTGATGCCTCCACACTGTGAATTAAACATCCAATCTCTGAATTTCGGGTGATGAGTTCACAGTATAGCAGGACCCACACACTAACTGTGCTCCGTGTTGCCTTGGAAGCAGATGTTCACCATTAGAAGCATCTGCCTCTTAGATGGCTCTTTGAAGTGAAGTACTGTAATGAAAAAGAACTGAGCCCAATGAAAAATGGGTGCAGGAAGACCAAATCAGTGAGCTATTTTCAATATACCTCATATCAAAGAAGAAACACACAGATGGCACACAAACATATGAAGAAAACTCAGCATCATTAGTATTAAGGAGATGCCAATTAAAACCACAGGGAGGATGCCACTTGCCATCTGCTGGAGTAGCTAAGCTTTCCTTGGTAAGGATGCGGGACAACCGGAACTCTCACTGCTGAGAATATCAAATATTACAGCCACTTCAGAGAACAAGGAAGATGTTTCTTAAAACGTGTAGCAAATTTCTCAATGGGATAAAACCACTCCGTTTCTCGCAGTTCCCTCAAGATAAGTAAAGTGGGTGTCCATGCAAACATTTATTTTTTAGAAAGATTTATATTATTTTGTTGGAAAGGCAGATATACAGAGGAGGAGAAACAGAGAAGATCTTTCAACCATTGATTCATTCCCCAAGCGGCCACAATGGCCAGAGCTGCATTGATCCAAAGCCAGGAGTCTCTTCTGGGTCTCCCATGTGGGTCCAGAGTCCCAAGGCTTTGGGCAGTCCTGGATTGCTTTCCCAGGCCACAGGCAGGGAGCTGGATGGCAAGCAAAGCTACCAGAATTAGAACTTGCTCCAGTATGGGATTCTGGCACTTGCAAGGTCAGGACTTTAACTGATACGCTACTACGCTGGGCCAAGACTACATTTTAGGAACACATCATTTCCATGTCGCTGGAGTGGTGGGTCCGGCCTCAGAGATGCCTGCGATCGTTGGTATTCAAGGATTCCCACTTGCAGAAGCAACGGACCCTTTTCTGCCAGTGCAATCCATTTTGGCTCCAACTTCTACTCCGATGGTTCCGGCCTTCCAAATGCCCGTTGCGCCAGCTCGAAAGTGTATCTGTGCTTTGTCCTTTGTCCCTGTCCCTTTTGTCTCTGACGTCCCTCCTGTCAGAGCAGCTGTGCTCCTGCTGCAGTCTCTCCTTTGGCTGCTTGGCCAAAGATCATAGGCAACCTAGAGTCTACAGAGCTATATCATAAAACAAAATAAAATATGTTCTAAAAAAATCAGATGAGGCCTGACGCGATAGCGTAGCGGTTAAGGTCCTTGCCTTGAATGCACTGGGATCCCATATAGCCGCCGGTTCTAATCCCGGCAGCCCTACTTCCCATCCAGCTCCCTGCCTGTGGCCTGGGAATGCAGTCTAAGACGGCCCAAAGCCTTGGGACCCTGCACCGGCATGAGAGACCCGGAAGAGGCTCCTGGCTTCGGATTGGCTCAGCTCTAGCCATTGCGGCCACTTGGGGAGTAACTTCAGATGGAAGATTTTCCTCTCTGTCTCTCCTCTCTCTGTATATCTGCCTTTCCAATAAAAAATAAATAAATCTTTAAAAAAAATCAGATGCAAAACAACAACTTTTCTGTGCAATGAGACACTAATATTTCCTCGAGCAAAGTGCATGAATTCTTACGGAAATGAAAGACAATGTACATACAGTCATGTGAATATAATTAAGCAAATTTTAGGCAATTATGTAATGTAAACCAAATATAAGGGTAAGTAAGATATCAATAGGGGTTGATTCACTTTGTTACTTTTTGTCTCCCACAGACGAGTCTCCTGTGGTCTTTCCCATCACCCCCATTCCTAATGAAAGTTTGCTGTCCACTGAGAAAAGGAAAATGAGCAAATGAAAGCATGTATCTCCTTGAAGTAAAATTGCATCACAAGTGATACTGCAGCTTACTCTATCTGAAGGAATGGAAGGCTGTGTGATAAGGCACTCACTCACTGGGGAGCATTTTAAGAACTGTTACATGTTTTCCTAGGCTCTCTTACCCCTTGCCTGCAGGTATCACAGATCATACTACATATGATCTGATACAGAGAGGCTGAGTCGATCCTACCTGACCATTCCATATTTGTCTCTGAAGCCCATTCTTGCTTTATTTGCACTTCAGTCTGTGCACATTCAAAATGAAAAATTTCAGATAAATGATTCTGAAAATTTACTTAAGCTTCACTACGTTGACATTCACTGAATATGTAAAAGTCCATGATAAAACACTGTTCAGTTGCTTATTTAAGCAGTTAGTTTTATGTAAAGAAAAGCCATTACACTGGATTTGAATTATCCAAATACAAGTATTTGGAGCGCTCGCCTCAGATCCTATAACTTGCTGCCATAAAATGAACAGGCACTTTTTTTTTAATCATTAGAGAAGTAAGAATATGAAACTGACCTTAAACGCCTAGGGAAGCACGGGTACTTAGGACACAGATACATTGATTTGTGTTATTCAGGTGAATGAAGAACAGGCACATAATATTTTCACATGGAGAAAGTCAACTCTAAGAAGGTTAAAGCACTCAGAGTTCTAGTTCAGGCTCCAGCTCCAATACACTGCCCGTGATAGGCTCAAAATGCCTGGGTAACTTCAGAAAATGTTCTGCTATTCTAGTATCGATCTCACCTTAGATTTCTTCACACGAATCATCTATTTTTAAGATTTATTATTATTATTTGAAAGGGACAGAGAGCTAGAGAAATGACTCTCCCATCCACTGTTTCAATACCAGTTGACTTCAGCCACCTGAGTTGGGCCAAGCTGAAGCCATGAGCCTTGAGCAGCACGTGTGTTACCTCCTGTAAGTGACAAGGAAATGAACCACCTGCTACTGTGTTTGCGGGTGCATTAGTAGGAACCTGGATTGGAAGTGAAGCAACCGGGAGTAAAATTAATTCTGACACATTGCAAGCAGCACCGTGACCCACTGCATCAAAGACAAGCCCCAGCTTCAAGCATTCCTTCTGTATCTGTTCTCACTGAATTGCAAGGTCAGATAATTAGCATAGACTTGCACTACGGTCCCCATTCTGTGGTGTGAGTGCAATCATTGTCATACATTTTATTTTCAGATAATCATAGACTTGCATGCAGCTGTCAGAAGCAATACAGAGATCACGTATTCCTGATAAGCAGCTTACCTCTGGTAACACCTTGTAAACTATGATTTGTAATTTATAATTAAGATATGGCACTCAGGCAGGCAGTCACAATATAATCATTGACCTCAAAAGCACCACTCTTGAGGGTTGTTTTGTTTTTGTTTTTTGTTTTCAACCATGAGGTTTTGACTCCTACAAACCACTAATCTGACTTCCCTTTCTATGTTTTCATAATTTCAAGAATGTTCTTGGCTCATGTGGAATGCATCTTTCAGGTTTCGCCTTTACTTAATCGCCAGGCTGCACTTTGGTTCTTGAATACCAGTTGTAGTACATTCCAGTTTCGTTTTACACATATTTGTCGCTGATAAAATGCTGCTTCGAATAAGTAATGGAAAATTGGAAAGAAAATGCATTTTGGTGCAAAAATTGAAATCATGCATATTGTTTTCAGTCCTCTACATTTTTTTCCAGGTTTTAGAAATTTTGTTTATGACCTGACCTGGTGGTCTAGCGGCTAAAGTCGTCGTCTTGCATGCACCAGGATCCCATGTGGGCGCCAATTCTAATCCCGGCAGCTCCACTTCCCATCCAGCTCCATGCGTGTAGCCTGGGAAAGCACTTGAGAATGGCCCAAAGCCTTGGGACCCTGTACCCGTGTGGGAGAACCGGAGACAATTCCTGGCTCCTGACTTGGGATCAGCTTAGCTCCAGTAGTTGCGGTCACCTGGGGAGTGAATCATCGGATGGAAGATCTTCTTCTCTGTCTCTCTCCTCTCTGTATATCTGAGTTTGCAATAAAAATAAACAAATCTTAAAAAAGAAGAAGTTTGTTTATTTGAAAGAAGGAGAGAAAGAGAGATAAAGATTCCCTACGTGCTGATGGAATCCCCACATTCTTGTCATAGTTTGGATCAATTCAAGACCAGGACACTCAGTCCAAGTCTCCCACGTAGATGGTGAGACCTACCTATGGAGTCCACCTAGGATAGAGCTTTACACTCAAACCTCATCCTCTTCCATGGAATGCTGCTGTCCTGAGCGATGATTTAACTCCCGTGCCACATGCTTCCCCTCTGTGAGATAGTTTCCTTCATTCATTTT